>NC_090892.1:50370486-50430486 GCF_036669925.1 Montipora capricornis | reverse complement strand
ATCCGGAATAATCAAGGTCTCGGTTAGTGTTATCAGCCTCAGACTTCGGCTTCGGCTGATAACACTTATCTCGACCTTGATTATTCCGGATATCACAAAAACCTCATTCAATTTAATTGTTTCTTATTGCTTGTATATTTGATATGTAGTTCTTGGACTTGCCTACATGTTTATGTTACATCGACTTGATGTGTAAACGTTGTCGATTCATAACCTTAACCATAAACATAATAGTAAACGAAATACTTCCTACGAAATAAAAGCATGCGTTTTTGAAACAAGCAATCGCAAGTTTCGTCGTAAAATTAACTTTAATTATCACTTGTATTTTAAGAAATTGCCCGAGTCGCGCAGCGATGAGGGCAATTTCTACGTGATACTGAATTGCCCTTAATTTTACTGTCCCCGTGTGATTACCTATACGAAGAAATACCAATAATCCTTTTTTTTCAAATATCGCTGAGTAGCGTAAAGCTGAGGTCTGGCTTCTCATAATTCCAATTTGCATGGTTTAATCCGATATCTTTTGGCACTTTCCAACTCTGAACTCAGTTGCTCTGCTAAGCTGCGGGATCCGCTCTTCCATGGCCCTCCTGGGCAACTTTAATTTTTTGTCCAACTTCTTCAGTCGCATGGGACGCCTCCTACTAACGCATGTAAGGCCAGACAGGCATGGGCACGAAAAGGGAACCGTCTAGAGTGAAGCAAAGTAAAATAACGGGCATGTTAATCGAAACTTATAATTTCAAGTCATTAGAGTAGACGAAATTTTATCCTCGTTCTCTAGGTTTCTCATCTTCACTTTTCCTGGAATGTGACTGGGCAAGAGAAGGAAGAGGGAAGGGGGGGGGGGGGGGGGCAGGACGGTAGGGTTAAGACACTTAAACCAGGTTAGTTTCAGTTGTAAGCTGGGTCGTCAATATTTTTGTCAAATTTTAATTGTTACTCCAGTTTCCTTTAAAAGTGATAAAACCGGGAAATAAAGCGGGCCAACCACAAAGCCCTTCTCGCAACCGGAATACCATTGTGAACAAAAAATATCTTCCCTTCGAAGTGATCAGGATTCAAAGTTTTTTTGCAAATGGCAAGTAATACCCAGTCGCTGCAATACTTTAGTGCTTGATTCCCTACTGGCGCCAATATAAAGTATTAACTTGAACAAGGTAAAAAAAACCTCATTTAGAATTTTTTCAATTTCTCCAGAGTTTATTTGCCGGTCCCAGACTCGAATTTCTAAATGTTTTCTATATGCGTCAGTTATCCGTTTGTCTTACCTCTGCAACACACAGTTGTCCTAACAGGCGATAACCCACGCATAACCCCAAGTCTTTCAAACAACACCTCCCCATTCCACACTCCGTACTTTGACTACAGTTTTGAGAGACAGGCGTCTGATCTTCAGGGACTTCTTTCAAAGCTTTGTCAATACAAACGCCCTGGGCAGATTGGAGTCTCTTGTCTTTAACAAGATCATGTTGATGACGACGCATGCCGGTAAGAAAATGACAAAATTCGGTAATCTTGCATTCGGCATCTGAAGTACAAGAATATGGACTCTTCGGAGTGGTCTTCATTTTGGCGGTCGTAGGCATTGGCAAACAAAGACTGGTTAACCTATGACAAAATTCTCCACTTTTACATTCTGAAGCCGACTTGCATCCAACACCTGCAGGAGAAGAACTTGTGGGTTCAATGCGAACCGTAAGATTTGGTAGACACATGTTGAAAAAATCATGGCAATATTGCCCTTCAGAGCAATCAGAGTTTTCCTCGCACATCCGGACGCTCGCAACACTGGTTTTTGTCGCTGCCGTTGTTTCCATGCGAGGTTTGTCGACACAAGTGGCAAAAAAGATATGGCAAGTTTGGTTTTGGAGACAGTCTCCGTCCACCTTGCAACGGGGTGGCCTTTTAGTTTTGGCCTTCTTGAGTTTCATTCTGCTTCGCTCGGGTTGTCTAACAAAACAGATCTTAAAAAAGTCATGACATAACTCATGCTGTTGACAGTCTCTGTGGTCCTGACACTGAAGAGTCGCCTTGTGTGTCGAGATAGGGCAGTCGATAGAATTTTGGCAACCTGTGTCTCTGTCATGTGCCTGTGTGGGTAAATTCAAAGCTAAGTATCTAGTAAATCAAAACACACTGACTGCAAGAGTGAATTAGGTAAGGGTGTTGTTTTATCACTTGCGGCCTTGCCCCAGCACAGTGGCAAATGGATTTATTTTTAGATACACTTTGCAAGCGAAACAAACAAAGGGCCGCCAATTTCAATCAGAAGAAGCCATGTCACGCTTGACTGCTTCTGGCATGTTTTTACCAGGGCCGTAAAAATTGATTTTTGCGGGAACCAGAGGCATTTGTGACTGTGTTGAGGGGCCCATTCACGTCATAACAACACTCTTATCTAAATCACTCTTGTGACTGAATTTATTTTCTGCCTGAACGAATAAGGCGGGTTTGTAGAACACTTGCAATCCTGTACTTTGATGTTGAGCTTGCTCTCGCGCGTTTGGCAGACGTCTCCTTACTTTCCCTCCCAAGCGACGAAAGGTTAACAGGCTAAACCATTCTCGTCACCAGGCCTCGCATGTTATGTCTGCGCATTAACCGAGGCTCTGGGAAACTCTATGTAAGAGGACATGCTCCGTAGGGTTATTAAAGCCGAAAATTGGGTAGTTGAACCTTACGGTGCCTGCTCACTCCTCGTGCCGTCACGAATGCACCAATCAGAGACGCTTTTCATTGTTCTTCACGAAACCCAATGAGAAAATACTTGTATTCAGGTTCTAGCCCTCAGTCAAACACAAGAGAGAAGAGCTCTGGAGTCGAGATTGGTTTAAAACCCGCTACAATTGTAGAACCATTTTGAATTTTAACGCCTGCACAATAGCGGAGGGGTGAAAGCGACGTTGAAGTGTCGTCTTGTCGCGCATGCGTGACATAACATCGAGGAGACCCGTTTAGAGAGCGAAAGCAAGGAAGCCTCTGCAAAGTAGGGTATGAGCTTATAGAATTAAAGTACCGAAACTGTCTCAAACACTGCAGTTCTCCAAACAGGATTGGATTGGAGGCTGTGAACTCTTTTTGACAGCCCGTTATAGCATGTGAAAATCCACTTTTGACAAAGAAATGTATAAAAAGAAGAAGGAACAGTCTTAACATATTCACGCTTGCGCTCGAATCAGATAATGTTAACCTGGATAAAGATAACATTTGAAACTACAAAGGTAGTTTCCAGCTTAATTCCTTTCCATGACAATGAGTTTTCTATTATTGACATATAATATTTAAAATAATTACCTTGCCAATTACACTGGCTTTTTTACCTGTAGAGCCCGTTCACATATGTGATCGACAGCCATGTTGTTTTAGCCCAAAGCAAAACACAATGTTTGCATAAACGAGATTTCGTTTTCCTGAAGATTAATTTGAAACATAAACATGACCAGCATGAGAGATTTTAGATGCACGTTGTTTTAATAGTGTAGTAAAGAAACGCAATCCGGTGCAACTCAATGTAATAAAGTCCTGAAATGCAACACGCGCAATTCCTCCAGTCAACACAGAAGAGGAAACTTTTGTTTCGCTTGGCATTCACATAGAATCTTAGCTGAGATATTACGTGGGAAATGTATTTTTCGGCGCTCAGAATGGGGTCATCTTCGAAGAAGTTCAATATCGTTGGAATGTAATTTGCGAATCTTTTCTTCGGAATTACTTCAGTGCTATTTAACGATCTCAGGCAAGTGTTAGGTTACCCTAAATTACTTTTTCGGGTCTCAATAACTCTTATCAAGATCTGCTTCTACGGCATTCTTGCCCTCCGCAAAAGAATATCTCAGCATTCGTAGTAATCGTCCTTTATGTAAGAGCATTCCTGAAAAGTTGTTGTTTTGCATCACTTTTCAAACAAATTTTTCTATCATGCTATCCCTTTTTCTGAAGAACAATGAAACTACGTACCCCGAACAAGATGTACCTACAATGTTCCATGGATAGTGCCAGCTGCATTAATCCGACCAATATGCCAATTCAAGTATTCCAAAATATGAATAATTACCGCATTGATAGCGCTATCCGTGTTTGATAGCGGTTATTTGCTGGATTGCGAGGCCTGAAGACTAAAGGATTTATCAATATTATTATTAAAGGAATCGTCGGCAACGTAACAATCATGTCGATCAATCAGCAGCTGGAAGTATTTCATTTCACTTCCCTCTTAGCTGTCTAGACATTTTCTACGATTGGAAGTTAAGATTGGACTCTACGGAAATGGAAAATACTCAAGCTACAAAACCTATTGATACTTTTAAGTATGAGCTTGTGAATAGATAACTCACACATTTCGCTCAGTCCACGAAAGGCTCAAAGTTCTATTCAAAGATATCACATATTTTTCTCAATATTGTTAATACCAGCACTGTAACAGTTCCTTTATACCTGTCAGTAACGAGTACATGATGAATGCGCACAGAAGAGACGAGTGCCTGCTCGGCAGATTTATGCTGCAGATCCACAAGTAATACTGGATAATACTGATCGACGAAGTAAACCTCGAGCCGGCGTAAAGGAGAGAAGTTTCTTCGAGAGTAAACCAATACAGTACTGAGCTAGAAAAAGCATGTTGTGAGCAATAATCGCATTTGGTTCAGAAAAAAACAGTTATAGTTTAATTAAACTACCTATGAAACTTAGCTTGCGCAATATTTGTGACACTGAGTGGTTCGATTACAAAATACCCGGTCTCGGATCTTGAAAAAAAGATATACAAATGCTCGTATAGGATGATTTCTTTTCAAGGAGAAGAGTTAATGAATTTCGTTTTGAAATTCATAGTCAACCTATCGTGTCTGTCATGATTACAGCTGCGTTTTAATAAGTAAAGATTTCCAATATTTTTGCGATTTGTTTTTTCTTCGACATCTGTAAAATATAAATGGCTCAAGTAATTAATCTTCCCTGCAGCAAATGAACTGATACGTTTTCAATATCGTATGTACTGACTGGTAGTCTCATTTGCGCAGAAACAAGAGAAAAAAGATATCGTTCAGATTTTTTTCCCCAGCTTTCTCTTGAAATCTCCGAAAGTTTGCCTGGTGCCATTTTGAGGAAACAAAGTAATTGCCGCAATTAAACACTTCCTTTCCGTTCAGCCGGAAATGAAGAACGTTTTGTCTACTGAACGTCCATTTCAACAAAAGCTCCTTTCCCAGACCGACTTTCGGTGATTTTCCACAGAAATCAGTCGGTGCTGTGGTTGATATATTGGTTTTCACTTAATCGTGCAAACGGTCAAGAAAACATTATAAATTAAATGTGTATTGAGAAATAATCGTTAATTTTCATGTCAGACTTGCCTTAGCCGTTTTTGCTCGATTTCTACTTGTGCGCGTTTCAACAAAACAAGAAAATCTCTCAAAACATAGCTGATCGCTTGTCACTCGGGAAACAAAAGAAAAGCACTTTTACTAAGACGACCGGTCTGTCAAGAAAATACAGCAAACGACTCAGCAAAGCGATTCCGCCTTTTTGCGGTTATGAGTAGCTCGTTTGAGGTTTTTCTGCCGCTACAGATAGTAACCGTTTTATCAACGCAACACAGACAAGATAATTTTAGGCAAGGAAGGCCTAACGCTAACCCTAACCACGGTCAAAATAAGTGGCGCCAAACACGAAGCATTGATAGGCACCACTTTGAAAATAATGAAATTACAGTACACTGAACGCACGACTACGGTGAAACCTATTCTCTCGAGAACAGAGAGGCTAACAACGGTCTCTCTTAAGATTGTGAGCGGGGGTCAAGAGGCGCTTAAGATTAATTAAGGCCTATCTGACTGCGTTATACGATTTACGGCTGACTTGAAAGCAATCATTGTACTCGAGGTTTCTAGTTTGGACTTGGTCAGCCACACAACGGGCAGAAATCTTACCTTGCAGTGTGTTGGAACAGAACTTGGTGAAAGTCGCTTTACAGTTGCAAAAACGCACAACCAACGTTTCTTCACGATCCGAGTCAAGTACACCACCAATAAACCTGTTTGCATGTCTATTAACCGTGAGGTTTGTCGATTTTTTTCCTCCGTTTGCCATGTAGTGATTGTTGTGAGTGTATTTTCAGACCACGAACATGCACAATTTTAAATACTCCAGAATTTGTCACATTATCAACATTTGCAAGACCAAACATACAAGCTGATAATGGATGCCGTTGTAGTGCTCCACGAATATTCCTCAGGGATTACACACAGTTTTATTGTAAGTCAATCTATCTAACTATAATGCGCTATATAGATGATTAAGACACAAGGTTTCTTAGCTTCAAATAAATCGCCGCTTACCTTCATGGCGTTAGCAACCGTGTATTCTTCCTGGATGGCAAGTGCAGATGAAATTGTCGACAGGAACAGTGTTGTGAGACAAATCCTAAAAGTCATCGTAAGACAATTCACAAACTCTCGAACGAGCTCTTAAGCCACTTGACGCCGTGACGAACTAATTCTGGATCGATTTCTTGCTCTCCTTACCAAGTTGTCTGCGGGGCGTAAGTATTTTGGGTGTGTATATAGGTAGGAAATAGGCGATCGGAAATGCGCTTTTCTGGCTGCAAGAGAGAAATATTGAAAGGTATAGTGAATTTTAATTGACAATAAATGAAAATTCGTTAAGAGCGTTCACTTTGATCAACCGAACTCATCAAACAAAGTATTGCAAGAATGTCATGTTCTTTTTTTAACTATGCGGTTAGCATAATCTTCTTTCTTAGCCCATTTAATTGAATAGGATAATTTTTGCCTTATTGTGCCATTCGCTTTTGCTGTTTACTTTAAAAAAACGACTGGGTTTGGCGGCTTTTTTGCAGGTTATTCCATAGCGCACTCTTGTAAAATTATTTAAAATAAGGAAAATTACATGCAATGCCATTACCATTTCCCAGAATCAAGATCATTTTTAACCGATACAATAGCAATCTTCTGATTGGTTGTCCGTGATTGCAACACACTTAAATTTATCTTCTTCATATAGCACGTGTAAAAACCGAGTAATATAATATGGAGAGTAACATACATATTCTTAATTACCGGGTGATCTTTGTTTCGAGTCTACTGGCTTATTACCTTAAGGTCTCCATCAAAACGGTTTTTTTTTAACGGATTCTGGCACACAAAAAGGAAGAAATACTTTTCCATTGCATCCGGCTGGGATGCAGTTATCTAGTGAACTTATTCGAATCTTCTAAGATTCTCTGATATCAATCCCAGTGTCAATCGGAAAGAATTTATTTCGATTTTTTGATTAGTTCTATGGAATACGAGGAAAACGTACATTAAATAACAAAAAACTTAAATGATTATGTAGGCGTATTGGGAGGCAGAAGCAGGTGCGGCTTATGGATCTTTCTCAAGTGTTATTTTTTCCTTTGACTTGCTGGCCGGTTACGAAAGCCGACAAAATAATGAAGAGGACGTGTGGAGGTAAAATCAGTGTGAGTAACGTCATTGTGTGGGAAGGGAGAGAAAAGATGCACGAAAGTGAAGCCCTCATTGTTACTCAGTGTTGCATGCTTGTACGTTTAGTGGTCAAAGTAACGTCTTGCACAACTCAGACTCCAATTTTTAAAAAAAATAATTACAGAACAGGGGCACCCAACGGGAATATAGTTCGAAGCAACTTAAAAATAGCATTGTTAAACGTATTTACTATTAAAACGGTAGATATAGGCATATTTTTAACCTCTAAAAATTTTTCATCTGTTCGGATTTCCTAGCTGAAAGTCTAGTGATCCGAAAATTATAGGGATCAAAACTTACCTTTTCGAAAATTTCAGCCAGAAAAAAGTCTCCCGAAATTCTAGGTGACCTTTTTAGGGTAAAAATCCGTTAAAAATGGGCAATTATACCATGTTTTAGATGTTCGAAAATCATAGGAGAGGCAGGCAAGCAAGGAGCTTTACAACAAATGTTCCGAAAATTCGAGATCTCAAATCGTCTTCCGAACAGATATTTTCCGAAAATTGACGTTGGGTGCCCCTGACAGAAGGCTTGGCGCCGAGAAGTTTAACTCTAACTGAAAGAGAGAAAAGTAAAACGCGAGTAAAACGGGCTTAAAACGGATTTCGTCGAGATAAGTCATTAAATTGCGTTTTTGTGATGCTCCGTCACCAGTACAATCTAAATGAAGAAGTCAGTCAACCATACTGTTTTCGCACAAGAAAATTTTAGACTATTTTTTATCGAGATTTTGATGGGGATGCTGCATTTATTATCATTTAAAACTGAGTCAATTTTCCATCAAATGTATATCTTCTGAATTTAGAGCCTTTTCTTAGCTCTAACCTAGTAGTTTCCTAAATCGTTCGGCAGCAATTACTATCATCTTAATTAATCATAAGTGTCACAATCACCGTCATTACCACGAACAACAACACCTTTATTTACCCGTCAAAGCTGGCCATTGGCCTATTAACTTGCGACACTTTTTTTTTATTAAAAATACATATTGACTACTTAAAATACTATTGAATGTAAAACACTAATGAAAAGTAACTGCTATTTTTATCGAGCAGTTTCAAACGCAGCAATGGCCGTGTTTTCACGAGCTGTTTTTCAGGTCGCTTAGCGAGTGACAACCGAAAATTTCATGAAAACAGTTTCTTTCCCAACTCGCTTAAAGTTAAGTGAGTCGGCAAATTTCAATAGGATTCTCATTAAACCAGGTAGCTTAAGCGAGTTTGCAATTACTTTCGGCCAATCAGCGAGGAGTCGCTGGCGGTTATTCAAATCGGAAATACAACAGGCGTGCTATAGCTTAAGATCTACGACGACGACGTCGTCAAAAACGCCAGAAAACAATGATATCATTGGTTAGAAGCGCATAAATAATCGTGCTGCACTTGCGGCACGGATTTTAGCTCATATTTTTGCGGTTCTCTGCCTGACGACGACGTGAAATCATTGAATTTTAGGTTTTGACGACAACGTTAGCATGCAACAGAGAATCTTTCATTCTCTATTTTCAGTCAGAAACCGCTCGTACCAATTTATTTTTAGGATACTTCGCCCACATTGTACGACGTGAACAAGATGGAATAATCTCGAAAGACTTTTACTAGAGCAAAGTTCTATTTTGAGGTGACGTTTTCGTCGACGTCGCCGTCGTAGATCTTAAGCTCCCTATTTTTACTATCGCATTGGCACGCGCTCTCTCCTCATCTAATCTTACCGCGTGAAAACACGCGTCATTTTTAAGTTGCTGAACGAAGTCTGCCAACAAAACATTTTCGGTAATGCTGATCGAGACAACGGTTGTCGTGAAAACACGGCCAATATGGATAACGATTTTAATTGTAACTGAACACGTCAGCATCAACCTATTCAATCAATATCGCAATGACTCTGAGGTGACGTATTCAGTTCTGTAAAGACAATTCTAGAAGCTTACTCAGATAAAAAAAGTTGGTTTTCTATCAGCGAATAAAAGGTAGTCTTTTTTAGCCGACTTCCATTTTTATTTTCTTAAAATTGAGTTCAAAAATGGGTCTGAGGGTGGTATTTACTTGAAAACAAGACAAGTTGTCCGGAATTTTTCATCATGGAAGGCCAAGTAATTTACAGCTTTGGATCATAATCTTCTATGCTTTTACGGTGTTACGTTTGTCGTAAAGGAACGAAATCATTTAGCGGCTTCCTTGGAAAAAAGTTAAATTTTAAAAAATAAGGCAGCCAACATTGAGTCAGAGGTCATTCACTGAAACCTTTTCACATTTTAATGGATCATGAAATAAACCGTCCCATTAGAAAATGGTACGCTATACTGAGAAAAGCCGGATTTAATTAAGTTCAAGTTTTAACAGCTTATTAATATATCAAATGGTCTGGATAGCACAAGTGTTACTAATATTTTAAAAAATACAACCACACTTTTGAATTTTCGGAACATGTTTCGATGTTTCAAACATCATCTTCAGCCATAGTGAGTGTAACATTAAAATTTTTACAAGATAATTCGTATATATATTTAACTATCAATACAATGATTCTTTGTAGATTAAATGTTCGTTACAAGTACGTAAAATTCAAACGAACCAACAATATTGTAGAGAACACAACTGACATAACGGTAAAAGTTTAAAAGTGTAATGCTAAACTGACATGATCAACTTGTTTGTTGAGTTCGGTTTTCGAACATTTAATCTACAAAGAATCATTGTATTGATAGTTATATATATATATATATATACGAATTATCTTGTAAAAATTTTAATGTTACACTCACTATGGCTGACGATGATGTTTGAAACATCGAAACATGTTCCGAAAATGCAAAAGTGTGGTTGTATTTTTTAAATTATTAATATATGTTTTCAAAGCGTTTTCATCTTAAGCTTACTACTACGAAGTTTGAGTTTCCAACGGAGCATGAAGACGACGTCCAGCGTCTTTTGACGTATCACACCCACAAGTTGATGTACAAACAGAGGAATTAATTGCTTCGTATGCTTTCCTACATTTTAACAGCGTTTAACTTAAAATATATAGTTTTCTTACCTTCCTACACTTGCCCAAACTTTCGTCGTCGTCGCGTCGCTTGTCGCACGAACTACTACGGCAGGAACTAAACCACCTCCTCTGGATCACGTGATAAAAGCGCTAGAAAATTCTTCACCATTTCCTAGTCGGACGGATATTTTTCCGAAGATTAAACTTCGAGAGAATTTTTCCGGCTGATTACTTGCCAAATTTTCCGGGCATGTTCTATCTGCAAAATCTCTGACTCGATGCCATCTGACCAAAGGGTGTGTCAAAATCAGTCTGGTGACATGAAAATTTAGGTTAGTTGTGACATGTTAAGTATTGTCTTGCAACAAATCTTGAGTGACTGACAAGCCAGCGAAACAAACTGTGTGGATTGTTGGTCGCTTATAGGGACGTTTATGGGAGCAAGGGTGGCACACTCGGTTAGTGCGCGGGCTTGGTGCATAAGATCCCGAGTTCGATCCCCGGATCTCTCATCCTTGTTTCGACTTCTTTCCTTTCAGTGTAGCCTAAGTAGCTTTAAATACCCTTAAAATGGAGCACTGATGGAAAAGAGGGGGGTAAAATGAGCGCACCGTCGGCTTCCTGGGAGAATACTCTCTAGAGAGTAAAGGCGACGTTAAATAAGGTGTTCCTTTACCTTTACCTAGCGATCCAGTTGATAATATGCATCAGCAGAGGGCTTCTTAGCCAGCGAGCAGGCTGTCACTGGCGCTGCGGAACGAGTGGCGGTGAGCCCTAGAGGGGCCACTTGTTCCGTAGCGCCAATGATAGCCTGCTCTTAAGAACTTCAGGCCTGTTAGCAATTTTCACTTTATCTCTAAAATGACAGAACGTGCTGTTTTCAACCATCTTCAAGCAGATATGGCAACCTACAATCTTCTTCCACGCGGCCAGTCGGCATACATGCGTTATCATACGGTACAGAGACAGCTTTACTCAAAGTGAATAATGATATTCTCGTCAATGTCAACAATAGTTATGTTCAGAAACCCATAAGGGTTGAAACGTGTAACGTGCGGTCACAGCTTCCGATTATTCCGATTGGCTGAATGTTTCAGTGCTAAGTACCATATTTGGAAACCCCTCGCTCTTGTTGTTCCAAATATGGTACTTAGCAATTGAATGTTCAGAAGCTTGTTTCCCAGCACACAAGGGGCCGTTACACGTTTCAGCCCTTATGGGTTTCTGTTATGTTACAATGGCTTTACTCCTTGATCCATCTGCAGCATTCGACACGATGGATCATGATATCCTGCTTCATAGACTTAAGTCTGTGGTTTTCATCGTACCATAGCGATCGGACTCAACGCCGTATCTGTGTGTCTGATGTGATTTCACGTGTTTGCCCTTCCCTGGGGTATTCCGCAAGGGTCTTGTTTAGGACCCCTTCTTTTTATCATTTACGCTGGTAAACTCTTTGAAACCGTTGATGAACATCTTCCAAATGTATGATGATACGCTACTTTATCTCTCCTTTCAAGCAGGTGACTTGACCCATCTGACTGGCATGACGTTGCTGCCATGAAACGTTGTATTAGTGCTATTAAATCATGGATGCAAAACTGTGACAAACTGATGCTGAACGATGATAAGACAGAGATGATTCGTTTTGGCAGAAGGCAGCAACTAGCCAAAGTAAACGAACAACGAATTCAGGACAAGAGTTGGCAATGTTACCATTACGTCAGCTCTCTTTGTCAAGAATAGGCACGTGGCTTGAAAACAAATTAAATATCTTATGGGTCAGTATATTACAAAGCTCTGTTCCTCGTCGTTCTTTTTCTTATATAATCTGCGATGCATTAAGAAACTCACGCTTTCATGTCGTCTAGGCTCGATTATTGGAACGGTCTTTTTTATGGCCTACCTGATTGCCAAATAAAGAAAATCCAGCGAGTTCAAAGCTCCCGTGCCTCGCCTTGTCTACAAGTCTCCAAAATTTTGTCATATTTCTCAATTATCGTTTGTGAACTTCACTGGCTACCAGTAACGAGTTAGTGGCTTAACTGACAATTTCTATGCGCACGGATACTACTGAATCCAGTTTAATAATCATGTCACTCTAACATGCTTACATGAACATGGAGAGTTCCTTTTTCTTGCATGCGCATGCTCACCTGGCCTCAAATGCGTTAGTAAGAGGCGTTCGATGCAACTGAAGAGGCTGGAGGAAAAAATCAAATTGCTAAAGGAAGCGATGGAGAGACAAGGACTGTAGCCGAGTTCAAAGCTGGTGTTTAAAGATGTCGAATTAAGCTGCAAAGTGCACGAAACTAAATGGTAGATGTTTAACAAATGATGAACCTGATGCAATAGGATTCTGTATCGGATTGTTGATAGAATCAAAGTCACCGAAAGAATACTTGGAGTCTTATGACGGAAAGAAGTGGCATTTCGGGATATTGAAATATTCTAAAAAAGTTAATATAAGTTACGGTTTCTCTGGGTTGGGTTGTGCATTATGATATATCGCGATACCGGTGCGACGCTCTAACCAACTGAGCTATGAAGCCACTGACGTTGGGAGATGGTCATTTGTGGGTTCTAATGTTCCCGTGAGGAATGAATGAATGAATGATGAAATGATATATGAAATGGATATATGAAATGGATCATAGCTTCACTTGATTTCATATCCGCAATTCATGCATAATCCATTTCATATATCATTTCATCATTCATTCATTCATTCATTCCTCACGGGAACATTAGAACCCACAAATGACCAGCTCCCAACGTCAGTGGCTTCATAGCTCAGTTGGTTAGAGCGTCGCACCGGTATTGTGAGGTCACGGGTTCAAACCCCGTTGAAGTCCTGAATTTTTCAGGCTTCTCTTCGCAATTGCAAAAATTGCCTTCATAACCGCGAGGATCATAGCTTCACTTGATTTCATATCCGCAGTTCATGTATGATCCATTTCATATAGAGTTTCGTTAGGATTTTTGGGCTGCCACAGCGACAAATTACTAGCGCATTTATTTGGTGCTTGGTGTAATAAAACGGTTATTCGCAAACCAGAAAACTCATGTAATTTAAAATATATATATATATTGCGTTTTTTGTTTTGATCATATAATATCGTTGAGAATGAGATCGCCTCATTTGAGTCCTCGCCTACAACACCGGACAAACTGAAGGTGGCTGGAAGATTTATGGAGAGTTATTTCCTTTTAAAATCGCCATCTCCTGCCTTTTCTCCATTAATTAAATGGTGCTTTAGAGTTTTGGGTTGTCTATCACTTCTGAAATCAACATTGGAGGACGAGGAGGAAACGAGGAAATTAGTGCATCAGTAAAATGTGAAGCTGGAGTATTGTAGTTTACCACTTACTTCTGTTTGTGTTAAAATGGCTTGGAGTTAAAATTAAAAATACAAAATCAGTTTGTATTGTATGCAAATAATTAATGAACGCCTTTTTAAGCGGCAGAAACACCATTCATTTCGAATTCTAATTGGTTGGTTTATTTGTTCGCTTAAACTGGGCACACATTGGCCAAAATAAGTTATCGCTTAGGTTCTGCGTAAACACTACATTCGTCTGAGCGAGAACAGAAACTCGATCTTTTTTTGGGGGGGGTTGGGGGGGGGGGGCGGGTATTAAAATGCCTGTCAAGTGATAATTCAAAGACGTTAGTTGATGGGCATAATCCAATAAAACGGGTCATGTTCGTCGGCAATCAAATAGGTGTAATTGACTTTCGGGTTCCGAACTTGCATGTACGTGTGACCAATCATTGATTTGTCACCTCATTATGTCGTGGGAACGGCAAACTTGTGAATTTGATAACCCAAAATAATACATTTCAGTTATCGCTGTCCTCGATTCTGGTGGACTCCTTTTAATACCAGCACCGATAACAAAGCATCTAAAAAGCCGCATCCCCAGTATTCTTTCCTGCTGTTCTTCGGTGTCTTTCCCCTCTTAACCTCTCAATTTCAGAGGGTATCTTTGACTAGAGAAAGTAAAACACTTAAAGTAACTGAAGACTTGTTGAAAAATCATTACCAAGGTTTCCATCAAACCAACATGTGCATGGTTGTTTCGTTATTATTCAGTTCCCTCTGTGTTCGTATTACCTTCAAGCGATGACTGAATGGTTAAGCCTTAGGCACCTTTCAATATTTGAATCACTCGTTTTATCGACATCCACATGTTTAGAATGTCTACAGCTTCAATCCATAGCTTTTCCCTCAGGGCCTCGTTGATGTGCCGACAACGATAACAATGGAGACATAGTCTGACACTGAAGCGACCTGATGTCCGGTTTTAAGATACGCCCATCTGGGATTCTCTAGTTCTAAAACATATTGATTAACATATATTAGGGGATGCCATCAATTTCACAAATTGATGTCAGTTTTTTTATGCGTCTGTCCTGTTATTGATCATGAATTTCATCATAACATTGTCGAAGTAGCTGTGGATCCACGATACTTTGACAATGTTATGATGAAATTCATTGTCAATAACAGAACAGACGAATGAAAAACTGAAATCAATTTGTTTTTTTCAATAACAAAAAGGCAGAGGGCTCAAGATTAAGTCAAAACACAAGAAGGTTGTACGAGTGTAAGAGTGTGAGTGTAAGTCCGTGGTGACAATAGGCCCGCAGCGCGTGCATAACTGACGAACATAAAAAGGTCTCTTTGGAAGTGTGCTTCAGTTTCAACAAAATGAGCCCCAAAATCGGCAAGAATTTGTGACGCTGATGAATGATAAAGCAGCTGCCATTTCCAAAACCATGGAATTACCTGGTGATAAATAACCTTGTCTAGGAGAGTAAATTTTTGACTTTGCAGAAACAATGGTCAAGCTGAAGAGTTGGGCGATTGTGATCTTTGTGTTGAGTTCGCACATTTCTTGTCAATCTTTAAAACACTTGAAAGAAAAAAAAACTAACTAACAAAAACAAAAACCCGGTGTCTTGGCATCATTTTGACACAGAAGTAGCCTTTGTTTCGCGTGTAAACATGCCAGGTAACTTGATCACGGCGTCCGCTGAATTCGCTGTCACTTTCGATTTTGCGATTTACTTGTGCAGCCAAAACTACAATAGAAAAATTAAACGTAGCAAAAATCTCCCAAAATATTTTTCGCTGATGGTAACCTTTTATATTTCTCTGTTCAAAAATTAAGTAAATTTTCATGTCGTAAATTTTGTTGCTGATGGCAAAATATTTTATTCTCGATCGATATTTCCTGAAAACCTCCTTCTGCTCTTCCTAAAACCTGTGTATCAATATTTATTTACTTTTGCAAAATCTGTACCTTGCTTAGTTCACATTTTTGAGCGTTAAAATATAATTTTTGGTCCTATATTTCTGACGAGTAGATTTCTTGAGGTCACCCATCCAAATGCTAACCCCGTCCGACAGGGCTGAACTTCAGTGAAGACTTAACTTAGAAAGGTGTCAGAAGCTCAGAGTGCACGGTTAACCTGGTGGTGAAAAACAAGTTGTAAGGGAACTTGGAAATGATCAACATATCACCCTCGAAGCCAATGTTTCTCGATTCCTTTTTATTTTCTTCAATCTTTCTGGGTTTAGTATTTTACTACCAACCACATGTCTTGTCAGGGGGCTATTTACCAAACACATCTACTATGACACTATGATGATATACAGCACAAAAACAATATCGTGAACTATTACGCAAAGATAACTTGAATCTCCTGGAAGACAAAACGCAGCTCACTTGACAATAATACAGCGCTGTGTTACTGCACTACCACACGTACGCAATGCGTAGATATTTTTTGTCGATGGTAATGTTATATTTAGGATGAAAGGGCTGTAGTCTAATAGCAGGACTGTGCATGATTAGCACCAGTGGTATGACTGTATGATGATGTCTCACAGTCGGCGTTTTTCCTGAAAAGAAAGTTACCGACTGGGTAAGGAGTTGGATGACGGGATAAAAGACTCTTACAAACCGCTGTGACAAATGGACCCCAATTTAATGCATGCTTCATTAATCTTTTCATGTAGGTTTTTTCCCCAGCGAGGTCATTACCCACCAAGTTTACAAATTTTGACATAAATGGGCAATTTCAATTTGTTTCCTTTATTGTAGAGATGGGGGTAAGAGGGTGCATGTTATTTCATTTTTAATTACATTCAACTGTCCAAAACTATTATCAGCGTAAAAAGATATTTACAGATTATAATACAGCATGTGCTGCTTTTTTCATTTCCCTTAAAGATCAGGACTTCAATGGATATATATAAAGAGTCGTCAATATCTTCCAACATTTTGATTCACAATGGAACTTTGCTCTTTTATTTTGAGTTTTCAAACGTTCATCGTTATAATTCGTTGGAGTAATGGCTCTTGCCATGAAGTGAGTGATGGCACAAAGGAGACAAAAAAGGACAAGGAACAAACGACGCAGAGAGAAGTCCAGTGGTGATATGATGCCTTCATCGTACCCATATTGCAATGCGTTTGTTCGGTACCTGAATATAGCGAGCCCCAAGGAAACCAAACTGAGCCATATCCCAGCGTGCTTTGAGAGGAGTGTCTTGTATTGTTGCATAGTGACTCTTGAGCATGACTTCATTTTGATTACTATCAAGTAGACATGGTTTGTTTCCAGCGGCAGGGGAGCCCACGTGAAGACCGTGGTCATAAAAGCGGTATGAGTGTGTCACCTTGTTTCCCCAACAGATGATCCTTCCAGTGAATCTTTTGTCTTTCCGAGCGTGTTTAATAATATTCCAAGTATAATCCATTTTTTCCAAAGTGTACTGGCCCCACTCATGATCCAAGAACATTGAATTCTTTTTGCTAGGGTTGAAGGTGGCGTAGGCGTCTTCCGACGGCGTCCAATCATTGGCTGTGCCAACGAAGGTAAAGCGAACAGACTGACGGCCAGATAAGAAGAGCAACCGAATGAGAGTGTTGTTTAAATGGACTCCGGCATCAGCATCATTTTTGATGGACAAGTCAACCGTGTCTCTTTGATGAATGACATGGAACAGATTGCCATACAGAGGATTGGTCTTGGAGCCTGAACACATGCCCCCATCTCGGTCAGGACACACCCAACTGTAGTCATCGGTTACCTTAGCAACAAGAGTCCAGCCTCCTCCTGATGTGGTCATATCACAGTGAGCACGAAACGCATTGCGCGTGTTGTCCTTGCCAACGGGGTTTATCCAGTACATACCATTGCCTCGACTCTCTCCACTAAACAATATTTCGAGGCAAGACTTCCTGGGAGGTGAATTGTTAATCGCTCCGGAAGGGATAGTCTGCAGTTGTAACCACTTGTTCCTGCTGCAGATATTTAGCGTCCCGGATTTCGTGTCATACCTAACTTCACCTTCAAGCCGTGCACTACACGTTTGGGAGTTAGCTGTGCGCAGACGTGACGCAAGCCCAACGCTCTTGTGTTCATCTGTACAGCTGTTCCCTTTTTCACCCTGGAAGATCGAATAATAACTTGGGTTACCTTTGTAACGTTTCATCAAACGCAAAACTTCCTCGACACCGATAGAGACAGCCAAGCTTTCTAATTGTAGTTTTGAATTTCATTCTCTGCGAAAAGACCAAGAATGTGTACTACCAGCCTTCATGCAAGAAAAGAGATTCTCTTTCATCTCCCGGCGGAGAGATTTTGTTCTATAAAAGGTTTTAGAAAAATCCTTTTCTTTCGAAAATACTTGTATGATATGAAGAGATATATTCTCGAGAGAGTCTCGAGGATACTGTAGAACCTCAATTTAACGAACCTTTATCAGTGACGAAGTCCTCGATACAACTATCGATATTACTCATCCCGGCCAAAGTTACAGCAAAACGTATAGGGCTATATAAGTAAGTGCGGTCCCAAAAGGTATGATTTTTTAACCGTCGTTTTGATCTGAAAAAGGGTATCGATTTTGACCATTTTGGTCTGAAATAGGGTATGATTTGTGCACTCAAGTCTTGAATTCGGTATGTTCTTTAGAGGAAGCTACTTCTTCATCATTAGGCGATAGAAAATATCAGGGTTTCTCTCCTATACACACTCTCTCTCTCTCTCTCTCTCTCTCTCTCTCTATATATATATATATATATATATATATATAACCGAAAAAGTGGAAAGAAATCCTCATCTACTATAAAGTGCTCAACAGCAGAGCTAGAGCTATGAATAATTATACTCCAAGAGCTAGGTTATTTGAACATTTACTGCAACTCTGAGTTTCATGCTTCTTGCGAAGCAATCATCAGGCAACTGCCAGAAATCTGATGATTGCTTCGCAAGAAGCATGAAACTCAGAGTTGCAGTAAATGTTCAAATAACCTAGCTCTTGGAGTATAATTATATATATATATATATATATATATATACACATGTCAGGTGTGCTAACCAGCGCACCTTCACGACAACCCTGCTAGACAACCCTGCTAGAGCAATCATTAGGCGATAGAAAATATCAGGGTTTCTCTCCTATACTTTCTCTCTCTCTCTCTCTCTCTCTATATATATATATATATATATATATATATAGATACGTAGACTTGAACTAGGTCAAAAACATTTATTTGCTACTCCGAGTTTCATGCTTCTCACGAAGCAATCATCAGGCAACTGCCAAAAAGAAGGAATACATGGTGTTTTACAGTGATTTTGAAAATAACGGTAGCAATTCACTATAGGCTGGGGTGCATAGCAACGGTTAAACAATACAAACTGTTTCCAGTGAGCTGCTAAAAATAAGCCTTAAATAATTACGCTATTGAGAAGGAATTTCTTTGCATGTCTGCAACTTGTTACAAGCTCATTTCTGTTGTTAAGGGTCGCCAAATCTGGTCTACAAATTATATAGTATTTCTCCCACAGACATAAATTACACTTCTTCGTTACATTTGAATAGGATCTCGCATGCCTAACAATCCGCCATTTAATGCGATAGTCGACTTTCTTGTCTTTCAAACCCCATACATATTTACTAAGTTCAGTGGAATTTCTGTAGCGTTCATTTCTAAAGGAACATGTGTGGTTTCTATAACGTGATTTGAATGATGTGTCGCAAAGACCGATGTAAGTTTGCTTTGACTGAGATGTATGATATATGTCAGGTGTGCTAACCAGCGCACCTTCACGACAACCCTGCTAGAAACAGAGCAATCAGAGAGGTGATTTGAAAGCCGCGGGGCTCCCCGGCGTTTTTATCATTCAGGAACAAGTTTTTTCATTCAAAATGGATCAGTCAGTATTTCTAACTGGCTCGTGACTAAATCGTTGGATTTCCAGTTCTTCATTCTAAACATAATTTGGTATTTCTGGTAGCCTGTGAATCTTCTTCGGATGATCCGATGTAGTCCTGTTCCTGAATGATAAAAACGCCGGGGAGCCCCGCGGCTTACAAATCAGCTCTCTGATTGCTCTGTTTCCAGCAGGGTTGTCGTGATGGTGCAGTGGTGAGCACACCTGACATGTAATCCAGGGAACGCGGGTTCGATTCCCACTCACGAAAAATGTGTTTTTTCAGTCAAAATGGATCACTCAGTATTTCGTACTTGCTCGTGACTACATCGTTGGATTTCCATGTATATATAACTATCAATACAATGATTCTTTGTAGCTTAAATGTTCGTTACAAGTAGGTTAAATTCAAACGAACCAACAATATTATAGAGAACACAACTGACATAACGGTAAAAGTTTAAAAGTGTAATGCTAAACTGACATGATCAACTTGTTTATTGAGTTCGGGTTTCAACCGCTCAATATGGAAGCTCGCTTTGATTTTGAGTTGATAGAAAGAAGTAGCATTATCAATAATTTTGAAGCAAGAAACATCACAATTTTTAGAAAAACTAAGATGCTGGAAACGAGATTAAATTTATCACACTGCCTTCGATGTAGCGAAGAAGCTGCGTTTCGACTGTATTGATCGATTGTTATGAAATATAACAGTCAGATACACAACTAGATACAGATTTTATTGCAGAAAAGAAGGTACAGTAATCTAAAAATTCAAGAGTACAGTTATTGAAAAGCAAGGCAAAGATGGAGGTACACTGTATAGGTGGTTTTCACGTTACGCCATCGCTGCCAAGTAGGTGGACGAGAACAAAAGATCTGTCATCAGCTCCTTTTGTTCGTGTACCAGGAATTGTACATTACACCATTGTTATCTGTCTCTCTAGAGACTGGTTGCAAGCCAGTCGATTAATACATTCCAATATAACATTACCACGCGAATAACCTTACAAAATCATACTACCAAACGATTACATGTACTGACAAAATCACGAACCCATGACCGCAATGTTACTGATTTGACTTGATGTTCCCGCGAAACTATGCATTTCCAGCTAAACGTTAAAATTAATTGTCACCCCTGCTATCCGATTTAAAAACTTTGTCTGGAGAATGCCATGACGTTAAAATGAATGAGTTGCCAGCAATTGGATCCACGCCTTATACGCAAAGGGTTCTGGGATCGCCAGGGGGCAAACATTTGCAAGTTGTTGTGAGAAAATGTATGGCGGAAAGGTATTCGACTTCCAAAAAACGATTTTGGAGAGAGATCAACGCCTTTTTTCGACACAGTTTTATAAGAAATGGGCAATGTTGACACATGGCAAATCTAAGTTTTTGTTTGAATAACCGTGGAATGAGACAAAATTTGCTGATTAACTTCCTTGCTTGTGTAAAATTTATTGGGAAACAGCCTCAAATTAAAGTATTACAAAATTAGGAATGAATCTGAAGGACATAACTCAATAAAGCCTTTTCAGTTGTATTTACGTGTGTATGGGCTGGCTTTTGGCCTATTTCTAAATTCAGCAATTCAAATAATATTGGAAATATGCCTAGTGGCGATCATTGTGCTGTGCGGGGTTGTGACAACGATCGAAGGTTGGAATATTTAGATTTTACTCGCCCAGGAATAACAATGATGTTTTGTCGTAGGCTAGAGCTATTAATCGTGACCAATTCAAGGTTTCGATGAGTACAAAGGTCTGTTGAGATTATTTTGTACGAGGTTACAGAACCTCTGAATGTCCTACACCAACTTTGTAAATAAGAGAGTATGATTGTGGCATTACTAAAACTTCAAAGACCTGCTCCAAAGATCAGATCTACAGAACTAGTATATGAAGATGACGCTTTTGTATTGGACGAAGTCATAGTGGAGCTTGACAAGTTTGCTTAGATCCAGTGACTTTAATACATGTAGTTCTACATGTAGATGGTAGTTTGACAGAAGAAAAGGTTTGTTTACATGTAACAGCTGGGGCATATCAGATATGAATTCCCAGTGTTAGTAAATCCATCGAAACAGAGACTGCTGTATTCTATGGAAGAAGAGCATTAAAACAGCTGCCTCGAAGCAGAAGGAGATTGAAATGGTTTGCCGCGGCTTGAGCAGAATCGGCGTACTATATTAAAATGATTGGACTCTTACAGAGTTTCGGCTCGAAAACCGTTGGATTTTTCTCAATCAAGCAAGAACTTAACCTATGGGTTTCCTCATGTTTGTCATCGCTCATTTCATCCCTCCAAAGAGAATTTCCATCTCCTCTGACAACGACTTCTCTCCTTTGAGGACGGTATATTTCCAAACGCCATATTTCGTTTACGCAAGACGTAACAGCCTAAGCACACGTAAATGCTACTAAAAGGGGTTTATTGTGTTATTTCCTCCAGATTTGTACCTAATTTTGTAATATTTCAACCTTACGGATCCTCACTCGAGCAAGGTTAGCCTAAGGTTAACCCGAGTAAATTTTATCTCATATTTCACGGTTATTCAAACAAACACTTACATTTGCCACGTATCAATATTGCCCAAATCGATTTCTGATAAATCTGTGTCGAAAAAAGCGTTGATCTCTCTCTAAAATCAATTTTTGGACGTCGAAATAAGTTTCCGCCATACATTTTCTTATAGCGACTTGCAATGTTTGCCCCCTGGCGATCCCAGAACCCTTTGCGTATAAACGGGATTCGATTACTGGCAACTCATTCATTAAAAGTGGCATTTTTACGCTCTGAGCTATGGGCGCATAACAAACTGTACAATTGACTCGGGGGGGGGGGGGGAGGAGGGGGTACTCCCAGAAAAATTGGGTAGGGGTGCGTGGGCCCGCTTCCCAAAACCCTTACCCTATTTATGACCAAAATCTGCGATTTTGATACCCTATTTACGACCATACCAAAAATTTGATACCCTATTTATGACCTGACCCTTAAAACAATACCCTGGTGCAGACCTGCCTTATAATTATTTCCCTAGTTCAGACCAATGTTAAAGGCGATGTTTATCTGCTTTTATTAGGTAGGTTATAAGACTGCATGTCAAAGTTTCGAGCTCAGAATTCCACAACACGGGTTACATAATGTGCCGTCATAACTACAGAATACATCCTTACCTTATGGTGACTAATATGCTATCTATAGGAACAAAACACTAATGTATTTTACAAACTGTAACCTTCGAATAAAAGAAAAAACAGGAATTTGAATTGATAGCTGTGTAATAGTCCAGCAGTTGATCATATGAACATTTACATAAATCATCATTATTTACTTAAACTATAAAACATATCCAAAATTCCAGCAGTTTACAGTGTGGTCTAGAATACTCGAAGTCTATGTCTGGTCAACTTCAGTTCAAGCCCCCCTTCCCCGCGAATTGACTATTCACAACACGGTTGCCAACGTCAGAACAAAGTGAATTACACCTGGAAATGCACATGGGCGCGAAAATTTCTTCTTCAAACAGAAGATCTCGGTTAGGCACAAAATTAGTAATTTATTCCCACAGTATGTGGACGACATACAATAAAACCTTGCCTCAGATTCTCAAGACCAAGGCTTACCATTTTTGTGCAATCTCAACGCTTAACTGGCTTGTTGCTTTTTGCTCTACTTCGAACGTTTAGGACAGTTCGCTAAATAACGGACTTGGGGCTCCGAGTCCAGACCAACTTCTGGGTCAATGAGATCAAAACTTGAATTAAGCTTTTCATAAACCTATTTACGTTATAATCCGCTATATTGAGCACGAGAAAAACTGTGTGCGAAAGACAACTCTTTTATGAGGATTTCGCAATCAAGTAACTGCTTTATGGAAACTCTGAATGGCGAAGGTCATACAGAGGTCCAAACATTTCTCTGTTTGACGCGATAATAATTTTCTGAGAGTTTAATAAAAGTGAAAACTGACTCGGTAACACCAAATGTCTGGCCAAGCTGTATTCCTAATCCACAAATGCCGGATAGAGCTTCTGTATTTATTCTTGGCATGCGAGTTAATTAACACCGAATCCTTGCGCAAACACTGATTTCAGGTGCTTGTTGCCCCGCCAAAAGGTGTTTTTCTTCTCAACGTCTGTAATAACGAATAAGCTATGAACGCCCCGCGTCGATTTCCGTTGGGTGCAATATATCTCTAGTCAAAATGTGATTTTTTTTGCCATACACCACGCAGAGTCCTGCCGATCACACCTTCCATCTACTCTCAATTGACGTAACTTGAGGACTTTCCACTTATGGCCAAATACTGAGACCTTAGCAAGCAGAAATAAGATCATTTTAAGTTTGTTTTTTTTCAGAGACTTTCAAGTTTATGAACAGCGAAACCTGTGGTCACCTGTCTTATACTACTCCGCAGGCTGAAATCCTAGATTTCCGTAAGGAGGAAATTCCACCCGGTAATTGCTATTGACTTTGGTCAGAATTACTTGCAATTAGCTGCTTAAGGACCGATAGTGCTCCAGCTGTCTTCCATTATATCTAAAAAACCTCTTATAGTGATTCGTATCACAGTTTTTTTCAGAGGGTAAATATTGTTGCATTGCAAGCGAAGCTTGCAAGAGATCAATTTAAGGTTTGTGATATATTACGAATCTGATGTTTTGTGCTATGCGGCACTGGAATGACCTCCATGAGATAGTGCTAAAGACTGCTCGACAATACTTAGACACTTTCGAGAGCTTCAATAATGATAACAAACAAAGCACTACGAAACTTTCACTGTCTCGCCCCAATTTGTTGAAGACGCAGGTCGACTTCAAGTTGTAAGCGATACAGTTGAAGTCTCGTTACTTTCCGACAGTAATTACTACCACTTCGCTCAGAGCAAATCCTATTTCTTCCTTTTCATCAGCGCAGGCCTTTAATTAAGTTTTCCAACAACTCAGCAAGATCGAGCTTGGCAATATTAACGAAGTACAGTACAAAATGACAGCGAACAAACTGACGGCACATAGTTAAGGTTTTATACCTTGGGGCCTTGACTTCCTTTGTCTCCTTGTGGTCCCCTTTCACCCTGAGAAAAGAAAATAAACAGTCCTGAAAATTGGTAACAGAAGAGGCCTCTCAAAGTAAACGTGCTAACAGCATACCATTGCCGCCGAACCGCAAATATTTTATTTTGCGTAGGCACCTTTACATACCCCCAAAAGATACTTGTCATTTTGCTCACACATGAATAACAATGAATAGAAAAAATTGTAGGAAATATGGCGAGAAGTCGCCTTCCAGTTTTTTACTTATCTACCTTTCCTAACACGATCGTCAGCTTTCAAAAAAACAAGGAACAGTGGATGCGTTTCAGTGGGTGGACAGAGTTTAAGTAATCGTTAGTTTGGTGAAATGGAAGGAAATAAGAACTCGTCTGCAGTGAAAAATGTAGGCATTTGCTGATATCGGCTTACAGTCATATCACGAAGCTCTACTGACGCATTACAGACGAATTCCGAGCGTTCACATTTTGAGGCGAGAATCACCATTTATTATTTTTTTTATTGAAGCGTGATTGATCTCCAAAGTGCCATAAAGATATTAGGCATGATTTACCTACCTTTTCTCCTCGCAGAGAAGGAATTCCTGACAAATACAGCTCCCCGAGTTTGATCCTTCCTGCGGATAGCAAAAGATGGCCACGCACCGGCTTCAACGTAAGTCTTGCGTCCTTATGTTCCCTAAGGGGAAAATTGGAAAAAAAATTAAAAGGTTAATAAAAATATTTAACAAATCAGTGCGCGACAGATAACGACCTCAAACTCCATTAGACACACCGGCCGCATATCAATGTGTTCAATTTAAGATGGCATATAAATGTGCTGTGCTTACTTGGTATTTTTGGACGCAAGGGAAATACCTGCGGAATGAAAAGCAATACATAGCATGGTCAATCCTTGAACGAGGAGCGAGGCTTGCGGCATCGCTACTACTCTGACTTAACTGATAACAAGTGACTAAGAGCTCTGACATCGCGAACCTACAAAGCACGCAGTGAATTGATTGGATAAGAAGTACGTCATGCCCCAATCACTCAACTAATAATAGTTTGACTGCACACTGGCATGCTCTTCGATCTGTTCTTTGCGTAAATAATTAACAGTTCCATAAACACCGGAAATGGGTTAAAGAAGGTATTGCCTGAATGCAGGCCATTTGAAGCTCATTTCCCGCAGATTTCTCACTTCTCGAACTCAATCTTTATCCCCGTTCGACGGGCATTCCATGTCAGGTCCATGTCATTGCTACCAATTAATGACATAGCGCCTCCTTCCATTGACACGAGGCAAGAGTTTTGTTCTTTCCGCGGTGCCCCAAAGCGGCTTAAAGAACATTTTCCTTAATAATTGA
Organism: Montipora capricornis; assembly: GCF_036669925.1. Taxonomy (NCBI): domain Eukaryota; kingdom Metazoa; phylum Cnidaria; class Anthozoa; order Scleractinia; family Acroporidae; genus Montipora; species Montipora capricornis. The sequence continues at coordinate 50,404,344 of NC_090892.1, read as the reverse complement.
ATTAATTAAACGGTAAATTGGAAATCATTTTCGAGTGACGTTAAAAACAAAACAGAGAAGTCATAATTTAAATAAAACAGAACCTCTGACATCCCATAAGGTCAGCATATTTCATGTTCTTGAACAAAAACAAATAGAACGAAGATTTTATCTGCACTTTCCACACTTTAACCCCGCCCTAATGGCTTATAAAAAGGCTTAATTAATCACCAAACGTCTTTCAAAGTGTACGCTTCAATTACGGCCGGAAAGCGCTTATTCAATATGTAAAACAACTGAATGCGTTCTTTATGACCAATTAGGTAACGAGACTTTAGAAGACACAAGTTGAATTGTTTGCTCAAGAGGTGCTACTCTTTCTCTCACTCTTAATTTCCACGGTTGTCAGCCGGATATCAAGAATTCTTTAAATACCTCAAAGTATTTCTCAGGAGATGTCTATAATATGTTAATGTTTAAATATTTGCTTTATCGCATATTGCCGCACCTCAGTTATGCTTCGCTTCGGTAGATTCAAGGGAAATCCGTTCGATGCCTAGTTTCCGGACTGCCTGACCCCACTTACAGTTTTTTTTTTTTAAATCATAGAAATACTTAAACATTAAGAATAATTTCGCGTCTGTTGTTTCAATTTGACAAACGACACTGCTTCGTGAGATTAAGCCTAGATTAAAAGGTTGCACTGTCTGTGAGAGGTTTTTTTAAGAGGTCCATCGGATCATGCTGGTGGCATCGACAACTTATTCCCAACCCTTTTGCGCAGCGCTTCACTCGACCTGCTCTCAGAACTACATTCTTCTGTACGGATGCAAGGTACTTCAGAGCCATGCTGAATCATCTGAATTTACAGAACTTTTTCCGGCATTCATCTTGACTCCGTTCCGTGTCTAACTGACGTATTCTCTGTCTTGGTCGAATCATGAACCCTGTTCACCAGCTATAGTGCTATAATATATATATTTTTATTTTGGAACAAAAATGATAAATAATTGTAAATAATAACTAACAATAATAATTCACAATAATGAATTATTACCATTGTGAGTCCCTTTTTTTGGCTTTCTCCAGTGCCGATTTTGTTCTTTTTTTTGTGAATAAACTCAATAATCGTGAGATGAAATGTTTACGGACTTGTCTAGTGATGAAACTTTTTCTCATCTGGAACTCGGTAAAAAGTACAAAGATTAAACCTTGCTGGTAACTTAATATTTTAGTTATTATTCAAAAGATAGAGTTCACTATAATATAAGCCTCTTTTTGAACTACCGTTTCTTTACAATGCATGTTGAAAGGTTCCCTCAGCTAGTGCGTGCATGATCCCGTAGAGATTTCTCATCAAAGGGCAACTGAGGGCAATACGCTTCATTCAACGTAAGAGGCCTGTTAAATATCTCCTCGAGTCCATCTCGTAGATATATGACCTCTTCACAGAATAAGCTCCAGGAAACGTTTTCACGTCAATTGTCGTACCCAAAAAAAGATACGATAGCGGATAAGCATCGAGGGATGTTTTCACCTGGGGATGATATTGAAGTAGTCCTCTAAACAATCGATCTGTTCCGTCGGTAATACTCGAGTCTGCGTCCAAAACCCTGCATCATAGTTTCAGGGACAACATTAAAATCCTCGATCAGGGGAATTAATAAACTGTAACTGGAGTAAGCTTCGAAAATTAGCAAAATAGTCGGTATCCATGCAATGGTAAGACATCTTGTATAGTATGTACCTTTAAATATCCTTCTTCAAATTTACCGCTCGCTGATATTTCCATACACGCTCTACGGTATGTCTGTCTTTGGGCAGGCAGCTCAGCATGGTTTGAAAAAGATCCTTGGTTTGCAAAAACGTGCACTTTGTCTTATTTTCTTTTCCAACAACAGATCTCACGACATCCCTCTCTTTATTACTTCGAACATTCTGCCTTTTAATATGTTCTACGTTGAAACGGTTTCCGCCACAATGCCTGATGTTTCTTCTAACTCTACACCTAGGAATATTCGTGAGCTTTTTATTCACTCATCTGAATCATGTTCATGCATATAATACGCGTTTTTCTCCGCAAAGACGTTTTATATTCAGGAACAAAGATCTACAATTGTAGATTGCGTGTGAAACTTAAATTGGTGCGAGATTGTGAAACTGCCTACACCCTGACTGCGTATTAAAGCTAACAAAAAAAGAGTATTTAAAAGAAAACTTGGGATTGAGGACTATTATGTTGACGCCCATTATTTAATACTTAAAGTTCATACCAATAATTACAGCTACGTTACAGCTATGTATTTCGCTATATATTTTGCTTACAACCGCATGTCACAATGTTTTACTATAGTAGCGGCTTTCATATGACCTTGAAAAATAAACGTAAAAACAAAACATAAACAAAAATGCGAAATATTTATTTATTTATTTATTTTTTATTTTTTTCCGTGTCGGTAGAAATCTTGCCTGTCATTCCCCTGCTAAGTGGTGTCTTTGTGCATAGAGTCTTCTGTGCGTATTTTGTTAGGCTTAAGGGGACTAGGGTAATGCGTAGATTGCTCTGGTGCACACAGGAGAACATTTAATTAACCTGAAATGGCGTCGAAAGTCATTGTAAGGCAAATAACGTTTTTGTAAAGGGGCGGACGCTGTCATCTATCAGTGATTAAAACCAACGACGCAGCGGGTAAATGTTTTCGTGAACAAAAACTTCAAGCATCTATAGCTGTCTGATTCTTTAATGACTTGAAATTCCGTGAAAACTAAAATACAATCACCGGTAGAACTAAATTACTACTAAAGTAACATATAAGCCGCAAAGCAACTATCTTAATCGGAGCACGGGGAGCATGCATAACGACACATTTGCAACTGCAGCGAAACCTACGTGTATTAAATCCCTTCAAGATCCAAAAAGTATACTTAAGTAGTAACCTAAATAGTATTATCAAAGAAATATCGTACCTCTTTCCCAATTTGAACTCTAATAATCAACTATCCTTCGGTCAAACTACCGTACTGATAATTCGTTCCGAATGAAAGGTAATATTAAGACTACCAGGGTGTCAACAAAACATATCGGCTCGTTGGAACTCGCCAGGAGGGGGTAGTATCTGCTTCGACTTCATGGTAAGAAGGTGGTTGGGCGTAAGAGTCTCAGGCATCAGTGGTGAACTTAAAGTGTCGATGATCAACCGGGGCGGCAATTTACGATAGCTTCGGCCTCTGTCACAGAAGGTTCTAAGGGCCTCATCGTCAAGCTGAGCAGTATTCTGTGCAAGGAGCGACGCCAGCACGTTTCATACCGAGCGGATTTGACGCTCCCAGGCGCCACCCATATGGCTTGCTTCAGGGACGTTCATCTTAAAGTCTAGCCAGTCACAGTTAGTCTTCACCAATTGTTGTTGTATCTTATTGTGATCCATCATGGATAGTGCTTCTTGTAGTTCATTTCTTGCACCGACAAAATTCGTTCCTTGGTCAGATCGCAACTGACGTACAGATCCACGGCGTCCGACGAATCGGCGATAAGCATTGAAGAATGAGTCAGTGGATAAACTGTTCGCTACTTCAAGATCGATGGCTCTGAATGATAAGCATGTGAAAAGCACTCCATTGCGTTTCATCTCGCGGCGACCTTCTCTGATGTACCATGGACCGAAGTAGTCAACGGCGCAGAAAGCTAAGGGAATTTGATCGAATTTCATTCAAGGTAATGCCACGCCCTTGGTGATGAACAGTCTCGTGGTAGTGACAGAGGATAAGACTCGTCACGTGGGCCTTCTTTGGTATAATCACTGGGTGCTTCATTCCATAAGGTGCGCTGGATTAATTTAATCGACCACCAACTCTCATCAATCCATCGTCATCTAGGAAGGGATCTAGTTTGTAGAGCAGGCTCCACTTCTTTATTTTCCCTTTCTCGTCTTTGCCAATGTCTTGGTTGAAACCTTGTTTTTTGCTCTCAACTTACTTAAGCTAGCGTAATTCTTCTGGGAAGGCTTCACTCTGCACCATCTTAATGATTTGTGACTCAGCATGTTTCAGCTCTTGGACATCAACTGGCTTGTAGGAAGCGATGACTTCTTTCCTTGTATATCTTTTCTTTGGTTTGAGGGTGTTTAGCCGCCTTTCCTCTAATTATTTGTTAAAGTTGTACACAAACGGCAATCGCTCTCTTTGCTCGACGCCAACTCGAGAAATAGGGTCCTTGCAAGAGCTGTTTCAATTGGTTCAGATCTTCTCTGGCTTCTTCTTGTGATACATCCCGTGGTGTGGGATGTACCACCCTTTCTTGCTTCTCGTGGACGACTTGTCAACTGGTACTCTTTCTGCATAGCCACGAGATATGATGTCCTGCATAAACTGGGTATAGTCTTTCCGAAACCGATCGTCACTCGTCAGTACGTCTTCGCTTCAGCCTCATGAGGCAATTCAGGGCTAGCTACTTGCTCTTCGGTAACTCCACATTTTGAGTCTTCAGTGGTAACGGCATTTCGTAATGGTCGTCTTCAAGTTGATGAATGACTTCGTGCATTATCTTCAGGAACCTTCGATCCTCGACAGACATATGGTGACTTCTCCTCGGCTTGTCGTTCACTGAAGTCGAGATTGAACATCTTGAACACGTCACTTGGGCTAAACGTTTCTTTCATCAGTGTCTGAAATGTGAAGTGACACAACTTTCTCTCTGGAGTTCCTTGAACTTCTCGGATGATAATACGATGACATGCAACATCACATCTGCATTCACTGATCTCCTCGTTCGTTGTCGATCTAACAGCACCTATAACTACCCAACCAAGGGCAGTTTTCTTTGCATCCACTTGAAATAACTCAACCGTAGAAATAGCAAACGGTTTAGTGTCCAAAAAAAGAAATTTGTGGAGTAAACTTGTTCCATCAAGTTTTAGCTATTACTGGTGTACCGTTTTGTCGTTCTCGTTCTCTTTCTCTCTTCTTTCGTTTCTGTTCTTCTGTCATAGGCCGTCCAGGGATCTTGCAAACTTATTACATTCAAAATTTAAAAATCTTAAGACAGGACTTATGCCAAAAATTACAATTCAGAGCAAAAAGCAGCACTAAACAAATTAAAAATAAAGACTCATCTTTAAGGTTACATCCCTCCAATGCTTGACTTGAACAACTACGTAGCCACGTAGTCAAACCTGGGTTGAAACCAGCGAAAATGCAGCAAAAAAAATAATTTCCAAACCGTTTTTTACCTGAATACGAAAAGCGTCGACTGTCAAGATCTTTTGTTGAGGTAGCATCGCCGTGTAGCCGCGTCGAGCCACAGAAAGTGCGCGAAAATTAAGCCTCGTTTATGCTCAGGTGTGAGTGTCTGACCTGGTTTGAGCCTGCGATCCAATCAATAACCAGTCCCCGGTCAACGGTCAACTTAAAAAAATAGCTGACCTCGATAAGGTCCAACTTGAGCCCACGATATGGTCATGTGATACTGGTCAGAGGATTCCTAATGTAACTTGGCCACCGTACAGAGATTCTAAAAGCTGACGTTTCGAGCGTTAGCCCTTTGTCAGAGGGAATCGAGGAATTATCGGTTACTTGTAGTTTTTATAGTAGAGTAGGAGCTACGCTATTGGTGGTAACATGGCAACGTGAAAAATAGTAATATATTAGTTAAATGAAAAGCGTTCATTAATACCGTGAGGATTAGGGGTGCCGATTTGGAAGATCAATTTTTGTTCCAGATTCTTTGGGCTTTCCGTCGTACCTAGATGTAGAGAAAGGCCGCAGATAGCCATGTGTTTTTTGGAGTGGTTAGGGAGATTAAAATGACGAGCGACTGGCTTAGATGCATCCTTGTCATTCTTTTCAACATCGCGAAGGAGTTCGCAGAATCGGTCGCCTAGTCGTCTACCTGTGTCGCCAATGTATAATTTATTGCACAACGTACAGGTTATGCAATAAATGACATTTGCGGAGGTACATGTGAAGCGATAGGTGATCTTAACAGATCGCCTAGGTCCCGATATCTTACTAGTGTTAACAGTGAAAAGGCAAGTTTTGCATCGTGAGCGCGCGCATTTGAAAGTGCCGGGTTGCTGAGCGCGCTTCTAACTAAAAAGTTACCTACGTTTTTGTCGCGTTTGAATGAAATAAGTGGAGGTTGCGAAAAGATTCTACCAGTCTCGGGATCATTTTGGAGTAATTAAAAATTATTAAGAATGATACTTTTGACTGCCTGATTATGAGGGTGGAACGTGAGGGTGAATGAAATTCTGTCATTCTTGTCATTTTGTGACGTTTGTAGTGATGACTGTCGATCAAATTGTTGGGCGCGATGATGGCCCGCTTTTACCACAGAGACAGGATAGCCACGTTTTTCGAAGAACTGGCACATCTCCTCTGATTTGCTAGAAAAATCGGAGTCATCACTACATAGACGTCGAAGTCTAAGAGATTGAGAATAAGGCTGAATGGAGTTCTTGAGATGTGATGGATGTGACGATAAATACAACAAATAATTGTGAGAATCTGTAGGTTTGTAGTGCACACTGGTACATAGCACGTTGCCACTAATAGAAACTCTGATATCTAGGAAACCCAATGAAGTTTCCGAAATTTCCCAGGTATATTTAAGAGCCTGATGAAAAGAATTGACGGAGGTTATAAATTGATCGAGTTCTTCTCTGCTGGATGAAATAGCGCCGATGCAGTCGTCAATGCAGCGGCCGTAGAGTTCAGATTTGGGGCCGTTGTACTGATTAAAAAATTGGTGTTCAACATATCCTACAAAAAGATTGGCATAGCTAGGTCCCATTCTTGTGCCCATCGCTACACCATTAATTTGTTTGTAATAGTTGCCGGCGAATGAAAAACAGTTAAGCGTTAAAACTAGTTCGGCAAGGCAGAGGAGCGTTTCCGAGCTTGGTTCTTTGACAGTGCGTTGATCGAAAAAGTGTTTAAGTGCTTGAAGACCTTCGCTATTGGGAATGACTGTGTACAGAGATGTAATGTCCATGGTGAAAATGAGTTTGTCTTTGGCGGAGAAATACACCTTATTCCAAAATGGCCGCTGATTTATGCGAATACAAATTGGCCCTTGTTGCCTCTTTCAAGATAAAATATTCTTTTGAATTTTAAGCTTAAGAACGAGGCATCAAGGGCTTATTTGAATAAAAACAAAAGAATGTTTAAATGGCGGCCATTTTGGAATAAGGTGTATTATAATCGCGGAAAATTTTTAGTGCGTGTGTACTGTCTTAATGTATGATGGCAAAGATTTGACGATAGGCGTCGTAATCCTGTCTAAGTAGCTAGAAATGAGTTCGGCGGGACAACTACAGGCAGAAACGATTGGACGACCTGGGTTGTTAGGTTTGTGAATTTTAGGCAAGAAGAAATGCACGAAGTTCTAGGGGTGTTGATGATGAGATTAGTGGAAGTGTCCGGTAATTCTTGATTAACTATGAGATTCTGAATGGTGTCTTTGATAAGTTTTTGATTTTTGGAAGTGAGATCTTTCTGGATTTTGGCATAAAACGAGGTGTCAGAAAGTTGCCGCGAAGCTTCTCTTTGGTGAAGGTCGGACCGCCAAACAACTACCGCGTTGCCTTGACGATTGCCCATTTGACAACTATGTCATTGCGTTTACTAAGATTTTTAAGCGCCGCCCACTCTTCCGAGGAAAGGTTGGAAAATTTAGTGTTACGATTGAATTTAGGTTTGTGAATGTCGTGACGGCATTTTTTGGTGAAAAAATCTAAAGAGGCAAATTGTCCCTCTGGGTGGAAGGGGGGGGGGGGGGGGGTCCATTTAGATTTGCGAATTTGAAGTGTTTGAAAAATGTCTTTGTTAGAATTGTCCGAATCATCCTCTTTGTCATGAAAAAAGGCTTTTAACTGAACGCGGCGAAGGAATCTTTCAACATCTTGCTTAATAGAAAATTCGTTGGTGCGTTTGGTAATAGGGACAAAATTTAGGCCCTTACTGAGAACAGATTTCTCTGAGTCAGCAAGCGGAAGATTTTCTGGAATTGTAATACGGTATTATGGCTATGCAATGTAGTGTCGTCGGTAATTTGCGGACCTATTAATTGTTGAAGTTTTAGAGTCTTGGTTTGGTGTAAATGGTCAAACAGTCCAGAATTAAGCTCTCGGATTTTAGCTCGAATCGATTGTAATAAAACTACTGGACAGATTTTGGAAAGTTCGGAGCGGCACTGAAGAATTTATTTGTCAAATACGTTTCGTTTTTGGCACATAGCTCTAATTGTGATCCTCATAATATTACGTGAAAAAGAATTTTGCGCGCATCGAATTTGTTGAAGATATTGATTCGAGTGAGAGAATGTAGACGCATGAAAGTTTGAGCGAAAACCTTTAGGAATGACTTTAGAATTTAGGCAACGGACGATGAAATTGATGTGACTACAAAACCTAGTTTTGGCAAAAATGAGAGTGGCTAAACGGAAAGCTAAGTTGCTGCTAAGTGTGGGAAAAGGAAAAAGATAACTTACGATTTCCTGGCGTAGCTCCTTGGTGAGTTTCTTCAAGCTTGGCATCGTCGTCTTGTTTTGACAGTTGTCAATTCATCAGAACGTTGATGTCCAATATCAAAGATATATGCTGTAAACTAGCTAGAGAGTCAGGTGGAGTATTGCCTCCTTGATGAGCTCTCAACTTGAGCCCGTGATATGGTCACGGGGTACTGGTCACATTGGCATACATGGAGGGGTGGACGGACGTAAGGTCGTACGATGACCAAAACTAAATTTCCTCGCATCGATGGGTTACCATATTTCCTTAACTATGGGGCTCCACGCGCGGAGCTCCCCTATTAATGTGATTGCACGCTTGGAAATCGGCCAAGGAAATGTCCCCAGTTTCTCGGTCGCGGAAATTTCGAATTTTTTGGCACAATGGCTCAACTTTCTTTGCCCTAAAAAAAGCAAAACATTTTAGCAGACTCATGATCTTGTGTGACCAAGAAAGCTTTTGTACCATCTTGAGTCGTCAAAACATCAGATAATTCCGTAAATGGATTCCTTGGACGCATTTTTGAGGTAAGCTGTCGTCTTATTACATGTTCTGAATTAATAATTTTAATATAAAACAACAAAGCCAACTCAGAAAGCGAAGCCCTCTCGATTTTCCGTTCGCATTCCTTTTATAAAAACTTGCAGAGCTCTTTAAATGTGTAACTTAAATATCTCAACTCATCCACTTATAAGTCTAGGCTTATGTATCCTCGCGATATAATAAATTTTATATTCCATTTTTGAATGCCCGTGGCTGAAAATGGTTGGCCATGTTGGATTTTTTACTGTACTCCAGGTCTCGCGCGGCATTTCAAAGTTAGCTGACTTTGACTCCAAAACACAACGCAAGACGAGGGAACATTGATTTCGTAGAAAAACATAATTCCTTTTTCATTTCATTTTTTTTTTTTGCATTTGCAGTTACTGCTGTAAGCAAAATGTCATTCCTCAAGATCTGAATTCATTTTAAACATATATTAAATTTTGAGGTTTTTGCTATTTTAAAATTGGGACGAAATTGGAAAAAGGGGTTAACAACACTTGATAGAAAAAGTTCACTTCAAACAAGTTCAACAGTGACTACAACAAAACATCTATGTACTTGATGTTCACTTCGAATAAGAAAATTTATGTACTTGCTTGATTTTCACTTGAAACAAGTTTAACAGCAACAATAGTAAAAAAATCTATGTACTTGATGTTCACTTGAAACAATTTCAACAGTAACAACAATAAAAATTAAATGTAATTAAGTAAATGTAAAAAATATTGTGTCTGAAAGTACGCAGTTTTCTCTTTAACTTTCTCCTTTAAATTTTTTCTCTATTTCTTTTATAGCATCAAACATGAGTTTAGATCTCTCTCTGCATCCTTGTGGGCGAGGCGCTCGAAAACCTCGTAGTCTTTACTTTGACTCTCTTGTAAAAATTCCACAAGATTGCCGAGGTAGCCTTCGCTTTAGTTTTAGGCAGGCGCTTTTCCTTTGCTCCTTTTTTTGGAACGTTTTGGGTTTTTTTTTGGGTTTTGAGTTCTTTTCGAACTCCTGTTCCAGGTCTGCATCGCCGCTTTCGTGATCTTCGGGAATATTTGATTCAGGTGAAGCTTCAGAGTCACCAACTGCAGTTGCGTTGGCATCTTCAGCCAAACCACATTCGACAACTTCTTTCTGCGTGATGTTCGGCTTGGACCCCAAAACTTCATCGATCTCGTCGTAATATTCGAACGATTCCCGGTTGTTGCCACTCAGTCGGAAATTGTGGTCCTTTACTCGTTTGTACTCGTCCTGAAGGTATTTAATGCGTACCTTACACTGCGTACCAATGCGGTAGCTTGGAAATTCCCTGGTCTTTAAACATGGAATTGAGCTTCTTTGCGATGGCGTCCCACACAGCGCTGTTTCTTTTCTTGCTGATTGGGAAATTGTCCCTCCACAATTCAAGTAAATACCTTGTCTCCGCGTCTGTCCAGTTACAGCCACGGTTCCTGTTAGTAGCTGCTGGCTGTGGATTTTCTTCGTACGTTGTGCTTTCGCTTTCGCTGCTCGGGACTGAGGTTGTCGAGGGTGACGCATGTGGCATAGGTCGGAACTTGGTATGGAAGAACTGCTGGTTTCCCGTAATGCGGGAATTGATTCTGCATGCTGACTCTGTGAAACAGGTAAGGCCCTGGACCGTGGGATCTGAGCATCCAATGGGTCCGGGGGAATTGTTAAACGGCGAAAGAATTGGAATGTGTTTTGCAATTCGTCAGCCATGTTTACAAGCATACAAGGTTCCACGAGTAGAGCGTCTGGAAAATAAATTTGCCAGATTGTTTGGCAGGCATCTGTCACTACTCGCGATGCGACTGGCTGCGGTATTTGTCGAGACGGCATATTTTTACAAAAAATGATAAACCACCTTTTACAAATCCGTGTTTTACAAATCGATGTTTTACAAATCCACCTTTTACAAATCGACCTTTTACAAATCCGTGTTTTACAAATCCAGTACATGTTTTACAAATCCAATCCAGTCCTTATTTTACAATATGCCTGTCGAGACAACTTAAACCATCTTGCGAGGTAGTATAACTCTGCTTGAGTTTCCTGTCGTAAGGGTGAGAAAACCCGTTGTTTTTCCTTGTGAAAACAGTTGGCATTGTTAACTCGCTAAAGACTAGACAAAGTGTTTTCACTGTATTTCCGGAGTTTTCTGACTTTATCTAGCTAAAATTGTCTTAGTGAAAACACAACCAAAGTGGAATGAAGTACATCAGTAAAACTCTTCTTTTGACCTTGAACTGACAAAGTTTTTTTATGGTTTCAAATTTCAGCGTGATTCCTATTCGCTGGCTATTAACAGTTGACTCTGAAATGGCTGAAATCGCTCGCTGAGGGTGTGCTTGTTTTCTTTTAAAACTCATGCGGTTCAAGAAAAATTTTCAAACTGGTGAGCTGATGAATTTCAGAAGAAAATTTCACTCGAAAAACCGATATCGCACTCATCGCTTAGTGATTTATGCTATATCGGTTTTTAGCGTAAAATTTACCGTGGAATTCACTAGTTAGGCAATGTTTTCTTTTTACAGAAAAAAGCAAGGTGGCTCAGTTGGTTGAGCACCGGACTGTCACGCAAGTGGTCGTGAGTTCAACTCCAGCTGGACACAGGGTCTTTAAAGGCTGAGGAGAAAGTGCTTCCTTTGTAACTACATTTGCAAATGGTTAGACTTTCAAGTTTTCTCGGATAAGGACGATAAGCCGGAGGTCCCATCTCACAACTCTTCAATTTTTATAATCTTGTGGGACGTAAAGGAACCCACACACTTGTCGCTACGAGTAGGGCACGTAGTTGCCGGTGTTGTGGTCTGTCTTCTGTTGTGTATCATGGTTGGGAGGGTAAAAAAGGGGCCACAGTAATTGGTGCAAGCTGTTGTGGCGCTCCGCCAGCTTGACTGGCAAAGTTAATAAATAAATAAATAAATAAATAAATAAATAAATAAATGATTTAAGTAAGCAGCAACCGGAAATATCATGATCAAAATAGCGGACAATTCGAAACCTTTTATTTTCATTAACGAATAAATAAACTGGGAGCTCCGCTTTTAGGCTTGGCTAAATCCATATATTAAATTTCTCGACCAACGAAGCCTGTTTTTTTTCTCATATGACTCATCTCAAAACATCTTAATGAAACACACTTTAACTCACTTATTCGTATATACTGACATGTTAAAAGAATTGTTCCAAAGGAAAAATGCAGCTAAACATATTCTTTCATCGAGTCCTTTCACGGGAAAACAGGAGCTCACGACTGTTTGGATTCATGGCTGAGTTGGTAGAGCACTGCACCAGCATTGGTAGAGCACTGCACCAGCGTCGTAGAAGGCATGGGTTCGAATCCCGTTGGCGCCACCGGAAATTTTCAGGTGTCTAAAAGATACAATTGCTTAAATTGTGCAGATAGGTGCGATGATCATTTCTCTTTCTTTAGACATATTCTGCTAACCTTAAAAACCAACTGAATCGATAAGCAAATCTAGTGGGGTTTCATTTAATTCCAAAGCTTTTCGTATGCGTATACGAAATCGTATGACTGACGCCAGTGTATTTTTGTGGTCTATGTGGGCCCGAGGGCACGAAGCGTAGGCGAGTGTAATTTGAGATTTTTTAAGACATCGCGAGTGACCCTAAATCACGAAATGCACGATCTAGTTCATATGACTATACCCAACAAAATTGCTCCATGCCATGTTTCCATGGAAACTCCCGCATTACATTCTGTAACCTATTTATGAATTCGCATCGTTGACCAATCAGAAACGCAATATTCTGTTGAGTATATTATAAATAAAATATATAGCCGAAGAAGTGAGAGGTCCCGAAGGCGCCCTGACGAGAGGACATATACAGTATATGAACTTTCCACGTATGCATTCTGTCGTTGGTGACTTAAAAATGATAAAAATTGCCGTTTTCCACTAATATTGATGAATGCAGTACCCGCTCAACATAAACAGAATATTGTATAAACGTTATCTAATCCACTCTTGTCAGCTGTTTTGTCACCATTTCATGGTTTTTTGGTCGTCATGAATTTTTAACCGGAGGAGTGCTAACGTGCTTGCCCCATCAACTCTGTAATAACAATGTCTCCTTTATTTCAAGAGAAAAGAATACTGATCGTTAGCTTCCCACGTACCAATGCCAATATTTACTTGACCAGCGAGATAAGTCACTACACAGATAGAACTGCTTATGTGAAAGCCGAACTTTACTATTCTAAGCCTTACTAAGTTATCCTAAATACAGTTTAAGCTCAGAAACGCCGTTTCTTGCTGCTGCTCTTTTGTGTTACTTTCTGTCAACTAATTGAACAATGTTTACCAACTGTGTTCTAACTTACTGTATCTCATAAAGACATGAATATTAAATCATGTATCCCGGGCCGTTTTGCCGCTAGATAAGCTTTCTTTCTGGTACATGACGAATCATCCCATAAGGGCGTACCTTTTAAACCTGAAAAAAAAAAGAGATAAATGTATATATTTCAACTGAGAGTTATATAGACGAAAGGCAGAGGTGATCCTCGCACCTATGTGGACAAACATACCTTAATCTGCCGAAACAAAGGATGGATAATCGGAGGCGCGGCAATAAGTTATAAAATGTTCAAATAACACTCACTCAATCATTTTAATAATTTTATATCCGAATGACAGGAGAAGAAAATTTCAGCTTGGAAAAGTTTACCCTGTGCCGGCAACATCTTCTTTTTCAGAAGCCAAATCTTGAATGTATAGAACACGTTTAGCGATGTTCATATTGACTGTACGCACTCTCCGGCTCCAATTGCATGTAATTAACTAACACTGAAGGACGCTTTGGTCTGTTGGCTGCTATTCATCTGTTAATTTTATAAGCTGTTAGTATGGACTCAAGGTGAAGCGTGCTGATAAAATCTTTTATCATATTTGTTTCTCTTTATTAAAGTCAGAGCTCTAGATAAAATTATCTGCGGAGATGTCAGTTAAGTGACGACGTCTTTTTAATTTTAATCATGAGTGTGTTTTATGTTTTCATACTGAGTTTGCAAATGTTCTCTTTTTTTTCTTTTGGTCTCCAACCAATGAGTAATATTCATTTCTGGTGGAAACAAAAGAAAACTCTATGTCACAATCGATAGTAGCGATGTCATAAATACTCACTTGGTATTGAGTGTCCATTGAACAGGTAACAAGATTGAGTACTCGGTCACGTGGGCTGCGAAATCTACAGGAAACGAGCTCCAAATTGCCTGCATTAAAGTAATACCTTTGTGTGACTATTTCCGGTGCCTAAGGAACCGTTAATTAAGAAGACCACAGAGCGTAAAAGTGCGCGAATCTCACGAAACCAAGCTATCATCAGTTGAGTGACGTGGGCATGTCATGCTTCTTATCCAATGAATTCATTGAGTGTTATGTAAGCTCGCGATGCCAGAGCGTTTAGTCAGTCGTTTTTAGACTTCAGTCAGAGTAGGAACAATGACTCCCTCGTCACTTTTCGCTCAAGGATTTACCGTGCTATGCATTGCCTTTCATTCCTCAATTTTTTCGCTCGCGTCCGCGTAAGTGTCTCTTCAAGCCACTTAATTCCCATGTATTTGTGCTTGGTGAAGTTTTAACGAAGTTTCAAGTCAATATTTGTCGCTCACAGGTTTGTTTCTTAGCTTGATTAATCTTGCCGATCTCTCCAATTCCCTAAAGGGAGCGTAAGGACGCAAGAGTAATGCTGCAACCGGTGCGCGGCCAGCTTATGCTATCCTCTGGAAGGATCAAACTTGGAGAGGTGTATTTGTCAGGAGTTACCGCTCTGCGGGGAGAAAGGGTGAGTTATGCAAGCTTTGCCTCTTAATTCGGACTTTTTGAAGAGCTATCACATTGATTAACAAGTGGAAATTTTCGCCCAGTTACTCACAACAAGTGCTTTGCAATCTTTCGTTGCATGTAATAAACTAAACATCTGTTTCCGTGGTAATCTCTCGAGAGCTTCATGAACTCGGAATTTTTATGCCCCGTATGGGCATATTAGTTAAAGAGAACTTTTAAATACCGCCTTCTTATCATGGTCCATTAGAAAATTAAACTCGAAAACATGTCTTTCCGTTGCGTTCAATAAAGACCAATAAACAATCATGTTAAATGACGTCCAACAGCCCAAATACTAATGTTCATAAAAACGTTTTCTGACCAACTTATAAAGGAGCGAGCTTTGGACTGCCGAACTACAGCCTTCAACGGGCTAAAAAACTAGTGTAAAATACGCTATATACACAACAAATGGCCTGTAGTGATAAACTCCTTTCATCACTTTACGCCGTTTGTTTAATATAGCGTCTTTTACACTAGTTTTTTTTAGCCCTTTAAAGACTGTGTACTTCGACAGTCGAAAGCTTGCTCCTTTAAAAGTTGGTCGGAGAACGTTCTTATTAACATTATGAAGTATCCTGGCCGCGTGTCTTCAATTTTTTTCATAGCCCAATACTAGTTATTCTTCAAACAACTCAAAACAAGGCGCCATACACATCGCTACCAATACCCTGTGCCATTTGCAATTTCACTTCTGCATTGTAAGTAAACATTTCTCGAATTCTGTTTTTTTTTTTGGTTTTTTCAGGGTGAAACGGGACCTCAAGGAGACAAAGGAAGCCAAGGCCCCAAGGTACAAAAGCTTAGCTGAGACTTGAACGTTAATTCGCGTGAGGTCAGTCGAGAATGTAATTACATTACGGCGTTGTTACGTTACAAACTACACTGTTCGATCAAGCTGGGAGTATCTGAAATAACCATCGGAGAGTAAAGAGTTTTAAAGCAAATCGTGTACGCCTATACGGTGGTCCTAAATCCGATATTATTAAGTCTAAAACAGTCGCACTCGTGCACGACTTCTGTCCGTCATTTCAGAGGGGCGAGTGCCTAGGGCGAACTAAGTGTCCCAGAACTAAAACGTTAATGTTTGTCGGCTTTATATGTGAGATAAAGAGTTAATCGCACAGTTTTCCTTATCCACCACTTAAAATGCAATAAAATAAAGGCAACCAGAGGTTTCGCTGTCGTGAAATCATCGACCTGAACTTGACCTCACTTGGGGGTGTCAAAGTATACTAATCGGCTTGCGTGTTTTTCCGCTAATTGTTCATTGTTAAAAATAGCTGTCTCCGTTGAGGACTCTTCATAAGTGGTGTGTATTATTAGAAAAAAATGATAATTCTTCCCCTTTGTAGGGAACGACTGAAGTTGCGATCTTAAGCCATCGGGTTGCCTGATTGTATCCAAGTTGTTCCCTTGTGGCAAGGCTCTGAACTGAAAATTATCTGCTAGTATTTCCGACCACTCGCGATGCAAAGGAGCCCGACGGAGTTTCTCCATTTCGGAAATCTAAGTTTAATTCTTACAAAAGACAGGAGACCGGATCGTCTTTTTACTAAGTTGTTCAGGCACATTCAGTTTTTCCAGTGGTCAAGCCTCACTAAAATAGTGAGTCGCATAGTAACTTTAAACTGCCAAATCCTCGCCTTCATAACCTAATGCTTTCGTTGTGGATATACTTTACATTCTCTTTTATTTTAACGACTAAATCGAGATTGACCAGCTACAAAGCACTTTTTTGTTGTCTATGTCAGGCATAATTCGTTTTGTTTGCGAGAGGCCTCCCCGATGTGTCATTTTAGCTACATTCAAAATAGCACTGTTAAATCGAGGATAAAGTTAGTGGTCTAATTCGTCTTTTAAAGGCTTTATTTAATCCCTTAATACAATATACTCCAAAAAGTATCTAGAATCACACTGGGTTCACTTTGCTAGGACGATTATGCGTGGTGGTCTAAACCTTTAATGCCTTCATTCTCGCCGGTATTGAGTGTCAGGGTCCTAAAATCTTATTTTTGAATACCACTAGATTCCAAAATAGAAACACAGGTGAAATTCTACACTGTCAAGTCAATATTATAATTTTTCGGTCATCCTTTGGTAATATGTGGGGGAGCGTTATTTATAATGCAGCTTTGTCCTATCTTTCAGTTTCACAGCTTTCGATTTGCGGTCTGAACGACCACCTCATAACGTGTTGATAGTGACACTGCGACGTGAAGTCCCTCTCGTAATGCGATATTCATTTGCATGATTCCACCAGAACGTTTCCACGGGCGCAATTGCTCAGTTTACTCGGATGCGAGAAGATTGTTCCGTTACAAAACCTCCCCGGCTCTAATTAAGCAAAGCACGATCCCTCCATTCGGGCTAAAATCAGTCTTGCAAAAAAGGGGCATAGATGGGGTATACATCTTAATTTCGTCAGCTTCAAGAAAAAAAATGTGCAGGTCACATAAACTCTGTATGAAATCAGCAATTCATATCTGTATAACAATCGTACAGGTCTGTGAGAAATTTTTTAGAGTTAGAAAATTCCTTTAATTTTAATGCAAGTTGGACAGTTTTTTAGCTTTCGCTATTAGAAAGTTAGTTGTTGATTTGAAAATTAAGGGAACAGACACAGTAAATTCGATTATCCGACCGGGCTGAACCCGAATTGAGAAATCTAACTAAACCAGGACCTAAAAACGAACAGAAAGAAAGGCATACAAAGGAGTTAAAAAACAAACAGAAACATAACACTGGCTGCAACCCAAACAAAATTTATGTGACTTTTGCAATGCAAACGCTGCCATAACTTTCACCCTGTATAGGATGTCCTAGAGACTACTTTAAATCCAGTCAAGAGGCCTAAGTTCTCTGACAATAGAGCCATAACAGTCCGATGTTGTGGGCATGTTTCATTCAATAAGAGCTACAAATAGAACTAATTTTTAATCATTTGTTATCTTCCAGGGTGAAAAAGGAGACAGTTGCACATATGAACACAAAAGCATTAAGTTCGTATCGCGTATTCGCACATCCTTCCCTGTAACTTGCAATGAACGACTTGAAGGTGAAGTTAAGTACGAGAAGAACTCTGGGCTGTTGAGAATCTGCAGCAGGAAGCAGTGGTTACAGCTGCAGACTGTCCCACTGGGAGAGATTAACAATTCACCTCCCAGGAAGTCTTGCCTAGAATTATTGCTTAATGGAGAGAGTCGAGGCAATGGTATGTACTGGATAAACCCAGTTGGCAAGGACAACACACGCAATGCGTTTCGTGCTTACTGTGACATGACCACATCGGGAGGAGGCTGGACTCTGGTTGCAAAGATAACCGATGACTACAGTTGGGTGTGTCCTGACCGAGATGGGGGCATGTGTTCAGGCTCCAAGACTAATCCTCTGTATGGCAATCTGTTCCACGTCATTCATCAAAGAGACACAGTTGACTTGTCCATCAAAAACGATGCTGATGCCGGAGTCCATTTAAACAACACGCTTATTCGGATGCTTTTCTTATCTGGCCGTCAGTCTGTTCGGCTTACCTTTGTTGGCACAGCCAATGATTGGACGCCGTCGGAAGACGCTTACGCCGTCTTCAATCCCAGCAAAAGGAATTCAATGTTCGTGGATCATGAGTGGGGCCAGTACACTTTGGACAAGGTGGATTACACTTGGAATATCATTAAACACACTCGGGAAGACACAAAATTCACCGGGAGGATCATCTGTTGGGGAAACAAGGTGACACACTCATACCGTTTTTATGACCACGGTCTTCACTTGGGCTCCCCAGCCGCTGCAAACAAACCATGTCTACTTGACAGCAATCAAAATGAAGTCATGCTCAAGAGTCACTATGCAACAATACAAGATACTCCTCTCAAAGCACGCTGGGATATAGCTCAGTTTGGCTTCCTTGGGGCTCGCTATCTTCAGGTACCGAACAAACGCATCGCAATATGGGTACGCTAACAATCTCAAGCAACCAATCGAACAGCGTGTCTCTCAAGCTCTTCTCACTATTATTTTGTTATTATCATTATCATTATTGAACGAAATAAAATGATGGATATTTTTGAAGTTCGGGTTATAGAAATGACCCTCGCGCTTAACTGGACAATTTGAGCTATTGTCTTTTATTATAGACACCTGAAATCTTCAGGTGGCTGCAAATGGGATCAAAATCATGACCTCTGCGATACCGGTGAAATGCTATGAAGAACGTACACAGTGGGGAGCAGATCAATTTTTTGGGTTCATATGTTCCTGTGAAATGACTCCGTGAATCAAATAAATCGCTTTTATTATACAGCAGGCAATTCTCAAGCCAAAACTCTGATTGGCTCGGGTTTGGTCGGAATTTTACAGTACGGATCGATACCATGGAAACGGTCCTTTTCTGTATTTCTTCTCTCTTCCAGGAAACTCAAGTTGAGCGAAACACAAAAGGCGGAAATAATTTCTTCATCACAACAGTACAATTATAGGACACGGAATTTAGTTATACATGTGAAAGGTTACCATTCAAAGTTCGCTGATGGGAGGCAAAGATTACGAACATTCACCTAGCGGAGAAGTCTCCCATCGCTCAAAGAAATGATGCCATAATAAACAACTTACTAACCTCACTTGCTCGGGCCGGTATTAGGGATTATCGTATGGCCCGTACGACCCCGTGCGCGCCGCGTTTCATTGTAAACTATTGGGAAAATCCCCGTATGCGGGCCACACGCATATTAGCGCGAGCAGGGCCGGAAAAAGCCGTACGGTCCCACTTGGAACACCTACTGTTCCATTCTATGCAATTTTAGGGGATTTCGTCGCTTTTAAACATCCAAGTTATTCACAGCCAGAAAAGCAAATACAAACAACATTAAAGATAAATTTATTTTGTCCTAACCTCATCTTATGAGGCAGTGTGGCCCAGTGGTCAGGGCGTTTGCCTCGAGATCCAGAGATCCTAGGTTCAAGACCCGTTCTCACCACTCGTTGAGTTTGTTCCTGGTAGTCCCTGGTTCAACTTCCAGCTGCACTTGTAAATAGCCAACTGGTTTGCCTCCGGCCAGTTGGGGTTCTTAACAGTTGTTGTTGTTCCGTTGTTTCGTTGTGTTTCATTGGCCCTGAAAAGCCCCTATGGGGAGCGGTCAATTAAGTATGTATTGTATTGTATTGTATTGTATCTTATGAGTGTTCATCATGATAGTGTAAAGAGCCCATATGATAAAATGCTTATTGACTGAGTTTAGGTCGGGCCGGACAGGAAAATATTTGGCCCTCGGTTATGGCACGCGGTCCGTACGCCATGACCTCAGGCCAAATATTTTGCCGTCCGGCCCTCTTACTCGGTCAATAAGTACATAATATTGGCTCTCAGGCATGGTGCGCGAGGTCCGTACAAAAAGGACCACGGGCCAATATTCCCAAGTATGGCCCTCATACACGGTCAGTAAGTAAATTAAGTAATTAAATTTGCTTAAATAACCAGTTAAATGCAAGGTTGACTTCTTTTTATGATTTTTATTTAAAATTATGTACACTTTTCAAGTTATTGATCGATTGAGATATCACCTTGACCAATTAAGGCTAGTGGAGGGGTTTTAAGCCCAGCTACCAACCAGGAAAGCCACTATCAGATATGTATTGACATGGACCAGCAGACCGTAAAATGATTTTTCTTTTCACTTTGAAGTTAAATTATCTGCCTTGTTCCGACTTTTTTCGCCCCACACGAACCACTGAGCAAGGAAGGAGCAGAATCTCAAGCCATAATATTATTATAGCACTAGCACCTGGAGTACTTTCCCAATCTCATGGTCCACTAAGCTCAAACCAACACCATGGCGTGCTCCTAACCAGTTAATTAAGTTTACTTGTACTGTTGGTGACGAGCAAGTCATAGTAGAGTTTTTCTCTTGTCTATAAGTCAGTCAATTAAGACAAACTCGTCCCGTGCTGCAACTAGGCTAGGATTATCAGGACGTCTCCTTTTCGCAAGTTACAAAATAGTTCTCCTATTTTTGTCCCCACTGCCTCTTACAACTGAAATAAATCGAGAATAGTTCCTGGAGCACTCTAACGCTCCCGTAAGTCTTTGAAAATTTTCCAATAGACATTTAGATTCAAACCATATTTTGTAACTGCAAAAAGGGCGAGCGTATTAATTCTACTCAGGCTCATGTTATAATAAATTTAAACCTGATTGAAAAAACTAAGTCATAGTTGACTGTAAAATGACCTGCATAGATTAAGTCTATTAGCAACTCGGCCTTTACTAGGGTTTTTAAAAATCAATGTGTAACGTCGTTACTGCTTGTTGAAACTACGCCGAATGAACAGCAATTCTGCGGTATACCAACGCCCCTATGCATTATGGCGTAAAAAAGTGCGCAGACTTCTCTTTGACTCCTTAGACAGACATATTATATTACTCTCATACCTGTCATTTTATTGGAATGTTCAATTTCCGATCTGTTATTATGCATGTCACCAGTGTCAGCAGGTTAACAACAGTGGAAGGAAAAAGGTGTAGTTTCAAAAGATCAATTAATAACCGCCCTTCTTTCTGTTAAAAAGTTCATGTTAATCTAATATTCATTCATAAAAATAATGAATTGTAATTCCTTTGTCCATTCATTTACTTCAAAAAATCAAAAATAGCCGACTGTCCCTCAAAGAATGACGAAGGTTTAGAGATAAACGACGTCAAAACACTTTAGTACGAAGACCAAGCTTTTTTGACCCTAAAAGACCTTGACGGCTACATATGGGCTACATATGCTGGCTTTTTGCTCGTAACACCTTAGGTGAGACCAAAATCCGAAAGTTACGCCCCTAAGCGAGACGACGAGCATCCCGGCCCGCCCTTTTCACAGGCGAGTCCAACCCTCGGGTCGCGAGCTTTATGAGACTCGTTGAAGAAAACGGATTGATTTAAAAGAGGAGTTGGCGGTTGATGGTAATGCGGCTTTCTTGAAGAACAGTCTCCTAGTTAGTCTACAAGACATCAAGGAAACCGTTAGCGGAAATTTCCATTATCTGCGATAAATAAAAGAAAATTGCCAACCTCCCATTCATTTTGATGAAGCGATAATGCTTAGCGACACAACTCAAGCCTTAAGCTAATGAAAACTTTAACTAAAACTTAGAGTATTAACCCCAGTAAAGACTCGTGGTTGATGGATTATGGCCTTTTGCCCTCAAAGTACGCCGTCCAGGAGGCTAGGTTAGTTCTCCAAGACACGCTGCTGTGGAAACGAAGTCGTTCTTTTGTACCACCCAGGTACATCAACACAGCCCGCTTTTCAGTAAAACTCTGAAACCCAATTTATTGCTTTGACTATACTCCTATAAACAATAGGCTCTTACTAAGAATTGAACCAATGAGGACTCAGAGAAACTGAACGTAACGACAATACGTGCGTGGTACTCTTTTCTTGATTTAAGTACACATGACTCAAAAGTTCACCACCATTTCAGAGGTGAAAAGCCCTGGGAACGAGGTTGGGCTTCGATGCTTGTATGTGCCTTTATTTCAGACGTGCCTGATCTGTCAAGCTACTTGGTAATTTTCAAAGCGGTTCTAAATTCACGTTTACACCAATTTTGACATTCAATACATAAAGGGCGGCCTTTGGTAGTTGATGGTCAATCAAAAGGACAGAGAGAAATGACCACCAGAAATACAGTTGACCCTATGTGTGTCAAACATATCAATAGCTTTTTCGGTAAACCATTGCTGCGAGGGATTATTTGACCCAGCCAAAGTTTCAGCTTTACAGTGCTTTTAAGGTCTCGGTAAAGGTAAATTTGGGTTTGTCGCCCAAATTTCTTGTTTTTGCAAATCTTGAATCGGTGGGCTGTGAAATATATTTTCCCGAAAAAAAATTCTGAAAAAAATAAGTTTAAAACCACTAAAATTGCTTTTCTTTGTTTCACCATAATCTTCGCGAGGAAAATGATTGACGTATCATGTCGATCACACGTGAAAGGATTGGGTGTAAATTGACAGCTTAGCGCATGCCCGAACGCTGATCAGTTGAGCATAATTGGCTTTCAAGCAGACCGTGAACTGCACGCAAAATCTTCAAGCTCGATATGCTAGGGCTTTACTTTAAGACAGGGTCTAAAAGTATTCACGAGTGACCACGAGTGACCACGAGTGACCACGAGTGACCACGGGTGAACACGAGTGAGATTGAATCAAAATATCTCCGTTTTGTTACTATGACGTCACATTCACATCATTTCATCAAATGTACCGTATCTATTAGAATTAAATAACAATCATCTGTATTCTTTTTGGACATAAAGAAATAATTGATTTGTTTGTTTGGCTTTGAAATGCGAGCGAACAAAAGCTTTTTTTCTCTGTTTGCCTAACTGTTTTTCGATGTGCCTCGACAGTGACAAGACAATTTTGCCCTTATGTTATAAAGACGTTATACTAATCCCAATGAGTTCTCGTAAAAGTGAGAAGAAATGCTGCTAGTTTGTGTCTCAGACGTTTGTTTAGAGCACGTACAGCCAGGTAATTTGTGAGAGATCTTGTTTGAAGTTTGTCCTTTATTGCCGATTCTGGTTCCGAGCCAAGCTGGTGTGTTTCAATGAAATACATCAAAATATAAATGATCTCGTTCTCAGAGATAAAGTGGAATAAAGTACATGAATAAAACTCTTTTTTTGACCTTGAACCGACAAAGACGATCTGTCACATCACGAGCTGGTACGTCTGTGATTTCTAATTTTAGCCTGATTCCTATTCGCTGGCTTTTGACAGTTGCCTCTGAAATGGCTTTTGTCCTTTTTCCTGTAGAATTCACTAGTTAGGCAGAAAAGAAAATGACTTAATTAAACAGTAACCGGAAACACCAAAACGGGGACAATTCAAAAACCTTTTTTTCTTACTAATCTTACATTATTTTGATGAAATAATGTGAAAATGAATCTGTAATGACGTCATAATAACAGCACTGAAATATTTTGATTAAATCTCAATCGTGGTCACTAGTGGTCACTCGTGGTCACTCGTGAGTACTTTTAGACCCTTTTATTTTAACGCCAAAATTACAGCTTCTCGGACCTCATGTCCTGATCGACGGGGTTTTAAGATATCGCTCCCAAATTTTTAGTTCTAATAGATGATTGTACTAACCCAAATATCATGTGAGGAATTTTTCGTTTGTCTTCAGAGACTGACTTTATGGCACTTTTTCTGCCCAAATTAGTGTGAAATTCAAGTATCGACTTTGGTGCGTGATATTTTCTTCAGTTCGAAACATATAAAAAAATTCTCACATGGTATTGGAGTGCATTCAGATGTGACTTACATGCAACAAAGTGCGGTTATTTTTCGCAATAAAGTGCATTTTTGCAGCAGACTCGGTCGTTCTGAGTTTGAAGCCTCAAAACTAAAAAAAAAAATTTAAATACTGAAAAAAACTAGAAATTTATTCAAATAATTTAATCTATTAGCTTTAATATGATATAAAGTTTAACCCTATTAAAAATGAGTGGCGCGACAATTTTATTTTTCAGCGGACGCCTCATTTTCCTGTACCGAGACCCTAAGGTGGGAAACGTCCAAGATTCAACAACGGAAAGTGTTCGAGAATCTGGAGAATAGTATTGTGTCGTTTTCTATTGCCTGAGTTAGGAAACTTTACTAATTTTCCAGTCGGCGCCAAGGGCAAAGTACGGCTTTCAAATACATTGCTAGTGCAATTTCTCTTCAGACTTCGCTAATGAACTGGAAGCAAGGATCAATTGAAAATAGACGCTCCGCCAGCGTAAACTGGGTTGCCTATTGTACATGTTACACAAAAACAGAAGGCACGTGGTAATGAAGGTGCCGAAACTGGATTTTCCCAAGAGTAATGCCGAAAATAAAAAAAAAATCGGAAAAAAAAGCCTGGGAATCCAATAGGTACTCCTAGTAACTCCTGCAATGGAAGAAGTAGGCTAGGGGATCGAGATCCGGTCGAATGCAGCATATTTCTCATCACCCCAAGAGATGCTCAGTCCGGAAACGAAACACTGCTTATTTTTTGTTTCCTCAGAAACGAAAAGTATTTTTTTTGACTTCAGGGTGAACTACACAATAAGGTTGAGTGGCCAATCAAAACAGAGTTTGCAATTAAAAATCTTAACATTTATGAAATTCAAAAACAATCTTACGAACACGTGAACCTGAATCATCGCAAATCATAATGCTGAAACACAAAAACAC
This sequence comes from Montipora capricornis, assembly GCF_036669925.1. Taxonomy (NCBI): domain Eukaryota; kingdom Metazoa; phylum Cnidaria; class Anthozoa; order Scleractinia; family Acroporidae; genus Montipora; species Montipora capricornis. Next base: position 50,379,253 of record NC_090892.1, on the reverse strand, counting down.
AAAGTGAAGAAAATGGTTAATAAATATGAAGAATGATTTTAGGTTACATTAAAGCCATATATTGTTGAAAAATCTTCGTGTTAATGACTAATGTAAACAATCTTCGCACTAGTAAGTGGAAGCAATAACCTGGATTAACCAGAAACCAGCAAAGAAATATTGTTGGCTTCCCAAATAAAGTTCATTTCACACTAGAATGGCTGAACAAATATTTTAAGACGTGCAAAACTATGGCTACTTATTCATCATTTGCAAGAAAGAACACTTGAAATACAAAATGGCTAAAAATTCTCGTCATCTTTATGGAAGCAACTCGCATATAAAATATCAACACACATATGCAAATTAGTTAAGTTCGAACATGATCAATCGACAAAATCTCACAAAAACTTTTTCCAGCCAAACATTTTATTGAAACAAACAACATGGAAGAAAAGAAACTTCCCATTTCATTGTCTGCGTTACAAGCAAAGGGGTCTTCGTAACATAACACCGCTAGAAAATCATGTACGTGCTCATGTCGTAAGCTTGCCTATATACAAAACAGTAATTACATAACAATCGGAATTTAAAGTTAAATCCGTGAGCCCCAAAATTTACAATTCTCAGTGTAATCAGACGAAACCGGTCGGAGAAATGAAGCAAGTTGACGAGATCTGTTGCTGTGTGCTGCTCAGTAGTATTTATTTAAAAAAAATTGAATGATATTTGAATGGACTTGCGTAGCGAGAGAATCGACAGGAAACTGCAAGATCTCTGCTCGATGGAGAGATTGAGGTCGGAGGGTATTTTCCATCGGAAGTTTTCGTATCGAGCGACAGCCACTCCGGAAAGGACTGTTCAGCCTTGTCTTTCTCTCTGACTTAATGACTTATTGACTTAATGTAACCCTATTTTATTCACAAAACAGCAACCTATACGCCGTTTGAAACAAAACTGTTCAGCTTCCATACAAACCTTTGAAAATAGTGTCTTCGTAACACAACACACCTAGAAAGTCACTTACGTGTTCATGTCTGCGGCTTGGGCCGCCGGTGTTTTGTTAAGATGTTTATGGCATTTCCCTGCAACTATTGACCTTGCATACATTACATCTTGAATTTACGTTACAGACACGTGTCAATCCGTCTTTTCTCGGGGAGTCAGTACCCGAACTCGAGTGAGCGGCGGAAATCGAGGCTACCTGAATTACAGAAAGCTGGCAAAGATTCTAAGAAGGGTGCCCAGGGATTCCTAAGGTCGTAACGTAAGTGACGACTTGATATCCAGTAAAATGTAAACCGGCGTCAAATCTAGGCTTGAGCAATAATAATAATAATAATAATAATAATAATAATAATAATAATAATAATAATAAATAGTGAGAAGAGCTCCAGGGATGAGGCTAAGGGTTGTCAGCGTACCCATACTGCAATGCGTTTGTTCGGCACCTGAACATAGTGAGCTCCAAGGAAGCCAAACTGAGCTATATCCCAGCGCGCTTTGAGAGGAGTATCTTGTATTGTTGCATAGTGACTCTTGAGCATGACTTCATTTTGATTGCTGTCAAGTAGACATGGTTTGTTTGCAGCGGCTGGGGAGCCCACGTGAAGACCATGGTCATAAAAACGGTATGAGTGTGTCACCTTGTTTCCCCAACAGATGATCCTCCCAGTGAATGTCTTGTCTTTCCGAGCGTGTTTAATGATATTCCAAGTATAATCCACTTTGTCCAAAGCGTACTGGCCCCACGCATGATCCACAAACATTGCATTCCTTTTGCTGGGGTTGAAGACGGCGTAGGCGTCTTCCGACGGCGTCCAATCATTGGCTGTGCCAACAAAGGTAAGCCGAACAGACTGACGGCCAGATAAGAAAAGCATCCGAATAAGCGAGTTGTTTAAATGGACTCCGGCATCAGCATCGTTTTTGATGGACAAATCAACGGTGTCCCTTTGATGAATGTCATGGAATAGATTGCCATACAAAGGATTGGTCTTGGAGCCTGAACACATGCCCCCATCTCGGTCAGGACACACCCAACTGTAGTCATCGGTTACTTTTGCAACCAGAGTCCAGCCTCCTCCCGATGTGGTCATATCACAGTAAGCACGAAATGCATTGCGCGTGTTTTCCTTGCCAACTGGGTTTATCCAGTACATACCATTGCCTCGACTCTCTCCATTGAGCAATATTTGTAGGCAAGACTTTCTGGGAGGTGAATTGTTAATCTCTCCCAGTGGGACAGTCTGCAGCTGTAACCAGTGCTTCCTGCTGCAAATTTTCAGCATCCCAGAGTTTTTATCGTACTTAACTTCACCTTCAAGCCGTTCATTGCAAGTTACAGGGAAGGATGTAGGAATAATACGCGATACGAACTTGATGCTTTTGTGTTCATATGTGCAACTGTCTCCTTTTTCACCCTGGAAGATTAAAAATGACTAAAAATTAGTTCTATTTGTAGCTCTTATGGGATAAAACATGACCACAACATCGGATTGTGAAGGCTCTATTTCTAGAAAACTTAGGCCTCTTAACTAGATTAAAAGTAGAATTACGGTCAAAAATCACACATGGGTTGCAGCCAGTGTAATGTTTTTAACACTAGTGTAGTATTTTGTGCCGTTCTTGTTTCCTTTTTAGGTCCTGGTTAAAAATTTGGTTAGATTTCACAATTCGTTGCTTAGCCCCGGTCGTATAATCTAATTTACTGTCTCAGTTCTCTTAAATCTGTACTTTCAAATAACAACTAAGTTTCTAATAGCGAAAGCCAATAAACTCTCCAATTTACTTGTCATGAAAATCAAAGGGGTTTTCTTCTTTTGAATTCGGATTGCTGACAGGTACGATTGCCACACAGGTACGAGTTGCTGTGTTGATTTCATACTGAGTTTATATTAGATAAATTTTTTCTATTAAGCTGACGGAAATGAGATGTACATGTTAGCTATCTCTAGTTTGTTGTAGACCGAAACGAGGGGTCGCGCTTTACTTAATTAAAGGGTATCAGTTAGAGGTTTCGTAAGTAAACAATATTCAGTCACGCATCGGTAGAGCAATGGCGCCTTTGGAAAAGTTTTCGTGGAAAGAGGGAGAGGAACTTTAGGCATGAGTATCATATCAAAATCTTTTGAGGTGGTCGTTCACACAGCAAATGAAAGTTGAAATGGATGAAGGGTTTGACAAAGCTCCATTTATAGAGCATATTCGTTGTTCTTAAACAAATCACTCTCCTTCACCCATAACAAAAGGGTGGAAGAAATAGTTACTTGAGACCGTAGAGTATCACTTGCGTTTCTATTTTGGAAATTAGTGGTATTAAAAAACATAAGATTTAAGCACCTTGGCACTCAATAGCCAGCTAGAATGAAGGCATTAAAGGTATGGACCACCACGCATGATCGCCCTTGCAAAGTGACCACAGTGTGACTCACGATATTTTTACGGGTATATTGTATCAAGGGATTAGACAAAGCCTTTAATTAGAGACGAATTTGAGTACTTCGAATTCTCCACTTTAGGTGCGGCTCAGATGGCACATCGGGGAGGCCTCTCGCGAGCAAGACGAATTATGTCTGATACGGACCCCAAAATTGATCCGTAACGGGTTGATCTCATTTTAGTCGTATAAACAAAAAAAATAAAGTAGAGCATATCCATAATGAAACATTAAGTTATGAAAAAGGGGATAAATTGACAATTGAAAGTCACTTCACGATTCACTATTGTACAGTGAGTGATTTGTGGTAGTTCGATACAACTCTTTAACTAAAGCCCTTTACCATGATGGTGATGGACTCTTGTCTTCAATAATAAATATATCGCCATTCCACGAAGCTAGCAGAAAATGGAAGTGATGTTTTAATAATATGTCAATGATTTTGCCAACTTTCGTTAGCTGAGGCTTAACGTTCATCCAAGAAACCGTCCTCTGCAAAAAATGTTAAATGTGCAAGTCTTTTGTAGGATAATTAAGAATTAATCTTAGATTTCCAAAATTGGGAAACTTCGACGGCCTCCTTTCCATCCCGAATAGTTGGAAATACTGAACTAGCAGCTACATTAGTTCCGGAGCCTTGCCAAAGAAGAACAAGTTGGATACGATCAGGCAACCTGGTAGCCTAAAGAACGCAGCTTCACTAACTCCCCACAACATCCTCTTTGAACAATGGACAATTAACGGAAAGCACGCAAGCCGATGAGTTTAATCTTCCCTTACTTCTTCATACCCCCGCGTGAGGTCATTTTTTTAGGTCGATGATTTCACGATAGCAAGTGGCAGTCACATCTTGCCTCCCTGATTTCATTTTAAGTGCTAGATAAGGAAAACTGCACGATAAACTCTTTATAAAACCTCAGCTATAAAGCCGAGGAACTTAGTTAGTCCAAGACTCTCGCCCCTCTGAAATGACAGACAGAAGTCGTGCACGAGTGCATCTGTTTTAGACTAATTAATATATCGGATCTAGGACCGCCGTAAGCGATATGGTTTAAAACTCTTTACTTGTCGACAGATATTGCAGATAGTCCCGGCTAGATAGAACAGTGTGGATTTTAATGTAACAACGTCTGTAATATTAATCACATTCTAGACTGACCCGCACGCGAATTAGCGTTCAAGTTTCCGCTCAGGTTTCGTACCTTGGGGCCTTGGCTTCCTTTGTCTCCTTGAGGTCCGGTTTCACCCTAAAAGACGAAGACGAAGAAACCGAAAAAAAAAAAAACGGAATACGGTAAATGTTACAATGAAGGCCGCTAAGTGGGGGCATACAAAGAAAAGTGAGATTGCAAATGGCACAGGTATTGCTAGCGATGTGTAAGGCGCCTGGTTTTGCGTTCTTCAATTAAAGCTATAACTATTGGACCGTTGGAGTCATATATTGTTTCTTGCCGGAAAAATAAAAGAAAGTGGGAGAAATAACAGACATAAGTGGTTAGTTTAACTATGTTTGCAACTAAAGATGACAAATGACTTAGCGTAAGTAACGGGGGCGAAAATTGCCACTTGTTTCTCAGTGCAATTTCTCTTCAAAAAGTCATAAGGTTGTAAAGCATGCATAACCTACCCTTTCTCCTCGCAGAGCAGTACCTCCTGACAAATACACCTCTCCAAGTTTGATCCTTCTAGAGGATAGCATAAGCTGGCCACGCACCGGTTGTAGAACTACTCTTGCATCCTTACGCTCTCTTTAGGGAATTGGAGAGATTGGCAAGATTAATCAAGATAAGAAATGAACCTGTGAGCGACTAAAATTGAGTTTCATCATTAAATCTTCACCAAGCACAAATACATCAGAAATAAGTGACTTGAATAGACACTTACTGGGACGCGAGCGAAATCATTGGGGAATGAAAAGCAATACATAGCACGGTAAGTCCTTGAGCGAAAAGCGAGGCGGGAGTCATGGTTCCTACACTGAATGAAGTCTAAGAGCAAGTGACTAAACGCTATGGCATCGCGACCTTACATAACACTCAATAAACTGATTGGATAAGAAGCGTGACACGCCAACGTCACTCAACTGATGATAGCTTGGTTTCGTGCGCAACAAAGTCAATTGAAACCAAGGTCCCTCGACCCCCAGTTATACATTTAAACTTTCGCCCGCCACTTAGGGGAAACTTGACTGTCACAATCCCCATTGTCATGTCTCCGGTGTCCCACTAAGTTTTGCTAAGCTGATTTTCGTAGTAAACTATTCACTTTGTTTCGCATCGCTAAAAAACGCAACTGTTGCCACAAAAGGTTTATCATCGTTCCAAATGCAAGTAGAATCGCTGTGCATGCAGGACGTCGAATCAGGACTAAAAAGCAGTTGTGAGAAAACGGAAACAAATGTTACTATGTTGGATTTAACAAAATTTTTGGAATAATATTTTGACACAAATACCCTAGTCTCACAGGCTTTTTTCTTGAGCTGCGAAGCGGCGAGAAGAGAAAAACCTCTGGTTACCATGGACTTGAATCTCACTTTCATGCAATCGCCAGGGTCAGGATCTGACCCTCAGGCTCAGATTGGTTGATATTTTTACAAACACGCGAATCAGTATGATTGGCTCGTTTGATTGGTAGTACCTAGGAAACGCAAAGGGACGCATGCGTGACATGGCCGCGGTAAGACGTGTTCCTTCGATCTGCTGTTTGCCGACGCTTATTTTAGCATATCTATTCGTCTTCAATTGGAACGTTTATTCGAGTCAACCCTATTCGGATTTGTTCTTCAATGCAGCGCCTTTTTGTAGGTTTTATTCTTTTAGGAGCCTTGGTTTTATCCACTTTTATCGTCGTGCATCGATTCAACAGAGACGCCATCTTAAGTTGTCAGTCCGTGGCAGGACTTATTTATCATCTCGGATAAGTTACTATCCGAATTCTTCATCTTTCTTCCATCTTACAAGAATAATTAGAAGTGGTGATATAAGTACGAATCCCGGTCCTGACAAATGTCCTGTGTGTAATAATACAGTTGCAAAGAACCATCGTGCTCTCTCCTGTGACACATGTAACCAGTGGTGTCATATCAAGTGTGGAAAGGTTAAACCTAGGGAGTACAAGAAACTACAACTTGTCGACAATTTTTCTTGGAATTGTCCCGCCTGTTCACCGCTACCTTTAACGACACCGGCTTGTTTACATCATAGTTTTAATTTTTCACCTTCAATTGGACGAGATAAGCATTCGCTCGACTGCATAGTACTGAATGCACGCTCTCTTCGTAACAAGCTTCTGGATTTTCAGTCTGTAGTTTATGCTGGTAAGTTTGATATTGTCACCGTTTCAGAGACATGGCTCGACGACACAGTGTTCGATCATGAAATCTTGCCTACTGGATATACAATTTTTCGAAGAGGCGGCGGTGTGTTAATGGCCTTCAAATCTGACATAACTGCCTGGAGAAGAAATGACTTGGAATCTGACTGTGAGTTATTGTGGTGCGAATTCACTTCTTCTGCGGGTCAAAAGATTTTATTTGGTTCATATTATCGTCCGCCAAATACTGGAATTGAGTATTTTGAATTGCTACGTGAATCTTTCACTGCTATTAACAAATTCGATAAGGTATTCTTGGCTGGTGATTTCAATTTGATTAACTTTGACTGGATTAACCAAGTACCTCTTTCCTCAGAGACTATTTATTGGAATGCCTACGAATTATTAAACGATGCATTTCTTACCCAAGTAAACACTTATCCTACACGTAACAATAGTATTCTGGACCTGGTACTAACTACTGTTCCTGATCTCATCGATGATTTATATTCCTTTCAGGATGTTGTGGAGTCAGACCATAATTCCATTTCTTTCAGAATTGGTCTCTCATCCACCGACTCTAGACCAGTGCTTAAAGGAGTTTTTAATTACAAGAAAGCAAACTTCGAAGAGCTTAAAAGAACTTTGTCATACTATCAAAACCAGTAGAGTGGTAAAACTGCCGTTGGAAATTTGAATCCGAAGCGGTTCGATTCTAAACACGTGATCTTAAACAGATTGTCATGTGATCCGCAGAATAATGTCATGTGATCAGAAAATTTGTACTCCACGTGCTTGCTCATAAACAGACTCAAATCGACTCTGGCGGGTGAACAATTACATGTAATGCAAGCGACGTCTGCAAACACAACTACTCAAGCAAATAACCTAAATTTAGATACACTTGCCACTGCGGTAAGTCTGTTAGAAAAACTACCGCTTGAGTAGACTGATGTTTTTCCCTGTAGCCCCAATACTATGGGTCAGCTAACGTTATCCTTTTTTTTATGGTTGAGTTAAATTGATGATGCTGTTGTAACTGTTTGGGAGGGCGCTGAATTGCTGTTTGGTCGTTTTATACGTGCCAGTGAGCCTGTTGGTACACTCTAGTTCTTACCGCCGGCGAACGTTTTACTTTTTTTAACTCAACAGTTGTGTTTTATTCAAGTGACCGTCGGCGATCGTTCTACTTCGGATCTCAAATTTTTGTTAGTAATATTGATAGCAAAAAAATGTGTAATACTAGCAAAGTTATCGTTCGAATCCGCGTTATAAATCAGTGTTATGAAAATTAATTATAGACTGTATGTTGTTGGCCACTGCAAGTCAATAAATGTTTGGTTTTTTCTGCTGATTATTGCGGGAGAATGTACTATGGTCTATTATTTCAAGTACTTTGTGAATACGAAACTCACCACAACTACCACCTGCAAAGGGCAGATTTTCTCCTGCTATTTGATAATTCTGCCAAAATACCTTTGCGCCAAAGTGTTTACAGTCACTGATATTCCTTCTAGATTTTATACGACGGAAAAACGGATCTTTGTTTACATTTCTTATCGAAGTGGAAACACGAGAGAAGCTTGACTTAATGCTTTTTTAAAAGTTGAAAATGTAACTGGTCTTATCATGACTAAATGAGGTTGGAATATGCTATTTTTCTAATCTGAAACTATTGCATGTTTATTTCCTATCATGATCCTATCGCGATAACGATCTTGCTGAGCTGTGACAACAACCATGGGGTTTTTTTCGCTTTATTTCCTTAGCTTCTCTTCGCCGATGATTCTCTGTTTGGATATAATCCAGGCAAATTTCTAGTCTTGCACGTACCACAAAATGTTTTTTCGTGCACTTGTTGGCTGGCCTTTACTTTAAAACAGATGGTCACCACAGCTGTTTATCAGTTAACTGAGTTAATAGCTTACAAAGTTCCAAATAAACTAATGTATTCTTTAGAGGAAAATTATAAAGCACCATTACAATCATGAATCAGGGAAAACTATTCAGACTACCCCACGTTCTGTGCAAGTTCAG
>NC_090892.1:50340486-50357986 GCF_036669925.1 Montipora capricornis | reverse complement strand
TTTTTTAAGGTGACCGCTGACCAGATACTGGTTTTCGATTGGATTGCAGGCTCAACCCAGGTTAATTCACCTAAACATAAGGGAGGCTTCATTTTTCGCGCGCTTTCTGTGCCTCGACGCGGCTACACGGCCATTCTACGTCAACTGTAGTTCTTACACAGTCAACGCTTTTCGTGTTCAGGTGGAAAACGGTTTGGAAAATGTTTTCTTTCTGTATTTTTCGCTGGTTTCAACCCAGTTTGACATATCATGATAGCTCTGGTCCACACTGGAGACTACGCAGTTATTCAAGTCAAGCATCGGAGAGATATAATCTTAAATTAACTAAAATTTTGCCCTTATATTATAAACAAGTAATCGCAACGAGTTCTCGTAAAATTAGGGGGAGATTTCACTAGCTTGTGTTTTCAGAGGTTTGCTTAAAACACCTAAAGGCAATTTAGTGTTGGAGCGGATCTTGTTTGAATTTCGTCCTTTCTTGGTTGCATTACCGTATTTTGCCAATTCTTGTTCCAAGCCAACCTGGCGTGTTTCAATGAAATACATCAAAATGTGAATGATCTCGTTTTCAGAGATAAAGTGGAATAAAGTACATCAGTGAAACTCTTTTTTGACTTTGAACTGACAAAGTTTTTTTTTTATGGTTTCTAATTTTAGCGTGATTCCTATTCGCTGGATATTTACAGTTGACTCTTAAATGGCTTTTTTTCCTTTTCCATTCACTCGCTGAGGGTGTGCTTGTTTTCTTTTAAAACTCGTACGGTTCAACAAAATTTCACTGCCAAACTAGTGAATTCCAAAGTAAATTTCACTCGAAAAACCGATATAACGCACTCATTGCTTTGTGACTCACGCGATATCGGTTTTTAGCATAAAATTTACAATGCAATTCACTGGCTAGGCAATGAATTTTTCTACAGAAGAAAGCAAAGAAAATGATTTAATTATTAAAGCAGCAACCGGAAATATCAAAAAGAGGACAATTCGAAACCTTTTATTTTCACCAACCCCACGGGAAGTAAGATTGAATAACCGGCGAGCTCCGCTTGGCTAAATCTAGTATATTACCAAGATCTGCAGCTGGTATCATGGATCGGCGGCATGAAAGGCATGTCTCCAGGCTCCGCCGCCCCTTGCCTCCCCCAGTCCCTCGCTCGGCTTGCTTCACGCGCCATTTTTTTTTTTTGGCCCACATTCCTTTTCGGTCCATAACCCCAACTGCGGAGCGTGCCCGGGGGGGGGGGACTCCCATATGAAACAGACGGGGATGCTCGTCGTCTCGCTTAGGCGAAAGCATTCGATGATTGTGCCTTTTTATCATTAAAACTCATTGCGTGTCGTATTTTTGTGTTTTTAAACGGTCTCTTTTAGGGGGCAAAATTTGCTTAAGCCACGCCTAGATTGGTCTCCTTTAGGGGTTAAATTCAAAATTTCCGACGAGCATCCCCGTCTGTTTCATATGGGAGTCCCCCCCCCCGGGGGAGCGTGGTCCCAGGCTTTCTAACATCGTTGCATTGCCGTATTTTGCCAATTCTTGTTCCAAGCCAACCTGGCGTGTTTCAGTGAAATACATGAAAATGTGAATGATCTCGGTTTCAGAGATAAAGTGGAATAAAGTACATCAGACACAGCGCTTCAAATTTGAGTGTAATGTAGACCAAAAACTGTAATGCAGACCAAAGCGATGAAATGTTGACCGTAGCGATAGCCAATGAGAGTGCCGCACGAGTACGCCGCGTGATGTTTGCAGCCGCCAGGCGCCAGGTCACGCAAGCTTGGCTCGTTGGCACTTAAGTGACAGCTATAACTAGCAATAAGATTGTCCATCTACGCCATCCATTTATTGTTTGCGTGATCACAGGTAGCCCAAGCTCGATATTTAAGCAGCTCTTTATATGATGACCTTTTCATTGTTACGTGACTCGGGCGATTTGCATATTTATAAGAATTTGTATAGGGAAATAACGATTGTTTCTGTGACCTATGAAAATGAAGCGATTTAAATAAAAATCGTCTTACCTTACTTAAGTTGAGTGTTTTTTCCCCTCCTGTGTGGTCTTTGAGCCGATTTACGGCCATTCCTGTTAGTTTTAGAGGAACCGGTTTGCTCCCTCGATGTATATATATATATATATCGAACTTGGGCTACCTGTGCGTGATGTACGGCTATATTGTAGACTTGTTTTCATTGGAAGTGGAATAACAAATGTGTACTGACAAAATAATTCGTGGATCGCATTTTCAGTGCTTACAACCAAAGGTTTAAGTTAACTGACTGAGTTCCTCGTTATTCGAAAGACCCGAACTTCAGGTTTGGTGCCAAACGATTTTCTGTCACACAACATGCAAGCGTGTCATGGCGTTATGTTTGTTTAAATTAAACTATGTAGACAACATCCAGGGCCAAACTCTCTGACTAGCGGTAAGTTTTCCCGGGTTTCTTTCTCGTAATTTTCACTGTTTACAAGGGGTCTTACTTTTCGTAGTACGAAAACTAAGGTCTTGGGTCTTAGTTTTCGTAACACCCAACTGAATGGCAAATCACAAAACGAAATTGAAACCTTTTTGCCGGGTTTCTCGAGTTGAATGTTTGTCCCCCGGTTAGAATGAAACTGAAAGTCAACTGTTAAGTGAATCATAGAGTTCGAAATAGTTAAAATCCTGACACGAGTAACAAACAGGCAACAATAGAATCGGTTAGAATTGGTTGAGTGGAAACCAGGCAAGTTTTTCCCCGAATTCAATATCTCGGCTTAGCACAAATCCTCTTCCGGTCTCTGGAACACCAGCCTACGGCCCATGCATATCCAAACTACTCTCGTCTCTGCAAAGTCAGGTTTCCATAAATATTTTGTTTGGTGATAACAGATGTGCGTCCAAAAAATGGGCTTAGTATTTTAAGAAATTTGCTATACCTTTTTAAGAAAGCTTATGTAAGAATTCCAAGCTGTCTTTTGTGCTGATATATAAACGGGAAAATGGATGGAGTCGAGATATTCACGGTTGCACTCAACTAATTTAATGTTTTAATTTTTTTCATTGTCGATCTATTATTACTCTTTTGTTTTGTGTGTCAATTATTTAATTATTCTAACCATCAGAATCAATTTTTGAGTTGACTTTCAGTTTCATTTCGACGGCTGGACAAATATTTGACGTTGGCAGACTTCAGTCACCTGTCAGCTGATGAAACCAGAAAGTTTCATTTTCGCTTTGATGCTGTGCCAAAATTCGCAATATATTCTGAGTTGACGGATATTATCTTTGTTGAACCTTCCTCCCTCATTTATTAGACTAAATTTTTGGTGAGACAAATTAAAGGCCCGCATGCTGAAAATTGAAAATCAGCCACTGGCACAGTTGAAACAAAATAACTACAAGCAATTGCAAAAAGAGTTGAGGCACTCACTGTCAAGATCCGTGTCATTCGCAAAGTAAATGTTTTGCTGCGATTCATATACAAGTTTTTGTTCACCTCTGGGTCGTACGGGTCCGTCTAAGAACAGAACTCGACCAAGAGAGCAACTGTTATAGTCCCTGTCCTGATTTAGTAAATTTTCGCGTCCACACTACCGACTTCATCTTTATCCTCTAACGCTTACTTTGAGAATAAAGATGGCGAGCCAAAACACTCTTTGTGCGTGTTGAATCCATTCGGCCATCCTGGCTCGAACTACGACAACAGTCAGGGGACTTGGTTAATATAAACGATGGAAATACAAGAAGAGTGAAGTTCATGCCTAAAATATGTCCGTTCTTCCCCATAACAATTTTCCCGCTCCCTCTAGTGTTAAAGTCGTGGAGTAAAGTATACAATCTCTACTCTTACTTTCTCTAGCCCGGTCGATGTTGTAACTGAGCATTTCTGTGTACGTGACAATATTTTGACACGGAATAAGAGGACTCAAAAGCTTTTACTAAAATCAGTATCTGGGCCAGTACACTCGTAGTCAGTTGTTCTATACTCCGTTTTTTGATACTCAATCCTTTTTTCATACCTACTGTAGATTGCAGTCTGCGTTCTATAACTGCTCCGCGTTTTATACCCAGTCCGCAGTTCCGGTGCACAGCCCACACTTTCGTTTTACTACGACCGATTGTGTGACGAAGGCCTTTCTGGTGAGCCCATGCATACATTCTTTTTAATATTTATCAACCAAAACTGCGCAACCGTTAACCAGTTTACCCGGCATACTCTATTTTTCAGAGATGATTATACAAAGCACTTCCAATACTCATTGCTGATTTTTTGGAGGATTGGTGAGAGTCGAAAAAGATGCACTTCTGGATTAATCATTTGTAAGCAAAGCTTCCCGCACACAAACAATCACATTAAATTACCAAGGGGTTTTCCCTATTACGTCTTCTCGTCGCCTTCTGATCCTTAAAAAACAGGTACGTTTTCACATCTTATCCAACCAAAATATTAATTTTCTGATATGAAGTCAGCAGTTGTTATTTCGTGTAAGTTTACCCTTTCACCGCTCTATTAGTTTGCAAACCGAATACTGAGAGAGAGAAAAAAATTGTGACCAGAAAACAATTTCCAAGAACCAAGGGATGAGACTTAGGGGAATACCCGTGACGTAAGGCATCCGAATTTAAATTTGTTTGCTGCAATTGGTTTCGATAGAATCACATGATGATCATGAGCTTTTCTGCATGCTTAATTTCTTTATTTTCAAGCACCTACCAACATTTTGGAGAAACATTTACAGCTGCCAGCTTATTACAAAGGTGGGTGTGCTTATGAATCAGTTTAGATCTGAATTTAAACCAAAAATTATTTTGGGTTGGTTTTCAGTGCTTTATAACCTTCCGTGTAGCATTGCAATTAAGTTCCCCAATGCTTCGCGACTTCCTCTATAGTCAGACCAAAACCTTCTTGTAATTTGCGGACGTCTAGCCCACAGGAAGCTTGCCTTTGGACTTCTATGCTTCCCAAGAAAGATGGCCACTGAACATACTAGCTTTCAAGTTATTTCAGTTATTTTGGATTCTATGGCAGCTTAGATTTAAATCAGCAAGTAGATGAACAATTTTCCTGTCGAGAAGGAAATCTGAGTTGAGGAGGCGATAGAGAAATGGCAGATATTAATTATGTTTCCTTTTTTAGCTTTCATTTGTAAGGTTATGAGGAATTCTATTCACCTTCTACTTGCTTGGCTGTTTCAGTTAAACATTTGCTTTACCGTTCAGCTGCGCACATGGGAACCACATTGGCTATCTGCTTGGTGGTATTATTTTGTCTGGAGTCGAGCGGTCTCTGCCCACCTGAAACAGAGTGCTTTGGACATGGTACATACAACAGCGAAGCTCAAACGTGTACATGCTTGTCCCTAATTAGAACGGGTCAGTACACAGGCGATTGCTGCGAAAGCATCGGCTGCAAACCAAACGCCACCTGTAAACACGGTTATTGTGGATCGGATGGGTTATCGTGCGAAAAGTGCCAGACAGGATGGAGCGGAGCTGACTGTTCAAACGTTTCGTCTTGCTTTCCTTGGTTCCCTTGTAAACATGGAACGTGCAAGAAATCCAGGAGTAAATGCGACTGTGAACCTGGCTGGGTGGGAGACCTTTGCGATCGATCACTCTGTAAAGTATCATGCAAGTTTGGGTCATGCCCAAATGATCCAATGAAGTGCGAATGCTTCGAAAACTATTTTGGCTCGGCTTGCGAAAGGTAAGAACTGGTTCTGTGCCGTATGTGTCTTGTTGCAATATTTATTGCACACCGTAGTACTCCGCTAGTATAAAAAAAATACGACGGTGCGTTCTAATTTAGACCCATTTTCTGGTGGTCATCATAATGAGAAAAGAAACTAAGACACCCGACATAAAATATGAGACGTTAATATTCAGTGATCCATAATTCTGTTGAGCATATTTTGCTTTAGATTTGAGACCTTGGTTCCGATTCTTGGAACTCCACATTTAATTCCTCTTTCAATTTTCTCGGTATTTACTATTTGTCTGCGTGTCGCTGAGCCAAAAGAGCACCACTTTTTAAGGACAGGATAAAAATATCACCTTTTGGCTTCGAAAACATCTCCAAGTTTTTCGCGGAAATGTTAATATATCCTTAACTCTGTGTTTAATATGGAGCACTGTCGTGGTATTTGGAAAGATTTCTGGCCAAAATTCAAATACTTTTACCGTTTACACATCTTGATCGCATGTTTATCAGGTCCTGTAATATTTCAAGTGAATCTGAACGAAAGGATCACCAACTTTGGGACGTTTGCGCTAATTGTTTATGCGCAACGTTACCGCGCAGGTAACTCCGCTGTAATATGTCACGCATTACTGCAAGCATTCTGGACCTCGTTATAACTAACTTGTCGCATTTTTACGATGAGAACGCTGTTTACACGTTGCCACCTTTGGTTTTTCGAATCACAATGTGGTCATCGTCCGCGCTAAAAGAAGGTCTCCCCGCGTAGGACAGAGCAGGAAAGTAATAACAAGGCGAAACACGCGTACAAGTAGGAAAGCCGAACTCGGCCGGTTCCTCTTAGCCGTCGATTGGTCGATAATGGCTTCCGCCCCTAATTGCGAGGAACGATCGAGATTACTGTGCGAAACTATCACCTCGGCCGGTTCCTCTCAGCCGTCGATTGGTCGATAATGGCTTCCGCCCTTAATTGCGAAGAACGATCGAGATTACCGTCGGTTTGGACAATATCATGCCCGCTGTGCAATCTAGGGTTCATTCCAATGAAACTCGGTGGATTACTCCGGAATTTAATACTTAAATCGCTAAGCGTCAACAGGCGTTTATGTGAAGGGGATATGGATAGCTACCGTCACCTTCGGAACGCAGTCAGTCGGGAGTGGAAAGCTCTTCGCGAGAAATTTTTTGCCTCTAAAGCACAACATATAAAGAATACTAAGCCCACCCAGTGGTGGAGGGAGGTCAAGCGTATCGCTGGGATGTCTCCTGCGTCGGGTTCGGATTGTCTGCGCTCGGCACTTCACGTTGAAGGGTTGGATCATCATCTTCCGGACCGTCATGTTGCAAACGCAATCAACTCTGCGTTTCTGGACCATATGATGACCTTTTCGCCACTTCCTGCTACTCCATCCTTTGAACCGAGCTCGGCGGTGCTAACACTTTCTGAGATCGATGTCTCGTCTGTGCTAAGCAAGTTGAATCCCCGCAAGGCGGCGGGTCCCGACGGTATACCAAGTTGGCTGCTTAAGGTATATGCATTCTTAATTGCAACTTTGCTGAGCAACAGCTGCCTCCTTCTTGGAAACAGACAGATGTGGTCCCCATCTCAAAACAGAAACCTGTTGAAGTCGTCAACAAGCATCTACGGCCCATCTCCCTTACACCAATTATTTCGAAGTCAGCCGAGGAATTCGTGGTATCCGCGTTCGTCGGTCCGGCTGTATTGATAATCATTGATCCGGACCATTTTGGAGCCATACCAAGATCCTCCACGGCTCAAGCTCTGACGTCAATGCTCCACCATTGGACGCGAGCTACAGATGGTACGGGATCCGCAGTCAAGGTGGTCCTGTTTGGCTACCGCAAGGCATTTGTCTGTATCGATCATCAACTACTCACCCGTAAAATCTATAGTTTCAATATCCCCCGGGATGTGGCACGTTGGGTGGTCGACTTCTTGTCGCATCGGTATCAGCGCGTAAAGCTCTCTGCGGACTGTTTCTCTGGGTGGGGCCACGTACCTGCTGACGTACCTCAGGGGACAAAATTGGGGCCGTGGCTCTTCGTGCTCATGTTAAACGATCTAAGAGTTCCCCAGGTTCAAACTTGCTTGCAAACAAGCTGCTGTTAAAGTCGTAGATGATTGGTCTAGAACGCAGAAGATGCAGCTGAACGCTGAGAAATGCAAAGTCATGGGCATCTACTTCAAAGGACACAAATACCATTTCATCCCTCTCATGGTTGATGGCAAGGAATTAGAGACTGTAGACAAGGCTAAGATCCTAGGCGTGACAATTTCTTGTAATCTTAAGTGGAATAACCACGTAAATGAATCCATTACAAAAGCCTTTTCTTTCTCGTCCCCCTAAGGAGAGACCGCGTTCCGCCGGAAGATATAGTTAATTTCTTTTGCACAACTATACGACCTGTTCTGGAATACAGCGCTCAGATATTCCATCTTGCGTTACCCACGGTAACGGTATGAAAAGGGATCAAAAGGCGTGCTTTATCCATTGTCTACCCGGAACTGAGACGCGTTAAGTTATGCGATAATCTGTTTTTGACCATGTCCAATCCCTGTCATAGCTTTTCCTGTTTGCCGCCTGAAAGGCACCATGCGGTTTACAATACGGGACGGTAGCGCGTTTTTAACATGCCACGTTTGCGCACCGACCGTTTCAAGCGCTCGTTTATTCCGGCTATGTGCGCGCGTGCAAATCTAGGACTTTAGCTGAGATAATATTTTTACATTTAGTTTGTTGTTTTGTTATCGTTATATCCTTGTATTGTACAACTCTTCCTGTAAATCATTTACCTTTTCAATATATACCTACATAAATTTATTTGATTGTAAGTAATGCGCTAGTGAAGTTGAGGTTTTAAAACCTTTGCAAAAAGCGTGAACGATAAGTCTTGCACAGCATTGGATCAGAGAAGTTCGTGATCAGTCAAAATTGATTTTTTATAATATTTATGAAAGTAAATTAGACTATTGCGCGACAGATACTCGCGTTGTTTTATCAGTCGTGCAGTAGTCTACTTGACTTTCATAAATATTTTTCAAACAGTGAAAATAACATGGCGACAAAAACGCCGGGGGAAAAATTCCATGCCGGCAAAAGAATGGCACATTTATTTCCAAGTCATCATTAAACGTTAAAAAAGAGTGAGCGGGAGGGTGGAAAAGCTCTGGAAAAGGTAGCTGATCGAGTAGTGGCTGAAAGTTGGAAGACTCAAGGACGAACCGTTGCGTAAATTTACAGTGCGACGCGCCTTACCGTGGCCACCCAGGGTGTGAGAATTTGATTCACAGTCACCCCTCCTTGCAAAGTTCGCACGGTTGTAAGTTGAACACCGTTGCATGGGTTGTTTAGTTGACGTACTTACACCTATTTGCCAAGTTTGTTACCCTACGAACTTAAGTTCAAAATAAATGGATGTTTTTCAAGTTCTTTTCCTTTACTTTCATGGAAATAGAGCAGAAGTGTATTCACTTGAATAGTGCAGACCTGGGAGGAAACATTAAATTTCACAAAAACCACACTCCAGAAGATGAGCATGACGGCAATTGAGAGATATTATACAAAACCCTAACCAAATGAGGATGAAACCTACTTGAAACTTCTTTGCCATGCTCTCTAGCAGTTTATTTTTATAATTTTCGATGCATGAGCAGATGAGGCTACGATGACCGATTTATCGAAATTAAGGAATTTTTCCACTGCCATTTTCTCTGAAACAAAGTCAGTGACCCCCAATTTTTTTTTTTTACATTTTTGGAGTAAGTACTTTCTGACCTAACTCTAAGCGAGAAATGAAGAAAATCAGTTTCACTGGAGGAAGATTTTGGCGCGAGCGTCCTTAAAGCAAGTTGCAACATGATTAAAACTTGAAAACTTTTTGTTGAGATCCATCCGAATGTGGCCTAACTATAAGGCAGGTTTGCATCAATGATCGTACAAACTATAATAGTGCTTAGCATTCGTCTATTCCTGGTCAACTGTCAAAATGATCCGCATGGGCGACCGTACCAAAGCACTTCGTCACAGGCAGCCCAAGCTCAGGGTCAGTTTGCATGCGAGTTCCCCGTGTGGTAGTGGAAAAACGAGCGCAATTGCCGGGGAACGATAAGTCCCCGAGATCGCATCAGATGGGCTTAAGAAGTTGGTACAAGACTACAGCAGGGCATGTTTATTTTATTGCGAAATACTCTTAATTACTTCCGTTTAAAGCAAGTCGGTTAATTTTCAATACAAATCCTTTACACAACACCACGTCACGGTTTTTCGCGTGCAAACTAACCCTGAGCGCTTACATAGGACGCTTAATTGTCATGGAGTTCTTCCCTCCCAAAATCTCTGCTCCGTAAGACATTTTACGAGTTAATAAAAGTTTTTTCGTCTGGCTATTCACAGGTCTATCTGTGCAGACGGATGGGAATGTAAGAACGACGGCTACTGTATAGATCTTCATCATTGTGTTTGTCAACCACACTTTTCAGGTGAGTTGATGTATCCTTCCTCAGGCTTCATAGACGGACCAGATATGCATCGTGTATTTATTCATTGTTTTCTCCAAGATTAGTACTTGATTAAATCAAGGGCGCCTCAACTTGTCAATCGGATGATTAAGTAACACGAGAAATTTGACAGCATACATGCCTTCAAATTAACTTTTTCGCGAAACAAAAAAAAGATTCATTTGATTGTGCTGCAGTTGTGAAGGTTGTGAAGATCTTTTTTAATTCTGTTTGTTGTGAGTTTTTTCTTTGAAGAAAATTTTAGGTTACTATTAGAGAAGAAAAGACATTAATGAAATCTTACCTCACAATCTTGACCTTATGCAGGGCAATACTGTGAGACTGTCAGTGAGTGTAGCGTTCCATGCGACCATGGACGCTGTCCCAATAAACCTGATGTTTGTGAGTGTGAGAGATTCTGGGGACCTCCTGGAAACTGCAGCGAATACCAAGGACCATGTCTTAACTGCTCGTCTCAAGGAGGGACCTGCAAGAAAGGCCCTAACACATGCGAGTGCAATCCAGGTTTGGTCATACTTTTCTTAAATATATTGAAGCTCGGCCTACATCATAATACGAATCCGTTGGCTCTTAACTTAAAACTTAATCAATAGTAAACTGAAAAAATTTCTGAAAATCTCCAAGATATCTACACTAAGAAAACGAGAGACGGAGATGGCAAATTTATGGGCCGTTATGATCTCAAGCGTTCATCTTAATCTTCCCATGTGCTTCCGAACTGATTCCGAACCCAAAAAGAGGCCTTTTAATTACTGGTAGGGATTAAAACTGATGAATGCTGATTTTTGGCAGGATACATGGGTCCACAATGCTCAGTCAAAAAATGTGACGGTTGCGAACATGGACGATGTTATTTGTCCTTGCTTGGCAAATCATGCGCTTGTGACTATGGTTGGGTCAACCAAGGCAAAGTCTCTGGATTTGATCCCACGCACGGACCCTGTACGATGGTCCAGTATTGTGTTGTGCCATGTGTCCATGGTACCTGTCCGAACGATCCCTACATCTGCCATTGTAATCCACCATATGTTGGTACAGAGTGCGATACAATCCAGTGTCCCAAGTGCTGTCCGCCGCAGACTTGCGACTGCAGCAACCCGGACAAAATCCATTGCCACCCAACTTGGCATCATGACTGCTGTCTGGTTAAATCTTGCTTCAGAGGTGACACTCTAGTTCACACTTCTCAGGGTTTGGTACCAATTGAAAATATCAAGGAAGGCGACATGGTGGTGACTAGACACGAAGGCGAGGATCCTTCGGTGACGCACTTACGTCGTGTTGATCAGGTTCGAAAACAGTTCGTGCCAAAGAGAGACTTCGTCGTCTTCCGAATGGGCGACGAAGACATTTGGGTGACGCCCGACCATCCGTTTTTTGAAATGGGAACAGGCTTGTGGATAAGTGCCGCAAACGTAACGACCTCACATTCACTGCAGGTATTGAAAGGCAAAGGAGTGAAACTCCAGGACTACCTGAAGGCCTCTCAGCTGCTTGCTTCAGCCGATGAGGCCAATGACCTCGTGGCCGTGTATGACCTGTCGGTTTACGAGTACGATCGATATTCAGTCGGGAAACAAGGGTTGCTGGTATCTGCGTGCAACTATTCAACCGACCTGGCAGCACGGGATAAACAGGTTTGGGGCGAAAAGGGGTATCCTAACATTGGGAGTGGAAGTGGCAAGACAGAAGAGTTTAAGGTAAGATCTTTCAAGTGAAATTTATATATACCTTTCTTAATTCACGTTGCGGAGCGAGCTAGCAGCAACATAATCTGGACTGAAAGAAAGATGCGAGGAAAATTATGTAAGCTACGACGAATTCTCGAATTCACCACTTTTTCCAGAATGCATCGCGTTCAACCAGAATGCATCGTATTTAACCAGAATGTAATGGTCCACGAACAACCTAAATAAACAACATACATTGATAACGACGTCATGACACCTGTTTGCTTTCGATGACAAAGGTGGTGAGCGCGTCGCTCCTCAACATTACTGTTTACTAACCATTTGTTGATGAGTAGGGCGAAACGTTTTAAATTACATTTACCTTCTTTCTGAAGACAATTTAGACCTCTGAAAGATTTGTGAATTTTTTGTGAATCACACCATTCCCTTTAATTTCTGGCAGACCGTGAATTCTGACATGTACATGTAAACTCTGAGCTTGGTATGTCATCGCATGGCGTCAAACTCGTAGAATGGTTAGAAATACTACGATGAAACCGTCAAACACTTTATTTTCAAATGTGCTGCTATTCATGCATTTTAACCGCAACTGACTTAAGTTAAACTTGCAAGGTGCTACAAGCTCTAGCATTAGAATATCACACCTCACGATTGACGCATCCACGACCATATTCTGCAGACATTTGTTGATGAGTACCAGGCCAGATTTTGGCTTTCAATCTCGTTGCTAACTTCTTTCCAACCAGCCCAACAAAATAATGTTTGCAATCAAAGTTGTTGGACTATTTTCTTCAAAAGTGTTTGTATCGCAAGAAAATAAATTTGAGAATCATTTCTTTTCACTTTCAAATTTCTTGGGTGCCACCATCTTGAATAATTGTGATGTGTTTCGGTTGCCCTTATTGTTTTCACGCAAAAAGCGTTTGTTTTGAAACAACATGGCAACTGTGACACGTCACAACTATTCAAGATGGCTGCATACGGGAAATTTGAAACTCCATAGCAAGCGTTTTTTAAATTCATTTTTTTCGGAGACAAACGCTTTCATTGGAAAAAGTTAGGCCAATTTTGTTTGTGAACATTGTTCCGTGTGGGTAGTGGTGTACCGATCATCGATTTTAATCGATCACTGATCGAAAATCTTTAAGTGACGCAACAATCGATTATGGATTATGACAATCAATTATCGCGAACAAATCGATAATCCAACGTTTTTTAATGTTTTCCAAGACTCGGCGAAACACGCTCGAGCCATGCTAGGTTTTGCATTTTGTTCACGTTTGATAGTGCATATTTCATACGGGAAAAAAAAACTTACCTTGATGGTTCTCTTATTATTCTAATTATTCTAAATTAGTAGCTGGCCGTAAAATACGTTTTTGGATCTACTTAGTGCGATCAGAAAGGTAACAAGAGTAGGTGAAAGCACAACAGATGCAAACAGCTTGCGAAGATCAAGTTGGTTCCCAGGGTCCTCTCTTTGTTGTCTCGTTTTCATGTCGTTCACAACAAACTTGTACACAAGATTAGTGAAACATTAGCCTGCGAGCAGGCTCTTTTGTAAGGGTTGTGCGAGCGGCGAATCCGCGAGAGGATCGGGGCGGGAAAAAGAGAGCCTGCTTGCAAGCCACCCCCTTTTTAATAGGCCTTATTCACGATAGCCGCCATGTTGGTTTTCAAATTGTCATGCAAATTAGCCATGTGTTATGCGGGGGCAAACATTGGAGAAAAGGTAAATTGCAGAAAATCGGCTCGTCGAAATATTGAAATGACATTGCTAAAAGTCCATTTTAGTATTTAGAATTAAGTACCTTTTATAATAATTTTATATCTTTTGATTGCTTTTGACAGTTTGACTTTCTACTTCGTTATCTGCTCATTTTTCACTAAAAAAAAAATCGAAGTAACTTGTGTAGTCAGTCTATTTTACTGCTTAGGTGATAAACATTCAATGAACGTGAAACAAATCATCTGTGTGGCCAAAATGTTAGTTATAACCTCTCGAACTTGTGTTGTTTGCCCCCTCAGAAGTGTGTAGCTAATTTGCACGATAATAGCAAATCCAACATGGCGGCCATCGTGAATAAGGTCTATTCTCTGCGTTCGTCCAAGAACGCATTATTCTGATTGGTCAAAAGTGGCATGGGACGACAAGCCGCCAAAGCCGCCTATGATCCTACGATAACAAGGAAATATTTCATTAGACTTCGGCGGCGTTTGAGGCAACTGTTATGGAAGCTTTTTGCGAGCTCTCTTATAAAATCTAGTCGGCCAATGCAGCTAAAGAAAGAACAGAAAAAAAAATCAGTAAATTGCCTACTTGAAGAGAGGGACATATCCGCAGTGATGCCGACTGATTATGGATTATGGATTATAGATTATCTTTCAACTGTTCTGTATTATAGTAAAACTCAAAAGGCTATCGGAAGTTATTTGCCCACTGGCTAGCCTAATGCAAGGCCAAGTCGGGGAGGGAAATTCGCGGGGCCTTAACTGTAGTGCTCTATGACGTGAAAGAATTTTTTTTGCAGTCTTCCGCTCACATCGGCGGAGCAAGCGCTCGACAGTCTAGTGCTAGTGACATCAAACGGATGTTACAGTGCGACGCGCCCTACCGTGGCTCCTAACAAAGTTTGTTGACACTTATTGTTGATTCTATTGGCTGGTTATTTGACACATGTCACATTCCAAGGGGCGGAATTCAAAAAGGGGTGGCATGTCTTGCAAGCATCATTCATCAGTCAATCCCAGCAGGGCCCCCCCCCCCCCCCCCCGGGCTAAGCCCCGGGCATTAGCTTTTTTTAAATGGGCAAATTCTCCGGGGTGGGGACACATAAGCTGTGTAAATGCCCCGGGGTGGGGACGAAGAAAGAGGGCAAATGCCCAGCCCCTGGGATCGTCGCCTTCCAATAGGCGCCTGTATTCGCAGGCTACTTTGTCTGTCAAGAATCAAGACATCTTAAATGATCTTTCATCGCATTTTACGCTCGCAAGATCTGTCTTGAAGATCGCATCATTTTAATTCGCAACCCTTCAGTGTTTCATATAACTCCGCTTTCATGAATTTAAAAATTGCTAGGCTAGTTTTGATTGCGAAATGCGAAGTAGTCGTGTTTACGCAGTCTTCACGTCAGTGATTGTTTTGTGATATTAGTTCACCTTGTCGCTTTTATATATTCATATGCTTACAAGTAAAAATGAAGAAATACCTAAAATTGAGAAAACATACCTTTAAAAACATCCACAAGTTTTTCGAGTCCGTGAAGGACAAGCCAGTCTTTAACGAAGGCCTCGTCTTTTCCGATAAACTCTTCCATGCTAATTCGAAAACACGTGTGTCAAATGCCCGGGGGTCGCCCCGGGGTAGGCTAATGGCCATCCCCCGGGCCTCGATAAAATTGCGAATGCCCCACCCCCGGGACTGACAACTTTAGCAAATGCCACGCGGTTGCCCGGGGGGGGGGGGGGGGGAAATGGGCACCGCTGGAGTTGATTGATGCATTAAGCAGGCTCTTTTTTCCCTGCCCCAATCCTCTCGCAGGCTAGTGAAACAATTTTTTTTTAATCGATAGATTTTCCGATTATAATCGATGATCGATCAGTTGGGTCAAGACGATTTCCATCACTATCTGTGTCTCAAAGTTATTTTCTTTTTTAGTTGAGCTTCCCTTTAAAAGTTCATATTTCGGACATAATGGCAAGATCACCAGACAAAAAAATAATCTTTTGTTTCTGTTTTTGTTTTTGTCAGTAACGTGAATTACAGAAAAATTCTAGTAAAGAAAGGGTTGAATAGTAGTAGTAACTCGTTTAATTTGAAAAAAAAAAAAAACCAGCATCGCAGTCCAAAGACAATAGGTATATACAGGAAAATAAAAGTCTGACATATATAATAATATTAAAACTAATTACAATGCCGACGTTACATTTCTGGGCATAGTGTACAATGTTCTCATGATAAACATGGTAGTAAACTGCCATACTTCCATTCCCTCAACACTGGAAACTAAATTCAATACACCGTTGCTAAGGTTACGAATGATAAATGATAGCACTGTCTACAAAACGTACCGTAGCATTCTTATCTATTAGACTAGTAATAGTTTTCACTACATCTGCGCCGCCTACGATAGTATGAAAGGTAGTTGAGAAACGTTTAAAAAAATATTTATTTGTGAGTGCTTGAACCGCCGACGTATGTATGAGCTGCCGACAGTGTTCCCGGTCACACTTCACTGAATTCAATTCAGTTGAATACAAATATGATGCTTATTTTCTGCGTGACACTGTCACGCAGAAAACAAACATGCATCATATTTGTGTTCGATTTTATTTCTTGGACTCCAGATCGTCGATAATTGATAAATATGCATTTTACTTCTATTCTAAAGCCGTATTTAGTCTAGACTTAAAAGCAAAAGCAAAAAAATTAACGTCTGTTAAAGTGTGTGTGTGTTTGTGTGTGTGTGTGAGAATACTGCGCGTGCCATCGCATGACACTGCCCCTTAAAGCTCTTGTAGACTGCCAGCAGTCCCTTTTTCGTCACTCGAGCCACATGATCTGTGTTTTGCTAGGCAATGTACAGTGTAGATAAACGAACCAGAGAGGCTTGGGAATGGGGGAGAGATGCTTTCAGAACTTACCGTTGGGAAAGATAGGAGTTTTGACGGGAAGGCCCTACCCCAGGCCCAAACTTTAGTTATTTGCGTCCGACGTAGGGAATTACCTAATCATTTATCCGTTATTAAATTTTCAGTTTTTTTAGAGTCTTTTTAATAATTGGGATTGTCATTCATCACTTTATCATTTTATAGGCCAAGGCGGAGGGTGACTTGGTTCAGGCAGAAGAGGAGTTCGATTCCAGCAGTGAAGAGGATCACTCGGACACAAACCAATCAGGCCTGAGCTCGGCTGCAGTTATTGGGGGTACCCTGGGTATCGTCTGTCTGTTGCTTGTGTCTATTTTGTTGATAAGGAGTTACTGCAATAAAGCAAACAGCCGCAAGGGACAGGATCTGGATCCTCTGATTGCCAGCACGTCTCAGATATAGAGAGAGCAGAGCTTCCCTGCCAAAACGTGCCTTAAGTGCACGCAACGGCATCCAGGATTATCCTGCTATTAGAATATTGTCTTAAGTTTGTTTTCGTTGAAGCGTTAGTTATTTATGTTCTATTTTCGTTTGATGTCGTTAAAGGGAGTTGTCTCAGTACTTTTAGACGCGCTTTCTTTTGTAATTAAAGCACAAAAACTAAACGAAATAAGTGAACAGTTTTTAAGTTCATAGGTCCTAAGTTCATAGGTCCTAAGTCCTAAGTTCATAGGTCCTAAACCCCCCCCCCCCCCCCCCCCCGGGATTTTGCCTTGTGTTTTGTGGTCAGAGTCTAATCGCGGGTAAGCCCATGGCAAACTCAAGTGATAAGCACGGGTTTTGAAATGTGAAACTAGTCTATTCCCTAGTTGACTGCGACAGTTATATAGTGTTCTTCTGTTCCTCGGGGGAGTTACGCAGCATTCATCTTATTTTAAAGGTAAATTTGTTTCCGAGTTTCGTAGTTCAATCTTGAAGCTAAAATCTTAATATCCACACGGT
>NC_090892.1:50327986-50335486 GCF_036669925.1 Montipora capricornis | reverse complement strand
TAACAAATTGGACATGCCCACAGGTAGCAGATGCTAATCTGGGTGGGTCATGTCGTGACTTAAAAGAGTAGGTAGACAAGTTTACAGGAAAATCAAGAAGATAAATGTACAAGAATATAAATTATAAAATTAAGTTTGTGAGCTAATTAGTACCACATTAAGAGAAAGCGCCATGAGATATCTTATTTTACAAAAATTCTTAATAGATCTAAATCTGGAATAATACAATTAGGGCTCTACTTATTACTCTAAGAAAATACAATAAAATCTTAAGAAAACTTTACGACTATAATTATAAAGTCCTATCTTCTGCTTTTGCTGTAGCCGTTGTTTTAAACCATTCCATAGTCCATTTGCCCAATGAGAGAGGAATTTTAAGACTGATTACGGCGCTTCGCCCTTGTATTTTCTGGTTTTAATATGACCTACCTGTCCTTTGATTGGCATTTTTCAGGTCTATCTGCGGCGAGGGGTGGGAATGCAAGAACGGAGGTTACTGTATAGATTATCATCACTGTGTATGTCCTAGAGATTATACGGGTGAGGAAAGACTTGATATTAATGCTTTGTTTGTTTATTGTGGAAGTGCATTTAGCTCTATCGGCACCCCACTTTGATAATCTGAAAGAAACATCAAATCGCCTAGAACACGACTATATGGAAGCAAAAAGTTCGCTATTGTACAAATCAAATCGGATTGGACTTCGGTATTATCAGAACAAATCCAGAGGACAGTCAGAGCGGGATATGTACACTGTGCACACCAACTAATACACAAAGCCAACGTAGTAAGCAAAGCTCCTCGCCTTTCAATCGATCACCTACTTAATGACTTTAATAAATTACTGCTTATACAGTTTTTATGAATTTTTTGTCACGCTAAGGGCGTTAAGGGAAAACTCAAGTTGTCTGTACGCATTTGTGGGCCCCCTTCCCTTTAAAAGTGAAGAGGACCCAGATACAAGTAAAAACGTCACCTTAAAGAAAGTACTCTTATTTCATAGAAACGCAGCAAACATTTAACGGATCCTTTCCTAAAGGAGATCCCTTGCCTTGTTTCATTTAGGACCTAAGTGTGAAATCGTAGAACAGTGTAGCGTGCCCTGTGAGCACGGAAATTGTCCCAGTAAAGCCGATGTGTGTGAATGTGAGACCAACTGGGGACCTCCTGGAGACTGTAGCGTGTACAATGGACCCTGCAGTAACTGCTCCTCGCAAGGCGGGAAATGCAAGACAGGTCCTAATAAGTGCGACTGTAATCCAGGTTTGTCTTCTTCCAATAATCATATTTATTATATACATAACGAGAATTTTATACGATAAACCTTGTAAATGGAATTCTGTATTTGCTGTATTTCACATGTAAAGAAAGTAATATGTCCAATCAGCTTCGCGTAAAGCATTCTTCGCATGTGAAAAATATAACCAAGCACCGTCCAGAGTAGAATCACTATTAAAACCAATCGGAGCAAAACACTCAAATGGCTTCCGAGAAGCGCGGCTTTTAAATCAGCGCCCGCTCAAAGTTTGTTTCGAAAACATGGCTTCGGCTTCCCGTTTTGTTCCTCTATATTTACGTAAGATAATTTTTTCGAGACGCAATCGAAAAAGGAGGAACATTCAACATTTCTACAAACACAGCACGTCAACAGGGTCCATGATTGAATCTTAGGGACAAACGAAAGGAATCCACACTTTGTATTTGCGACTTCTCCCGTAATTTCCAGTTATTCTGAATGGGGAGTGATATTTAAGCTTATGTAGGCTATTTGTCGTCTTGTTGCTGGACTGGAAACCGGATTTCTTTTTATTACGCTCGCTCATTAGAAGATTTTTTGCTGTTCTGCATGTAAGGTCGTGGCATCAGGAAATATATAAATATATAAGTGAACTGGACGAGAAAGAAAGGCCTCTACAGAAATCGTGTAGATTCTTTATTGAGTATGCGTAAGCCGTTGCTTGGAGACAGTTCCAAAGGCAGGCCAAGTCTCGAACGCACTTGTGGACGCCATATTGATTTTCGTACCGAAGGCTCGATTTTGACCTTCGCTTTGCTAAAAATACGATGCGCGCGCTGCGTAAACTTGTTTGACCCGAGTGACTACCCCAGAGACTAGGGATGCGCGACTTGAAAGACTTGACACGATTTCTGCAGAGCCTCTTTTGCTCGCCCTCTGGTGAGTTTTGGAGAGGCTCTGCTCGCAGGGTGTTCCATTTGTTGTCCAAATAGAAAGTCCATGCTACAGTTTACGAAAAATGATGAAACGGTTCCCATCCGCTGAAAGAACCACCTCTTTCTTTCGTTTCGTAAGAGTTGTTCATGTTTTTCACTGAAACGCACGGCCGAGGACTGGAACTAGTTGCGCAAGCGCCTTTCGATTGAAGTAATGTCAGATTTCCATTGAAAACGTTTCTTCAAAATACCATCCATGCAACCTTTTTGTATGGCTTTTGACTGAAAAGCTTTCTTAGCAACCATTGTCTTTATGGAGTCAAGTGCCACCCATGTTAAAGATAAGAGGGTACGCAGATCAGCTAGAAGTTCATAACTCGTTGACATCCTGGTTCGGAACCAGGCCCCGGCGTTAATTATAACAAACGTAAGGGACTTCAGAATGTCTGTTGTTTTCCTATTGAAGTATTCTTGTTTGCAGGATACATAGGTTCAGATTGTTCTGCCCAGGAATGTGATGGATGCGAGCATGGACGTTGTTACCACGGCAGTCATGGCAAATCATGCGCATGCGACTCAGGTTGGGGGAATGAACTGCGTGAAGTTCCTGGCTTTGATCCAACGCATGGACCCTGTACGAGAGTGGAATACTGCATGGAGCCGTGCATCCATGGTAAATGTCCAAATGACCCTTACATCTGCAGATGTACTGAGCCTTACGTAGGAACCCACTGTGAAGTAATGAAGTGCCCGGTATGCTGCCCGCCGCAGACATGTGACTGCAGTGACCCACATCATGTTCGTTGCCGCTACACCTGGCATCACGACTGCTGTTTGGTCAAGTCTTGCTTCAGGGGAGACACTCTAGTGCACACAGCCCAGGGTTTAGTACCGATCGAAAATATCAGAGAGGGCGACATGGTGGTGACTCGACATGAGGGTGAAGACTCTTCGGTGACACATTTGCGTCGTGTTGACCAGGTTCGGAAACGAATCGTTCCAACAATAGACCTCGTCGTGCTGCGAACGGGTGATGAAGACATCTGGACCACGCCCGACCACTTGTTTTTTGAAAAGGGAACAGAGTCATGGATTAGCGCAGGCAATCTAACGACCTCACATTCGCTTTACGGATCAGGTGGTACAGAGGTCAAACTTCGATATCACATGGAGGCCTCTCAACTGCTCGCATCGTCAAATGGAGACAACGTCACTACCGTGTACGATCTTTCGGTCTACGAGTACGATCGATACTCGATCGGAAAAGCGGGGTTACTGGTATCCTCATGTAATCAGTTAGTGGACTTGAAGGCTCGGGACACCGCAATGTGGGGATTAGAAAAACCCATTTTGAGGGTAAGATAAACATCTATCTCAAGGCATTCAGCATCATTTCTGACCGGCAAAGTACTTTGAAGGATCTTTACTTTATTTGATCTAGTTCACTACTTTCCCATTCTCATGATGCAATACGTTTTGGGTGGTTCTTTGCATAAAAACAACACAAGTTCTTAACTCTTAGGACTGTATCATGCTTCAGTGAACTGGATATCAATTGCTTTAATGCAAATAACCCCCCAAAATGAACCGTATTATGGGATTTGTAAAAATAGCAAATAAGACAACAGAGCTGTAGTTTCACCAATTCCAAACCCAACCTCGTTCCCCCGCCCCCCGAGGGAGCGAGGTTGCATAATTTTAAAGAATAAAAGTCACTATATTGCCAAAAGGAATAAGTATACAAGAAGAACTTGAAAGGCAATGCAGTTACAATTTCGAGCTTTAAGTATATGTGGGTTGGCCAAGTTCTCTTTTTGCGTGTTTATATACCGAGACGAAGTCGAGGTCCATAAACAAAGCCATCTTGACCGAACAAGCTTGGTCAATAATTTTAGACAAGTTTTTTTTGAAGAATCTTGCGTCCATTAGCTCGAAAATGCCTTGCCGCTGTAATTATCCTCTGCACCTGTCCAAAAGCGATTCTTTTCTTAGATAAACTCGCTGTTTCAGAGACTCCCCGAAAAAGAAAATCAGATATAATGCGGTCTACGACCGAGCAAAGAAAGGGAATGGGCGCAATAGCGGGTTGATGTCACAAACTACTTTTGCACTGAGGTTGTTGCTGTTGTTGTTGTTTTTCTTGAAAACAGCGCAGGGCTGTCAACTCTCCCGGATAATCCGGGAGACTCCAGATTTTGGACTGTATCTCCCGGCTCAAGATTACGCTCTGAAATCTCCCGATTAATCACTGAAGTTTGTTATTTCTAGTAAGAATCGACTTTCACAACCATAAAATTTCAATTACTTTGTGTTGTTCGAGTTATTTTAACATCGATAATAACAAAATTCGAACGTTTCATAAACTTCGGTAAACCGTTCGTTGGTTCTGACGGATAATGCGGCAGGTGCAAAACACAGGTCTCACGTCACAAGTCTCGTTCACAGGTCTCTGTTTTACTAAAACAGAAAGAAAACGTAAACATTCATTGAAGGTAACCTTAGGCCTAATTAGACCTAAACAAGAGTTTTTAAGCCTAAGGTTAGCTTTAATGAATGTTTAGGTTTGTTTCTGTATTGATAAAACAGACACCTGTGACCTGAGACCTGTGTCTGTACCTGCCCCGGATAATGTGATTGGTCCAAAATAACCCAATCAAATTAAATGTTGCAATGCCAACGATATCTTTTTCGCACGCTTTTGACTTTTTGCCTTGGTTGGGTGAGGTCCTGTGTACTTATGTCAAATCGCAGAGATTGAAGATGTCGATTGATTTTATTTCGCTTCAGAGGGAGTTTTTAGGACTGTTAAGTTTTGGTTTGTAACTTGTGAACACAAATGTAACTAAAAAAATGGCTTAAATATCATAAGTCGAACGGAGTCAACGAGTATTTTTTTTGCGTAAAAGACGTAACGTGACGTCACCAGAAATGACGTTATATGCGTTATGGCGTCATCTATCATCCCATCCCTTTCAATTCTCATTATTTGAAGACTTTAGGGGTTGACAGCTTTGTCAGCGATGCAAAGTAGTTTGTGACGTACACGTACACCAGGTGTCGAACCGTTTCCCCTTCTTTGCTATGTAAGGGATCAAACTGTGTTTAGTTTTGCCATCTTCCAAAGCAAATAGAAGAACGAGTTTTCGGCAAAACGGACTTTAAGGACAAAAGAAACACCTTTGTAAGGAATTCAGAGAATTACTGACGCGGTAAAGTTTGTGAGGGCGATAAGCACTTTAAAATAAGAAACTGCCTTAACATTTTATAGTGCAAACACACTATAAAGGAACCAAGGATATGCCAACGAGTAAGCGAAGTAGGAAGCGCTGTCCTACGTTGGGATAAGTGCTACGTTGTCACAGACAATAAAAATTCCAAGTCAGAATATTTTCCCTCACGCGCGAAAGAAACACCTAATGAAGATAGGGATTGACTCAGTTTCCCCTATATGTATTTTTCACGACCAAATATCTCCATGCGAAAATCCAAGTAACCATACGAATAGGTTTAGAATAATTTACCCTTGCGCGAGCCTCCAGTTTCCCTGAGGTGTGCGAAGCAGAACGAGCAAGATTCATAAAGAGGAGTGTGTGCTAATGAAGGAAGCGGGAGCGATGTTTAATTCTTTACTGCTCGACTTGAGCTGCGCATTTCAGTTCTCGTCGCAAGTAATATCGCATTTCAACCTCATGAAATTTTGTGTTATACTCTTTAAATCTCACCAGAAAATCATCAATAAACTCTTAAGTATTTTGTTTCTTCTTTACCAGATATTGCGTCCGACGAAACGTCCGCCACATGTCTCAGAATTTCCTATCATTTTGGTTCTTTGTGCAGTACTGGGTTTCCTGTTCTTGGTATTGATAATCGCCTTTCTTGCGAGGAAGTACGCTCACCACAGAAGAGGGAGCATGGATCTGGAGCCACTGATACCTAACACACAAAGACCCGAGAAAGGCACTCCAGGAACTTACAAATCAGAAGTTCAGATCCACCTTCGAGGAAACTAAAACGGAATCTTAAGAAATCACGACATCGACTTGAGCCATTCAGCCAGTAAAATGGGAGGAACTGTTTGCCAATTAAAATAGAGTAAATGACGTCGATATGAAGTCTTATTTGATACTTCTGGTCGTTGTTTTTTTTTAGGGGAAAAAAGACAAAGAATTGCCCCACTGAAATATGATACCTACGCGCAAAATGCGCTGGGGCCCTGGCTTTTTTTTACACATATTATACGTTTTCGTTCTCTGCCGTTCTCTCGTTTTCGTCGTCGGTCAATGGATCGTTTTTACGTGACGTCATCATTTTCGAAAATCCAAAACTAAAGAGCCGCGAAAGTTTTTATCCTCATCAGGCATAAGAGGCGATAAATTTGTATCCATTTGCAATTTCAAAGCTCAATAGCGTGCTTCGTTTGGAAACCAGAGCATTTTGAATTTCTGAGTTATAGCAGTGCGTGACACGAGGCTACGATCGAGTTTTTTGAGAAATATACATTTATCTCATGGTTTTGAGCCTTTTTAGAATTTAAAGCATTAGGAAAAGTGCTTAGGTAAATAGCTGTTTGTTCAGTACAGATGATCACTCGCCTAGATAGCCAAAGTAAGTAACAGATGTTGACACTATTTTCCGGCCGCCATATTGGTGCACCACAGATGTGCACCAACATGGCGTTTTCATACTAGGCTCTGTAAATTTCTGCGAAACATTTCGACGAATATCTGAAGTTTGGGGAAACGCACAGGCCTAAAACTTGGAGAAGTGTCTTCTTCATTTATCTTCTACAACATCACGAATTCTTAACTTTTTCCACTGGGATGGTTTTCGATTTATTCTTTTATTGCGTGACAGTGAAAACGATCTATAGGTTCCTTGTAAATGTGGCCTCAACTTGCGTAAACCCGTTTTCTCTGCTTGCGTTAGATGGATATGATATATAGTCCGAAAGCGCGAATGAAATTATTTATATTAAGGTTTAATATGAAGGTAATAGACAGGGTTACCAACGGCAAAATTTGAGGGTAAGTAACGGATCATTAGTTTCTTTCAAAAAAGTCATTCAAGTTTTCGTGTTTTTTTGTGCCAGTGCTATGCATATAAACACAACCTAGTCGACGTTCAGTTGTTTGAGCAATGGATACAGATTACAGGGCGTCAAGCGACAAATGACAATCAGAAAATAGGAATTCTCACCCCAAAATAGCACGCTTTTCTTGAATTATATCCTCTTAACAAAGCAAACATCACCTCTCTTCCACAACCCAATGACTTGTTAAATTTCCAACAGACAAGATGGCATACATCCTTCGTAGAAGCAAGTGGTA
>NC_090892.1:50317986-50322986 GCF_036669925.1 Montipora capricornis | reverse complement strand
ACTGGACCCTAGAGGACGTTTATGTCGGTTTACCATTTGGCGACAAAGAAATGTACCAAAATGAGAGAACGTGTAGTTCTTGCACACAACCATTCATTATGCCAATCAAAGAGGTAAATTCGTCCCGTTTTCGTTGCTATCGCGGTCGTCATTGCGTCACTGAGCTCCCTAATGTGACAAAGAAGTACTTCAAAGTGGTTAAAAATACCAGCTGGCTATAGACAAATCAGAGCCAACACTAACAACAACGATTCCAGATAGCAACCAGGGAAGGACCTAAACCCAAGACCTCTAAATATCAAGTTGGCGACAAAAACCACTCGACAACGTTTCCTTTCTTTCACCACACGGACATAATGCGTCATCATACGTACCATCGTACGCTGACGTACGTCATTACTCGTTTATTTACTGATTGAGTATGACTACATACATGGTGGAGTAGGTCCCCTGCGAAGTTAACCACCAGGATACACCACAGAAGACAGACCGCAACACCGGGAACTACATGCCCTACTCTTTACGACAAGTGTGCGGGTTCTTTTACGTCCCACAGGATTGTGAACATTGAAGGGTTGTGAGACGGGACCTCCGGCTTATCGTCCTTATCCGAGAAGACTAGAGAGTCTAACCATTTGCAGATGTAATTACAAAGACAGCACTTTCTCCTCAGTTATTTAAAAGACCCTGAGTGTTGGTCCGGCCGGAGTTGAACTGACGACCTCCCGCGTAACAGCCCGGTGCTCAACCAACTGAGCCACCGGTGCGCGGTGCCCAACTTCCGCACAGTGGGAGGAGTAACGTTATGTTAACCAACGCAACGGGAGTTAAAAGCCTGCTGATGTTTCCAACGCGGTCAGGCAGCCGTAAAATGACAGCAAAAGGACCACCGACCATCTCTGGCGTGGCCTTAAGGTTTGTTTTGTAGCCGAATACAAATAGTGATACTTACTTGCAAAAAGTCCACAGATGCATAAGCCACGTCAACACAATCTCCATCATCTTCCTGAGGGTCACTGACCACAGTGAAAACGAGTCTGCGAGGATCACAACAAATCAACATCACAACAAGAAAATGTCGTCTATGAAGCAAGAGTTTGTAGCTTGTTTTGTCGCATGGCGATGATCATTTCGCAGGGTAAACAGTTTGTCAGACGTTGAACAGACTGCGCTTTCGCTTTTTCCTCTCTTACGCGCGAATTAAAGAAGACAAGATTCCAAACCATTAGCTAAGTCGCAAATGAAAACAAACTACCACTGAATTTCATCTGTATCTTACTTGGGATCGTTGGACAACATGTAAATTAGAAATTTTCTTCTCACTTCATTCTTTTCAGCGTCAACATGAAAGACTACAAGTACGAAAAAAAGAACGAGATAAGAAAGTATACTATGTTGGACATCGCACATCATTGGAGACATGAACAGATTAGACAATGATTTTTTTTTTATGCGTAGAGATGGGTGATACGCTCTCAAATGTGAAGCTAGCAGCATTTTCTTTGGGTTTCATGACATTCCCTCACCACGAGGTTATCACCATAATTATCTTTGAAGGAAAGCACTAGGAGGAGCGTAGATACTATCTAGGAAAATCTTCTACCCTTGATGACGGACAAAACACAATTATAGGTTAAAAAACCGACAAAACAAATCTTGCCTTTCTTAAAGTTAAAAGATATCGATCTATCCGGAGCAGGCTTTGGCAGGGAAATGGGCGTTTCCAAGTCGGCAGGTTCGCAGTCCAGAAATCTGTAAGCTATAAACAGGTTTTGAACACTTGGATCATTCAGGAACGGCGCTTCAGAAAATAGAGTCAGGCTTGTGACCTGAACCACCACGGTAGAAGCACGCTACGGAAACAAAACACAAAGGGGAATCAGTGTTTGTTGATTGAATATGTGCAGAAAAGCGTGGTGATAAACATGCTAATGTTCGAAACAAGCGTGCGACTGCATTGTAAAAAAAAAAGGCTTCTTCAAAGTCAGATACATATTTCCTGTAACTTTTGGACATCTCCAATTTACTAGCGCTTTGTAAGGCATGAGAAAGCCCTGCCCCCCATCTGCATAATTATTAAGTCACTTGAAGAGTTCATCCGTTACGCAGGGTTGGCACCAAGTTGGTAAGGCATTGCACGTGAGAGGTAGTCGGTTTTAAACCCAGTTGAGAAGAACACTCCGGGATCTTAAACTAACTGAGGGAAAGGTTCTGAGGTCGTAATTTCGTGTCCAAACGTTTAGAGTTGTAAGCTTTTCGGATAAGGCTATAAAACCGTAGGACCAGTCACGCAACCATTATTTGTTAACTTTTCGGGAAGTTAAAGAACCACACACTACCATTCACAATATTGCTGTTGACTGAGATTCAGTAAAGGGGTTCTCTGTACTCAGACCTCCACTTGTGCCCCACACTCATAATCTTATTTGAGTCCTAGGGCCCGTTTCTCGAAAGTCCCGAAACTGTACGGGCCATTTTCGGGTGTCACAAATTCCCTCTGGACCTAAAGAACGCATAAGATTTAAGTCGTCAAACTTAAATCACATCGGCTTTCCTGAAAATAGCGGTTGGGAGGTACACAAATGGCTTTTCGAAAGCCGTCTCTCGAAAGTCCCGAAAACTTTTCGGGCCCCCGAAAAGCCATCTGCTGAAATTGCCAACCGCTTGTTTTGGAAAGCCGATCTTTTAAACATGTTTTCAAGGTAACAAAAGAACATAAGTGTGAAGTTTGACGACTTAAATGCTCTCCGTCTTGAGTTACAAAGGGAATTCTGACACCCAAAAATGGCCCGTAAAGTTTCGGGACGTTCGAGACACGGCCCCCTGGTCCCGATAACTTTTCGGGCCCGAAAAGCAATTGTGAAACTCACTGTCAGCCGCATATTTCTAAAAGCTGGTCTTTTAGTGTGTTTTTAAGACCGACTAAAAGCAAATAACTGAAAATTGATAAGATAAGATACAGAGGGAATGGTGACACCCAAAAGTTTCGCGACTTTCGAGAAAGGGGCTCCTGGAGGAAGGTGCTACACTTTAATTTAGGGTTTAATCGAATACAATCGTTTTACTGTTCGCACCCAGTCCCATATTCGTTACCTTTAAGGCAGATTTTGACCGGGATGGACTCGGTGTCACTACAAGTTGTTCGCTCTCACTGGTTTCTGCTCCACTTTCTGCTCTTTCGTCTCCTTTCTGCATCTTCTTTGTCGTCACTTTGCTCCTCCTCGTCCTCGTCCTCATCCTCACCAACTCTCCTCCACTTCATCTATTTCTTCATCCACCTCATCAAGCTCTTCCTTGGATTCTGCAGTTGGTAGCGGGATGTCTACTTCATCTTCAAGTGTGGAGTCGAAGTCTAAAAAAAAACAAAACCATTTTCGACCGCTTTGAACTAAGAATTGTGAAGGTAAAAAACACCTGATAGACCGGGAGTTCACAGCCTGTAACTACCATTCATGTCCAGAGACTTGAGACAGCTAATTTAAATTGACTTTCCGCGATCAGACTCGCGCAAGAGCCTTTCTCGACAATTAGAAGCCTTACCTCAATAATCACAGCCCAGGCCGTTTTCGAGAGGTTAGGAGTGGGTTTTTTTTTTTTAAATTAGGACCCGAGGAAGTAATTTTTACGCGCAAAAATCGAGGTGTCTGAAACTACCGCGTATATGCTGCTAGTAGCGGTTTTCCGCATTGAACACAATTATTGAGTCAACGGAATGTTGAACTTAGTGCGCCATACTCATGCAGGGCAGCAGTGGTGGTCAGTCTGTTACTCCAATCTAAAGGTGGCTGTTACTTGAAATACGAAAAAATGCCTGAACCTCAATCCTTAATTCGTCGTCTTTCTTTCTCTCGTTCTCACATGATGGATAAAGCAGTAAAAAGAAATTTAAAATATGCAAAACGTCATTCGACGCTGGTTCCTCAAAACAAGGTATCTTCACTAACAGCTGCAGCTTCAGTTGTGCGCCTCATTTCTTCAGCAACTAGATCCTCGTCATTCTGCGATAACATTAAAAAGCGCAAAAGACAGTGCTGTCTCACTTCATAAATCCATACCTTTGAGATTATCAAAGTCGTTTCCATTCTTTTCAATGACTGTCACGCCCTTCATAGCTTCATTGTAATAGGATTTACGTTACGAACAGTGTACTCTTGTATTCATGTGATCACGATCATCAGTACGACTACACCGTTACGACAAATTAAGTAGCTCTCTATTGGGATAAATCATTTTACGTTGGTTATCTTGGCGCTTATTTTCGTGTTGTTGGATTGACAAAAAGGGTGGTTTGCATTTACTTACGTGATCAACTTTTTCAAAGGGAAACACGTTTGTTAGTTTGGGACAAAATTAATTATAACAGCATGGTAACTGAGCCCCGTAGTTTTCACAGGCTACTTAAATTTGGGCATGCTGGCTTTAATTGCCGACTACCCTATGTAAGTCGACGTGTAAGTCTTGTAACGACAACTCTCAGTATCAACTGATACGTCAGTCTATTACAAATCGTGGGGGGTAACATGACCCCAGTTGAGGTCGGAAAAGAGTTGATCCGACTAGACCACGAGATACGAGTACACTAGCTTTCCACCCTACCGGTTCATCCTAATCGAGGACTCCACAATTTCTTCTAACGGAACCCTCTTCTTAACCTCTGGCTACTGGACGTCCACAGCTTCAATCATTTCATCAACAGACATTTCTTCCACGGGTTTTTCAAGGACAAAGCTTACGCCGTGCGCACAGTGCAGGCTTGGGGTTCTTTCGACTTTGGCCCTGATCTCCAGATCTTGGCCTATTGCCAATGACTCAACTGGCTTCACATCTGAAGACAATCAACGCTATCAATACAAGCAAAGGGAATCAATAATTTTTCACGAAAAAGAAAATACCCTACACAGAAAACTTGGGGATCTTGTTATATGGTCCATAGTCCTTGTCTTCTAGAGAGGACGTTACTACAGGATGAACAAGATATACAGAGAGCCCTCAAAATCTCA
>NC_090892.1:50272831-50307831 GCF_036669925.1 Montipora capricornis | reverse complement strand
CAGATACATATTTCCTGTAACTTTTGGACATCTCCAATTTACTAGCGCTTTGTAAGGCATGAGAAAGCCCTGCCCCCCATCTGCATAATTATTAAGTCACTTGAAGAGTTCATCCGTTACGCAGGGTTGGCACCAAGTTGGTAAGGCATTGCACGTGAGAGGTAGTCGGTTTAAACCCAGTTGAGAAGAACACTCTGGATCTTAAACTAACTGAGGGAAAGGTTCTGAGGTCGTAATTTCGTGTCCAAACGTTTAGAGTTGTAAGCTTTCTCGGATAAGGCTATAAACCGTAGGACCAGTCACGCAACCATTATTTGTTAACTTTTCGGGAAGTTAAAGAACCCACACACTACATTCACAATATTGCTGTTGACTGAGATTCAGTAAAGGGGTTCTCTGTACTCAGACCTCCACTTGTGCCCCACACTCATAATCTTATTTGAGTCCTAGGGCCCGTTTCTCGAAAGTCCCGAAACTGTACGGGCCATTTTCGGGTGTCACAATTTCCTCTGGACCTCAAGAACGCATAAGATTTAAGTCGTCAAACTTAAATCACATCGGCTTTCCTGAAATAGCGGTTGGGAGGAAGAGAAATGGCTTTTCGGGAGCCGTCTCTCGAAAGTCCCGAAAAGCCATCTGTGAAATTGCCAACCGCTTGTTTTGGAAAGCCGATCTTTTAACATGTTTTCAAGGTAACAAAAAGAAAATAAGTGTGAAGTTTGACGACTTAAATGCTCTCCGTTCTTGAGTTACAAAGGGAATTCTGACACCCAAAAATGGCCCGTAAAGTTTCGGGACTTTCGAGAAACGGCCCCCTGGTCCCGATAACTTTTCGGGCCCGAAAAGCAATTGTGAAACTCACTGTCATCCGCATATTTCTAAAAGCTGGTCTTTTAGTGTGTTTTTAAGACGACTAAAAGCAAAATAACTGAAAATTGATAAGATAAGATACAGAGGGAATGGTGACACCCAAAAAGTTTCGCGACTTTCGAGAAAGGGGCTCCTGGAGGAAGGTGCTACACTTTAATTTAGGGTTTAATCGAATACAATCGTTTTACTGTTCGCACCCAGTCCCATATTCGTTTACCTTTAAGGCAGATTTTGACCGGGATGGACTCGGTGTCACTACAACTTGTTCGCTCTCACTGGTTTCTGCTCCACTTTCTGCTCTTTCGTCTCCTTTCTGATCTTCTTTGTCGTCACTTTGCTCCTCCTCGTCCTCGTCCTCATCCTCACCCAACTCTTCCTCCACTTCATCTATTTCTTCATCCACCTCATCAAGCTCTTCCTTGGATTCTGCAGTTGGTAGCGGGATGTCTACTTCATCTTCAAGTGTGGAGTCGAAGTCTAAAAAAAACAAAACCATTTTCGACCGCTTTGAACTAAGAATTGTGAAGGTAAAAAACACCTGATAGACCGGGAGTTCACAGCCTGTAACTACCATTCATGTTCAGACTTCACAGACAGCTAATTTAAATTGACTTTCCGCGATTCAGACTCGCGCAAGAGCCTTTCTCGACAATTAGAAGCCTTACCTCAATAATCACAGCCCAGGCCGTTTTCGAGAGTGTTAGGAGTGGGTTTTTTTTTTTTAAATTAGGACCCGAGGAAGTAATTTTTACGCGCAAAAATCGAGGTGTCTGAAACTACCGCGTATATACTGCTAGTAGCGGTTTTCCGCATTGAACACAATTATTGAGTCAACGGAATGTGAACTTAGTGCGCATACTCATGCAGGGCAGCAGTGGTGGTCAGTCTGTTACTCCAATCTAAAGGTGGCTGTTACTTGAAATACGAAAATGCCTGAACCTCAATCCTAAATTCGTCGTCTTTCTTTTCTATCGTTCTCAACTGATGGATAAAGCAGTAAAAAGAAATTTAAAATATGCTAACCGTCATTCGACGCTGGTTCCTCAAACATGGTATCTTCACTAACAGCTGCGGCTTCAGTTGTGCGCCTCATTTCTTCAGCAACTAGATCCTCGTCATTCTGCGATAACATTAAAAAGCGCAAAAGACAGTGCTGTCTCGCTTCATAAAATCCATACCTTTGAGATTATCGAAGTCGTTTCCATTCTTTTCAATGATGTCACGCCCTTCATAGATTCAGTGTAATAGGATTTACGTTACGAACAGTGTACTCTGGTATTCATGTTGATCACGATCATCAGTACGACTATACGACAAATTAAGTAGCGCTCTATTGGGATAAATCATTTTACGTTGGTTTTGTTGTTGGAGTGACAAAATAGGTGGTTTGGATTTACTTATGTGATCAACGCTTTCAAAGGGAAACCCGTTTGTTAGTTTGGGACAAAATTAATTATAACAGCATGGTAACTGAGCCCCGTAGTTTTCACAGGCTACTTAAATTTGGGCATGCTGGCTTTAATTGCCGACTACCCTATGTAAGTCGACGTGTAAGTCTTGTAACGACAACTCTCAGTATCAACTGATACGTCAGTCTATTCAATCGTGGGGTAACATGACCCAGTTGAGGTGGAAAGAGTTGATCCCGATAGACCACGAGATACGAGTACCCCTAGCTTTCACCCTACCGGTTCATCCTCGGAGGACTCCACAATTTCTCTAACGGACCTCTTCTTGACCTCTGGCTCCTGCACGTCCACAGCTTCAATCATTTCATCAACAGACATTTCTTCCACGGGTTTTTCATGGACAATCTTACGCGTGCGCACTGCAGGCTTGGGTCTTTCGACTTTCGCCTCTCCAGACTTGCCTATTGCCAATGACTCAACTGGCTTCACTCTGAAGAATCAACGATCAATACAAGCAAAGGGCATCAAATTTTTCACGAAAAAGAAAATATCCTACACAGAACTTGTGGATCGTGTTATATGGTGCCCTGGTCATTGTCTTGAATACCAGCATGGCTAAGGCATTGTCATATCAATGGACTCTCAATCTACAAAGACGTACTACATATAACAAGATATACAGGGAGCCCTCGTAATCTCATATTCTCTTTTGACTCCAAATATACAGCATCATACAAAACTGTAGATGAACATGACTGAACTAATTATTTGCGCTTTCAAATGATCACACAAGATTTTTTTAGCACTTTTTCTTCTTCTTTTTTTCTGATTAAAAAAAAAAAAAAAAAGATCCGACATAAAAAAAAAACCCCATTCGAATTCACCGATCATCCAAAAGCCCATTAGGTTTCTCTTGGTTTCCTCGCTATTAATGAGCTTTCTATTTTCTGTAACAATGTTTACCGCAAGATAAAACAAAACAAAAAAATTGAAAACGCCGGCCAAGAGTCATAACCAAATAGAACGCCAACTTGTTTACGAAGAAGGAAATTTCAAAGGATTACTTTTCAGTCTCCTCTTGTCCGGGCTTGGTCTTCTCTATTACGTCCCCCGTTTTTCGCCTTATCTGGGACAGTTCAGTTGGTTCGACTCTCCTGGGCACCTTCTCTTCTGGCTGATCACGTTTGGGTGTGGACCACCCCAAAGGTGAGGATGGTTTTTCTCTCTCCTGTGGGATCGGTTTGGACTCTGGTTCGCTGTCAGAGCTGAACGGCAACTCCTTATCATCAGGAACTTTCATGACTCTCTGGAAACCGGAACACTGGATATATGATTTGTTCACCTATTTTACTGCTTATCTTACTACTTTGTCTAGTTGCATTTGTATAATCTACTTTCATCCATGACTGTAGTATCAAATTTTATAACTGCTGTTCAGCATGTTGAATCTCATGAGACACGTCGCGGGGACAAATAACCCCCAAATTGGTGATGCACAGTTACAAAAGTATCAGTTCACATGAGGGAAAATTTCGTTGCAACATATCCCTGAAACATGTACCCGCAACATTTTCATGGGTGTGCAAATTTTGCGGTTTTGTCCCTGCTACATTTCCCCGCTACACGACCCTAATGCACGTCGCCTCAGTGTATACTAAACACCTTTTGTCGCTGCACCACGATCCCTCGTGTCTGCCCACCCTAATTTACCTTCATTTAAAGATTATTAAAGAGCAAAGCTTAAGAACTAACTTAATTGTTGAGAGCAAATCCCCAGCCGCTAAGAATATTGACATTGGCAAATTGCAAGACGAAATGAGCCACGCATAACGCACAGCCAAAACGGAGGCAATGGGTAGCCCAATGGTTAGGGCACTTGCCTTGAGATCCGGGGATCCCGGATTCAAGACACGTTCTGGCAACTGGTTGACTTTGTTCCTGGTATTCCCGGGTTCAACTTCTCAGACCGGTGCACTTGTAAATACCCAACTAGCTTGCCTCCGGCCAGTTGGGATTCTTTACTGTTCTTGTTGAATGTTCTGTTCTGTCGTGATTGTGTTCAATCCCCCTGAAAAGCCCCCACGGGGAGTGGTCAATTAAGGAGGCTCGAACCAGTTTCAACGCTTCCAAGTGATGCTCTTATTGAAAGGATCGGAACCACAACGTTGTATCATGTATTCGAGATATTGTGGTATCAAATGAAACACGAATTATTGCTGAACAAGCTACAGTCATTATTGTGACGTAATATGTCACCGTGGCAATGGGCAAGCCCTGTAAAAACATCCTTTATTTTGTCTTTAGTTGTTTATATCTCAAAAACGAACTCAGTGACCCCCATTTTTTATTTCTGAGAAGTAATTAGAAGGGCATGATGAAACTTCCTGCAAAGTTTAAAAAAATTCTGTCCAGTTGATTCAGAGCCACTTTATTGTTGTGCTTTTTATACGGTAGCTCTGAATCCTCTTGACAGAATTTTTTTAAACTTTCCCGAAAGTTCCATCGTGGCCTTCTAATCACTTTTCAGCGATACAAAAGGGGGGTCACCGAGTTCGTTTTTCAGATATCTGCAACTAAATCCAAAATATAGGGTGTTTTTGCTGGGCTTTGCCGTTACTAAGGTAACTTATTAGATCACAATAAAGATCACATCTTGTTTGGAAATAATCGATGTTTCATATGGTACCATAACATTGCTGTTACGTGATACAGTGTTGTAGCGTTATTCCATCTAAACAGAGTCTTCTAAGTATTGAAACCCTTTCGAGCCTCCGTAAGTATGTATGTATGTGCAGCCGGCGCTCAGCCCCATTTGCATGTAATAGGTTCAACTATACCTAATGGCTGCCAGATTTTCAACCCAATCATGGAGGGAAACGATGCAAACGTTTCACTGCTCTTTGAAATAAAAGTGGTTGTAAAAATTTAGACTTAA
Organism: Montipora capricornis; assembly: GCF_036669925.1. Taxonomy (NCBI): domain Eukaryota; kingdom Metazoa; phylum Cnidaria; class Anthozoa; order Scleractinia; family Acroporidae; genus Montipora; species Montipora capricornis. Next base: position 50,302,617 of record NC_090892.1, on the reverse strand, counting down.
TGAATGTCCAAGATATACAAACCTGAGGCACCGTGCGTGGCTTGGCACTGGCTGGTAGGTAGGTGTATCTCCACTGCAAATCAACATCAATCGTCCCATTGACATCTCCGGAGGCCTGATGATTTTTGACAAAGAGAATCACTTCATTGTAAAGTATTTCTAACCTTCTTAGGTAATTGAGGTCCTTCACCCATAAGGCACAAACAGAAGGATGGCAGTGGGAAATCTTGAATAAATTGCAAACCTTACATGGCTAACGCCAAAATGAACGATTGTAAGCATTTTTTTCCCAAACGTAAGCAGTGCTTTAATTTCAATGAACCCATTTACGACCCAAAAACGGTTATTAGACTTTAAACCTAACAGTTTCTAAAATCCCACTTGCTCAAAGGACGGAGAATTAAATTTATTTGGTCAGAGGAAACGGGAAGAAAGGACACCCCCATACTTGCTCTTTTCCATAGGTAATTTGTCTCAAGTTATTTTTAGATCGAATCTCACGCTGTACAGATCCCAAGGGGATTAGGCAGCAGCCAATCCTACGGTGGGAATGTGTTTTCTGAGCGTGGGCTATCCACGCGGAACACATTCCGACCATATGATTTGCTGTTGCCTAATCCCCTTGGGATCTGTACAGCGTGGGAGTCGATCTAAAAATAGCTTGGGACATATTACCTATGTATGCAAGGGGGAAATTATCTATGTATGTATGGGGGATGGTCTCTCTTCCCCCTTTATTTTCTCTTGACGTTGATTATTCCACACTTTCGAGATTAAAAAAAGAATTCCGTTTTAACAAGCACTACTACGCAGTAGTGTCGCTTCAATCTTTCATAGAAACTCGGAAAAGATCGAAGCGTCTCAGCTATAGCAGGATTCACTCGCACATATGAGCACATATGAAGACGCCCACAATCTTCTCAACCATAATACCCAGAAATGTACGAAGTCATCAAAAGTCATCGCATATGTGGTACTTGGGGTAAGTAACCTGTCTACTGGGTTAAGTTATCACGGCCTTGTACAATTGGAGTAAAAATTGTGAATCTATGCCAGTTGCTACGTAAATCGTGTACTTAAAGATGTACTAACCTTCCTCATTTCAAATGTACCCTTAATAGGTTTGTCATTGGCCAGAGTTATAAGCGGAACTTTAGCGAGTCCAAGGTAAGCTGCAGGTTCGGGGTCAGCATCGTCAAACACAAAAATTTCCAGCGCCTGAGAACATGAACAATTAGAATGGAAACAAAAGGAAGGAAGGAAACCGTTGGCGCACATCGTTGCCGCTGTTAGGTCATAGAGTGCGTTGCGTAAAATGAAAAGAGAAAATTTGGTCGGCACACATTGAGGGGCTAACCACTTCTAGAGTAACCAAAAGAACCAAAAGTATTGGAAGTATTTGAGAAATTGCTAAATGATTTCTAGTTGTTTGATAACAGGTGAAGGGAAAACGGCAAAAGAGAGACACTTTGTGGCTCAATGGTTGAGCATGCGACACTGGTGTTACCGAGGTCGTAGGTTTGATTGCTGCATTTGAGATTTGGCTTTTTTTAGTTACCTTCGCCCGTTGCCAAGAATAGAAAAGCATCGTTCTCAGAGGTGCATTACAGCATCGCCACTGTCATTAGTTGCACTGATAATTTCTAATTAGAGGACACTCAGAAAAAAATGCACTGTTACTTCATCGAGACCATGTACTGTCTTTTGTTGTTTCGGGTTGCAAGGATAGAAATGGATAGCAGTTTATGTTTTTTTTGTAGAATGCCAACAGTGTATTTTTATCATAGAAAAAGCAAACGTTCCAATTCACTTCATTCACCTTAAGAGTATATAACTGTACTGACACTTAATATTACTGCTATCTGTTGCTTCGCATTGAAAGGATAGAAATAGATCGAAACTTGAAAAATAAAAGAGAATTTTTGAAGATCTTTCACCTCGTTATGAAGAAGGTGCCAACTACACCAAGCAATGCCAAGCACTAACGCGGTAAATGGGTGTAAGTATTTCAAAAAAATTACAGTTGAAAGGAATTAAGTTCCTTACCGCTGCTCTTAAGTAGGTGTCAAGCTCAGTTGTCATAGGAACAGGAAATGTCTTGACGTCATTAAACTGAGGTGTGTTGGTGTTCTGAACGATGTCTGTGTCGTGATCAGCAAAGTCGAAGAAACGATAAACCGCGTAAGGACTGGGCTGTATCCCTACAAATGGTGAACAAAATGGAATTTGATCCTACTGTACAGCACGAAATGCCTTCCTACTCCTGTGCTCGCATGGTTAGATACATAAGGTGCCTATAATTTTGCATCAGGTAATGCAGAGACCTTTCCATGGAACTGTTCTGTTCACTGGATAAGGATTTGAGAAGCAGGTAAAGTTCTCTTGGCTTTTAACGACTAGAACCCAGTCTACTATTTTGAAGTATGCGCCCATATAAACCCATTTCCGAGTTGCTGTTTATCTCCTTTTCAAAACGAGTATTCATACGAAACAATTTAAATCAAAATGGGTTAATATGTATTTTAATGCTAATCAAACTCATTTAAATGGTCAGGGTTTCGCACAAAACCCTTTTGGAAACATAAGCAAACAGCAATCCGGAAATGACCAGTCTGTTTATCCTGTTATGCATATGTTTACGGTAACGAATGCCTTTACCAAAAATAAAAAAAAATGTGCCAAAAGTAACTACTGGAAAAAGAAGGGGGACAAGACAGCGCTAGAGGGGGTATACACTACCGTGAACAACTAACATAACTACATGTAAGAAGGGGGTAGTTTCTAAAGAAACTGTGGTGCTGCGTCGGTGGGGAAGTAGTATACAAAAATTTGGTTTTATCAACGGAGTTGATAATGTAAATTGGCCACCGTACAGAGATTCTAAAAGCTGACGTTTCGAGCGTTAGCCCTTCGTCAGAGCGGATTCGCTAGAGGAATTATGGGTTACGTGTAGTTTATATAGTAGAGTAAGAGCTACGCTATTGGTGGTAACATGGCCATGTGAAAAATAGGAATATATTATTTAAATGAAAAGCGTTCGTTAATACCGTGAGGATTAAGGGTGCCGATTTGGAAGATGAATTTTTGTTCCAGATTCTTGCGGCTCTCCGTCGTACCTAGATGAAGGGAAAGGCCGCAGCTAGCCATATGTTTTTTGGAGTGGTTAGGGAGATCAAAATGATGAGCGACTGGCTTAGATGCATCTTTGTCATTCTTCTCAACATCGCGAAGGTGTTCGCGGAATCGGTCACCTAGTCGTCTACCTGTCTCGCCAATGTATAATTTATTGCATAACGTACAGGTTATGCAATAAATGACATTTGCGGAGGTACATGTGAAACGATCAGTGATCTTAACAGCTCGCTTAGGTCCCGATATCTTGCTAGTGTTAACAATGAAAAGACAAGTTTTGCATCGTGAGCACGCTTTTAGAATCTCTGTACGGTGGCCAATTTACATTATCAACTCCGTTGATAAAACCAAATTTTTGTATAACTACAAGTACCTCGTCTCCTAGGCATGACGCCGCTGCATCTGATCACATGTACTTCTAGTTCATTGACGTCAGAGGGTGGTTTCTCCGGAACGTGACCGGCATCCTCAAGGGCCTTGTATGCGCCAGAGTTCATGTAACCTAGCGCCTTAGTTCGCTCCTGAAATACAATCATAGGAAATCTTTGAAACAAAAATAAATTATTGCATGACACTCGCAATTAAAATTTCGACTTACTTGTTTCTTAAGCGTTTGATAACAAGAAATCTCCTCACCCTGTATAACCTGATTGCTTGATCCATGGGAACTCTTAGTCGAACCCAGTACTCCAGAGTTGCAAACTCCGCTCCTTGACATTCAGGGCTAGTGCCTAAATACCAATTTGGAAAGAGCGTGATGAAATAGCCCATTTCCTGAATATTACTGAACACTTGAGTCTCCTTGTTTGTCCGGGCTATAATCTTTTAGTAAAGTGATTTCAAATAGCGCAATCTTGCAAAGAAATGTAACGTAATCATCACCCTGCACTCGGGGTCTGTTTCCAAATGCAGTTATATATACAGTGTATAAACTACAACTTCTACAATCCAACTTTTTTTCGCCAAAAAAAAATGTCTTAATTCCGTGCACCTATTACGAGTAAATAAAACCATTAAGAAGAGGGGGTCACCGTGCTCGTTTCTTTGCAACACGACGACAAATGGACGGCAAAGGGGCACTTTCGGTTTCAAAATGATCACTTGCCGCAAAAGGACTGGGGCCTTAACCAACAGAAAAAGTCGCAATGTTATGCGCAGTATGAGGCGCACAGTGCAAAACAAGGGAATCACCTTAGACCACAAAAAAGAAAATGTAACGGACACAGCACTTTTAAGGCTTTACACATTTCCACAGAACTCTATACGCATACACGGTTGCGGGTTGAAAAACGATCCGCGTAAGGTACAGTGCCTTTTACAGCGCATAAAATGAGAAACAAAGAGAAATTATTTACTGGTGGGCATAAATTAAAAACAGCTACTCACCAAGATCGCTCGTATTTTCCTAATTATTCGATCTGCATGAAGCGTTTGGCACCCACCTATGAGCTTGGCAGTGCTGTGCACCCTCCCGTGAGGCTTTTCGAGCAAGTCTCGAAATCTCAGCTGACAAGCTGCCACTGTCTTGTAATCAGTACCAAAGGCGCGATGAATCTCTACTAACGAGGATTCCTGTCATTGAAAAAAAAAACAGCACTGAAATATTCAGGGAGAGGAAACACAAAACACTTTCATGAGTCAAAAGTCTTAAATACAAGGATTCATTCTTCCCTTCCCAAAGACTGATATTTGATGACCAACCAAATTTGACTTTTCGCCTATATTATTAAGGCCCAGTCATTCAGTCACTTCAAAATTTGAAAGAACTGTTCGCAACAAAAGTGTTTTTGCGCAGGGAGGTTGTATGAAAGCGCAAAAAGGTTCTGGAGGTTGGACAATAACTATTAATAAACTCCACAAAAAATCAGTTTGTGGCGAAGTTAACGCCCTAATACTGAAAACTCACCTTTTGCAAGTAATGAAGAAAGAAGTCGTCAACTCTCACGATATACTGGGAAGTAAAATTAAATACAGGTCTGAAATAAAAGAAAATGTATACATTTAATTAAACAACCATAGAGAAACTCACAAATCGCGAATGTCTTCATACGAGTTAAATTCATAATAATTTGAAATTGATCGCCTGAAACTAACGAAATGATCCAGATATTCAATGAGAAAAAGATCCCAAACAACAAAACAAATGGTTTGAAGTTTTAACATTTATTGACTTACAGTATTTATTTGCTGTCGTCTATTATAAAATAATTAGGATAGTACGCGCACTCTCATTGGTCAATAGGTGTGTTTAGATGAAAGTATGGAACACGGCTATGACATCGAACGAGTTTTGATTTGCTATGAAAACACAGAAAACGTCCTCTATTGCTTAATTCTAACTAAATAGAGGAGGTTTACATCAAGAGGATCTCAAAAGTGACGATAATAATGTGAAGCCGGGGAAAGCCCAATAGAAGCTCTTAGTCTATGAGCATTAGGGCCCCTTACATGTTCCAGCACACGGCAAAGTCTCTTTTTGACTTATGGCTGTTTCTGCTTAGGTGGCCTCATAAACCACAAGCCTTTTTAGAGACATCAACGCCAAGCCGGCCACTTCTGGTGGAGAGAACAGGGCAGCCACAATAGCGGGGACTCCATCCCCTACTCTTCTCAAATAGTGCGTGGGTTCTTTAACGTCCCACAGGGAACTTATGACATGAAGGATATTTGTGAGACAAGGCCTACGGTTTATAGTCCTTATTCGAGATGACTTGAAAGTCTAACTGTCAGTTGCAGATGAAATTACAGAGGCAGCACTTTCTCCTCAGCTATTGTAAGATCCTAAGTGTTGATCCGGCCGAGGTTCGAACCCGCAACCTCCCGCATGACATCCCGATGCTGTCATGCATGCCAACTGACAGCCACCGGTGCGCGGTTCAGCGGGTGGAAAAGACATACAACAAATCAGAGGATATGGCCTCGAACCATAGACCCTGTCTCTCTTCTCCCGGGTGTAAAATAGGTACTGGCAAAATACTAAATAATGGCACTATGACTGAGCAGCTTCCTGTCATGGAGGAAGTAGCAATACTCGTAGTGGCTCCATTTGAAACCGGGATAAGGTCTGGCTGTGTGAGACCCAGCATCTCAAGAGGGAATTTGACTTTTTATGTCCCTTCATAAGGATTTCTTTAACATTTTGTTTAAAACCAACCTGGTTCCCTTCACAACAGGTGTTGTTTGAATTTCATGTTCAAAAAATTCATATGTGACAAATGTTATTGGTTCATCGTCATCAAACTCTTTAACAGATTCTTGGGAGAAAGTGACCTGCTCAAAACAAGGAAAAAAAAGAAAACAAATAATGATCGAAATGTAGCCAGCGAAGCAAGCGTTTCCGTGCAGGGAATATGAAATATTTTGATGTTTTGGCCGCGAGAAGAATGGAGTGAGACAATAAAAATGGACGGAGACGTTTGCTACGCAGGTTGGTCGAAATGGCTCGCTCGGTGTTTCCCATGTTTCGCCTATTCCTTCCTTAGTTATGTGTCTCTAAGTTGATTTGTTTTTGTCGAGATTGTATCAGGTTTATTAGATGGTGTGTTAGAACTCCTGATAACCATTCCCTACAGAAAAACGCCGAAATTTTGTTGTCATAGCAAGGGTCTAAAAGGTGTGAAAGCAGGGTCGGCGCGGGGTTAGAGAAAAGAGACGCGGGTTCGATTCCCGGACTCAGCAATGCATCATATACGGGTTGACTTTGTGGTATCCGACTCTATTCTGCCAGCACAGGATTTTCTTGGAGTAAGTTCCGGTTTTCCCCTCTCCCCAAACTCTACGTTAACTTGGCAATCTCCTCAATTAGTAGAGCACTAACATGCAGCTGTGAGGCTAGGATTTGAACAAAGATATATTCGAGCGTAAACTGATTTCCTTCCCGTTTTGACAGCGAGACTATTCTACACATGCAAGTGCCAAGTTTTCAATCATATCACAAAACATGCAGGGAACTCGGAAAAAAGTAACGTTTTTTCAATAATTAAGTACTTCCACCCCGGTTATCAATAGAAATGAAAAAAGAAAAGGTTTTAAAGAAAGAAGAAGCTCAAGTCCCGGCATCGCCTGCGAAAAGGCTCTTCGTTAGGTTATTTTAGGATACTAAACGACAAACCGTCTGGAGTTTAGGGGCTAGAGCGAAATTTTGTCAACATGTTATTTGTCCAGCCAAACAGTTATTTAACTCAAACGAAGAGCCTGTTTACACGTTAGCCAAAGCATTTCGGACAATTTCACACCGAATCAACAGTTCCATACTGTACCTTATCAATATGAATTTCAAAGATATTCTGCCCTCTTTCCAACTCCACTGTGCTATCCATTTCTTCAAATTCAGAATCCTGTTTGCACATAATTTCCAAAACTTAAACTAGAAAAGGCGAGATTAGCTTAAAGAAACGACGGAAAGAAAATGACCTGAAACCAGGAAACTTTACCTCAGAGGTAACGGCTTTATACTGCTTGGTTCCATAAGCGATGTCACGCATTTGACTCTCCAGTTTCTAAAAACATAACAAAATGAGTAGACTGAAGAGGAGCGACAACTTATTAGCGACTGCAATATCGATAGAAAATGGCGGGTCCCACTTACATCTCACATGACAAGGAAACATATTTATTTTGGGTGACGAGTTGCTTTATGTATTGTTAGTATTCTTTAATCATATTTAGAACTATTTTGACAGCCAAGTGAATTCTGAGGCAGAAGAATCTCTAAGTCACTGAGCGTTTGTGAAACGATTGTTCTAGGATAATAGCCAAGGTCACATTACAATATAGCAAAAAAAAATTCTTATATCTTTCTTCTATTCTGTGATCATTTTAAGCCTTCAATAATATAGAGAAATTGTGCGACGGTCATTTGGTGTTTCAATTGTATAATCAACTCGTGTGAGGTGATTTATAGATAAAGGGGTTGAGACTCTAAAGAAGCTGTGGAGCTGTGTCGGTGGGCAAGTGAGACACCCAAATGAGTGTTAGCCCTTAGAAGGGCTAGCGCTCAAAACATCAGCTTTTAGATTTCTTTACAGCGCTCAATTTACCATAGTAACAAACCAGTCGATAAGCCCGTTTCTGTGAGGTGATTATAGAAGGAAGGGGGACGAGGGGTTACAATTGGTATTGCAGAATTCCCTCAACGTTCTCCTCTTCCTCACTGCAGGGGGATATTCCAGGGAAAGGGGGAGGTGTTGTGACAGAGGGGTAATCGAACTGTTAACAAAAGACAAAACTTGTGATGTGCTATACTGACTCTTATTCTGTCAGCTCTGATGTCCAGCAATTGTGCATATTCTTGCATCTTCAGATCATATTCCTTCTTGTCTTCCGTCATCTTCTTAGTCACTCGTTCAACCTTGAGTGGAAATAATGCAAACGCGAGGATTTACTCATGCCGCTTATTTTCCCAACAAAACAGTCAATAACTCAATAACCAGAAAACTATCGCATTGCCGGTCTTCCCTTTCCGAGGAAGCGTAAAAATATATTCAGTCTTAAATCCTTGCTTCTTACCACAGAGAACTAAAGAAAAGAAATCCTTCATAGATTTGTCGGGCTTAGAAAAGGTGGGAAATTCTTGAAAAATCATTGAATAAACCGTGAGAGCAATGAAGGCGAAATTGAAGGATGCACATTTAAGCCAAAAAGTCCACGATATTTTCTAATACTACATTAGAACTTTTGAAACTTTGTTTTTCGACTGGAAGGCCAATGGGACGAAATTTCTGTTCCGGTAAGAGATTGGGGCAAGGAAAACCGTGACCGTACAGGAGTCATTCGGTGCAGCAACTTTTAGCCGGCTGCTTACATGCTATTCAGTAAGTTTGCGGTTCTCCTACTATATCAACCCTCAAACCTCAGTTTGGTAATCCTTGTTGATCTTGTGTTGAATAATTAACATATTCCTGGTTTTCTCCAGCTCGTTGATAGTGTCTGCATGGGAAGCCTGCAGTTCTGTTACATGTCTCTGAAGATCTGCAACACGAAAAAATATTACCCTCTCCACTCCTGTTTCAAACTTAAAACAGTGACACAATTGCTCGCAGACCCCACAACTAAAATCACCTTTGCTCCTTTCATCGTCGACCTTTTCCAAGAAATCCAAGTCCTGGCTTCCCTTTTCTTTCCTGTGCTGAAAAAATGATGCATCTACATGTAATTAATATATGCACGCCGGCAATGCTTTATCACAAAATAAAACACTGGTACAGTGTATACTGTTTCCCTTTTCCTGCCACGTTTTCAGGTGAAATGATAATGATCCTAAGAAGTGTTTTCGTTTTAACACGAACTGTATTGGAATAACATGTTTGATCACTAAGCCATCTCTCACTTTGGACTTGAACCATTTTCAACTTTCAATCTTGATCAATCTTTTCATTTTTAAGTTTGTACTCAGTCAAAGATTGATTAGTGAGTTTTACCGTTCGAAAAAAACAGAAATAAACTTGCACAAGCACAAGCTTGCATATCTGCGCTACCAATGATATCGGATTTGTCTCTATTTCAAATGTGGTACTTTTGAGAAATTTCAGCCGGTCTCTTTTCTTCGAGATGCGCTAACTGGCTTCTTGGCTTCCAGTTGTAACTCCAACATCAGACAATATGGCGCAAGAAATATGACAACTCAAGATGAGTATGAAAGATACCTAACTGACTTACTTTTATCAAGACAAGAGCCTCCTCTATTTCCTGGAAGTCTACCGCACTTTCCTGTGGCATAAGTGGTAAATAACAAGGGTTGCGGTCAGTCACGAAACTATTCACTGGATAAAATTACAGCCGTGAAATAAAGCGGAAGAAAACAATCACGCAAAAATTACCTTGGTGAAGAATTTCATTTTTTCCTTCAAGTCATCGTGTTGTTCCTTAAGTGCATAATGCTGAACCCGCAATCCACGAAGTTCTGACTCTAGCTTTTCAGCTGATTCTAAAGGAGAAAAGAAATTTGAATTTCCAGAGGCGCGCACGCCTTATGGTGATTAACTAACTTATGGTATTTTAACTTATTATATCCTCAAAAGAATATCGTGTTTCCGATTGGTTAATGACGACTGCATAAATAGGTTATAAAGTGCAATCGAGATTAGAATCAGTACGGAAGTTGCTATAATAACACAGCTATTGAGTAATTTTGTTTGAATACGTATTAAATAAAAATTGTGTGAAGATGCTCGCGCTCTTCGTGACTTATGGTCACTCGTGATGTTTTCGTGCAATTTTGAGAACTTTCAAAGCATCAATCGTGGCCATAAATCACGAAATGTACGAGCAAGTACATACGATTTCCAATACTTATGTATGTCTTGTGCAACAACTGAATAGTATTCCTGATCCGTTTGTCTCACTTCATTTTTCTCGCGCTCCGCTCTCCTGCGCACCACGTTGCATATCAAGCGGCAAGGCCAAGTAGTGGGCATTCTAAGAGTGCTGTACTTGACGAATGTAAAAGTCTCAAGTGATAGGAACAAGTGCCACTTCCTTTAATCTCCTTTTCTCGCCTTTGCAGGCTATTACTTGCCATTGAATGTAACACATCAAAAAACGAACCTCTCTCATGCGTCAGCTTGTCAAGAATCTCATTTTTCTCTTCCAAATCCGACTTCAATGTCGCTCGGAGCTGTTCCAGTTCCACCTAAGAAAATATTAATGGCAGAAAGATTCACTTTATGCTGCCTAACGTATTGAAGTTTCACACAATCACGAAGATCATGTAAGCTTTTTTACCTCCATTTGTCTGTATTTTGCCCTATGTTGACGTTCCCTTTCTGCATCAAAAGCACTACAGAAAAATTCAACAATACGAGAACAGTAAAGTGACAACGCTTTTCCTTTTCCTCGTCGTAGAGTTAGAGGATGATGGTACAAGTTTAATTTGTCACCAATTCGTTGATGATAATAGCTTATGAAGACAGTCCTGGTTATAAAACGATCCAATGTCTAATATGTTAACAGAGCCAGTGTCATAAAAAAAGCCTTTGAGTGAATTTGTTCGGAGTGTACATGACGCCATACACTTCTCATCACGCACTCTGTCCTTCAAATGCAGCCCCTTTTTTTCTGGAACCAGAGACCCCGAGACTCAGAAGATCGGAGCTGGAAAAGTTTTTGCAGCCTTCATCTGTCTTCCCAGCTTATTGGTGGCTATTCACAAAACCAGCGCTAAGGAAAGAAAAGCTGCCAGCGGCATTTGCGCTTTCAAAAACATGAGTGAACTCCGTGACGTGGTGAGGGTATCTAAAATACCCCTAGAAAATAAACAAAGAAACGCAGCCAGATTTCATTTGATACTGAGGATTCTCATGGAGCAAGGACAAATTTCAAGTAATTGGGACTTATTATCGAACTCCGGAAACTCAATTACCGATTTAAGACGCATAAAAACATCCACTCTTTCTAATTATGGAAAGCGCTTGTGCCCTTGAATGTTATGCACCGAAGAGCATAAGAGTCTTTATACTACAAGCTTTCACCTGTTAACCAGTTTCTCGTTTGCTTCCTTTAAAATAGCATTCTCTGCCTTGAGATCTGCTATCATCTGAAGTTGCTGAAATAAAAAAAGAATGTTGCAGGTTAAATTTGACTTCATGTCAACTTCTTTCAACCTAGGTTAAAATGTTCTCGACCTTGGTTGAAATTGCAAGAAGTAAAGATAAATGAAAATCCAACTGTTATTAGAAAGTATGTAAATTAGTCCTGGAGGTGTGTGGATGAACTTAGTGTAGCTTAAATTTTTCACGAGTTATTTTGTAAATCCCCAATGGTCTCGCACTGACTTCAAATGGTTAGCATTAAGGTTGGGTTTAGGCAATACTATGCAGGATAAGCGATTCTACTTTTTTATCTCAAAGCTTTTGAGAAGAACGTTCTTCATGGATGAATCCTCTTAGGAGGGCAGGCCGTCAATAAAATCTTCAAAGGAATAAAACTTGAGAACTGAAACATACTTGATGTATGGTTGATTTATAATTTGCTTAGTTATTTGCTTTATTTTTGCTTACAATGAATTCGTAGTAATAAAAAAACAAGTGAAAACAAAACTTTGAAAAGTCACTCAGGAAAAAGGAATTTTATAATGTATTGTTCAGAAGCCATTTTTCAGGCTCTTCCAAGTGTTATTTCTTTTAAATTATCAAATAAAATGTTTGGTTTTGTTTTAATTTTGCTAAGTCTGTCGAGATGTATGTAGTGATAAATCCAACCTTTGCATATTCCCCTTCAAGTTCTACAATTCGAGAAAGTAGCACATTTGGATGACGGGGCGTTTCCTTGTTCAGCGCCACATAGTCCTGAAGTTGGAACTTCTTCTTTTTTCTTCTTCCCCTTTAGGGCCCAGTTGCTAAAAAAGCCGATTAACGCTAATCTAAGATTAAAAATTAACCAAGCAGTTTATTTCTCTATTCCCAAATGCTGTTCAACGCAGATTTTCGGCAGAACGTTACATGAGAAGACGTCAATCTTGAAAACAAAAATAAGTAAAAGAAACTTTCACCAAAAAGTTGAAAATGTGAGACAAAAGTTTACGCTAATCCTGGATTAAGTTAATCGGCTTTCGAGGAACTGGGCCCAGGTGTATGACAACAGCAGACCGCAGACTGCAGACTGCCTACAAATAGCGCTCATAAGCAGCATTTAATTAAGTCTAAGCACCCAATTCAAAACGGTTATCTTTGAATAACTGTGATTTATGGTTAGTCTACTGTCCGCGGTCTGCAGTCCGCAAGTGTCAGATATCGTTCTCCTTTAAAGTCTGGCGCATCCACTTTTTCAAATTATTGACCATTTTCCGGCCTGCTCTGTATTTGATACTAGACTTGTCCACTAATTTGTGGCCTTTTGATTTCTTTTCTCTGAAAGATTACGAAAACCGCTTCATATGGCATTTTGGCAATGGTCCTGTGAATGGTTACGTTTTTTTTTCAAGCGGTTTCTCCAAGATAATGACACCAGTGGTTTGGTGAGAAGTTCCTTTCTTTAATTAAACTGCAAACAAGGTTATCTTTCGTTGTTCTGCTTGCCTGTGCCACCATCCGTTGTGCACAGTGCGAACGTCGTGTTTGCGGTGTTTCCGTCATCACTAATTACTCACAAATTATTATCCTTTGTCAGATGAAACCTTTAACCGAAATCGCAACATCCAGAATATACGTTATAGTGTTCTAGCAGGGGCTGATGTTTCCTTATATCTGAGCCGTGCTCTCCCAATTCAAGCCAACTGTGAGCTGGTCATTTTGCGAGTTCATTCATATTAAACCCGTAGGGATGTAAAAATGAAGACACTGTAATTATTGCACTAATAGCATTTTCCAGCGAAAATGAAAGACAATTTAAGCTCAGTGCGACCTGCTCCCACGTAAAAGACTGAATGTAGAGTAGTCCGCTTACTTCTGATAAAGATTTTGACGCTATTCCTCCAGACTTAAGTTCATTCTTTAGCGTTAAGTTCTTTGTTTGCTCCTAAAAAGGAATTAATACATGTCTGGTCAACAAATAAATAGCTGTTAACGAAAAAGCTTGTTAAAAGAAGTTTGTAATAAAAGTAAAAATTTTCACCTCACAACACAACGCTGACAGATTACGGATTTCTCTATTTATCTTACTTGTTTGACTTTATCATTCAGTTTCTCCAGTTCCTCTAAAACTTGTGTGTGGCTGACTTTGACCTTCTCATGATTCTGGTCAAAGAAAGAAAACAGAATTATTAATATAAATGAAAAATTAAACAAAACCATGTGGCATGGCACGATTACCCCAAGTGAACACCAACCCCTCTGTCAATGTGCAATTTTGTGCGCTGTAACAACATGCAAAAAAGTCATGCAGAATGAAAATGAAAATTAATTTTAATTATCATGCCTCTTGCAGACTCAAATACTTGGCTTGCAGTGCTTCAAATCTTGTAACTTTTTCCTTTATGTCCCTCTGTAGCTTGATCAAATCAACATTTTCTTGAATATTAGACCTACAGTAAATCCGAAAAAAAAAAGGTGGTTTCAATAAAACACTTGAGCAACATGCCACTTGGTTTCAAGACTGACAAAGTTTAATGTCTCCATTCACATTTCCTCAATCAACTGCTGGTACAATACCAAATGTCATTTAAAGAATGGCAGGTAGGCGCTCCACTTGACTCAACAAAGGCCCAATTTCAACATTTTTTTATTGCAAGTTACTCCTACAGTAGATAATTTCATTTTCGAGTTTTATTTTCGTACTCTGAGGCATTTTATTGTCTTTTCAAATTTTATTTAATTATAAGACTTAGTATTTTACTCTGTCTAACGCCAGACAATTTTACTCGTCAATGGGGAACCCCAGGAGTCAATGGGTTAAGGGGAAAAATGCTAAGAATTTTCTCATTCTCTTCATTCTCTTACCTTTCCTCCTTTATTACTGCATTCTTTTACTGTTTCAAATTTGTATATACTGTACATGTTTGTACATGCGGAATTTTATGAATTGGAACTTGGTAGATTTATGGGTGATACACCAGGCAACGACTGTCGTTCATTGCAACTTGTCTCATTCTAAATGATCACATGGGGTTGAAGGTGCTTCCAGAAATAATTTGTTTCATTATATTGATGGCAATTGCATGCAGATCCAGTAGGAATTTCTCACTAATCAAAAACACTCAAATTTTCTATATCTACCTCCCCCAACCCTCTCCCTCTCCCTCCCCCCCCTCCGCCCCCCTCTCCCCCAAAAAAAAATACTTTCTGTAGAGACCAAAAGAAGGCTGGAAATAAACAATAATTCAACAAACTTGCAGCTTACATTTTAGATACAGGAAATTAGCAAACAAACCTCTGAGCATCTGATAACTGCTCTTTCAATCTCATGATTTCTCCTTCATGTCGGGACTGGTTTTGCCTCATCTACCCGTAAACAACAAAGTCGAATGGAAAACAGAGTCATGTAAAAACAGGTCAAGTTTCTCGGCAGTCTCGATCTACTCTTAAAGTGCCCCTATGATCAAAAAAACCGCTTCCTTTTTTCCTTCAGATTCTGAAAGTGTGTTTGGTTTACCCCTGACTTTCAGAATGTTGACCTTTGATTTTTATCCAAAGGCCGTTTACTTTGAGTGTAAGTTTTGGATTTCGCGGTCCGCCAATACTCACGTTCAAAACTGACCGACTGGACCTCAGACGGTTGGATCCAGGGAAAAGTGACGTCAGAGGCTCACTAGCTTAAAATTTCAGCGTGTGAACGCAGAAATTTTATATATACAAAGCGTGAGTTTAAAAGTCTGAAAGCCCAAAACCCCCGTGCTGCATATTAATTCTGCAGCGTACACACGTCTTGCATTCTTAAACTAGTGAGCCTTTGACGTCATTTTCTCCTCGATCCAGCTCTCTCAAGAACATAATGTTAGTAATGGCGAACCATTAAATAGGAAAATTACAGTTAAAATAAAGAGGTGTCTTTTTGAAATCAAGGCTTAAAACGTGGGTCACTTAGTGTTTTGTTAACACTAAGAAAAATATGAATTGATTTTTTGGTCACAGGGGCACTTTAAGTACTCTGACTGTCTCAATAAAATGTGAGTCAGAGTACATGTTCAAACTGTTGAACATGCTCTTTCTTTATCAATATTAAATTGGTAAATTCTGACCGAAATAAAAGTAATTTAAACTTAAACAAGCAGTAATGTACATCATCAGAAATATTACCTGGTTCCTTAAATGGTCTCCATCCTCATTAAGAAGCTGAATTTGATCTTGAAGTTGAGAAATAAACTCTTCACTGAAATTTAATAACCACCAGGATTAGTTAAAGTCATTTACAGCCCCGAAGCTGAGGTTCAACAATGGTCGAATTTGACTATGTTATCTCGCAAATGCAGTTTTAATACTGTCAGTGAGTACTGTAACTAGGTACAGTTTCGTCCTGTGATTACAATAAATTAACTCACAGTTCTCTCTTCTCAAGTCTGGCCTCCTCAAGTAGACTGTGTCCATATCTTATAGGAAACATAAAAATGCATATTAATGAGTTTTTTTAATCTGTACGTCAACAACAATAACAAGAACTGTCTTTCCACAAATTAAATATGCATATGCTTCATTTAACTATGCATCTTCAATTACTTAAAAGTGTGGTCAGTAAAGGATTATTTTATTATGTGGTGAGAACTTTTTTTGGGGGGTGGAAAAAAGAGGAAATTACCAGATACAGTACAAAAGACCCATCTTGCCCACCCAGGAAGCTCATCATGGGATTAAATCCACCATGCCTACTGATGGGACCAACCATAAACACAGGGGCTGCATGTACATGTTTAATTATAACTATTATAATAAGCACATTATACAAGTAGCTTTGCAGTTGTTGTTGTTCTTCGTTTTTTTTACCTTCTTCTTTAAAATATTATATATAATAATCATGATCATCATCATCATCATCGTCAATAACATTATAAATAATTATTATGTCTCTTGTAAAGAACACAATGTATGGAGAGGCATCTACATGTAGGATTCAGATTCATCACTGATATTTTACATGAAGAGTGCCCCTCTAACTTATCACGAAAACTCTGGCATTTGGCAACTGAAAATATATCAATCACCAGAAAATCCCCTTAAATCCCAACAAAAAAGAGTAGATACATGTATCAGATTTGATAACTACAAGAAAAAGATGTCACTGGTAGAAATGGTGCCAACGCATGCATCAGAGTATCCAGAATTAAGAAGGGCGTAAAGGCTACACCAGAAAGCAAAGTAATTATTATCAATGTTCCAGGAAGGTAGTACTGGGCATTAGATACATGACTTTGTATAGCATTAAAGGACAACTAAATTATATGCTATTATCATGAACTGATTAAAGATCATAATATAAGGTATTATTATTGTAACTTTATTTTTAGTACATGTAAGTGGTCAGATGTTTGCAGACAGATTGATTTCTAGAGAATATAATTATGTCAAATAAATGATAAATGTACAATATATTAATTTACAGTATACAGTTACATGTAATATATACAAGATATCATAATGACTTAAATAAACATGATGATAAGAGGCCAGGAACAAAAATCAACCTGGGACAGTGAAAATACCATGCATGATAGTGAACATCATATAACTGTGCAGTTACTGTATTATAGTATAAAATAGCTTTGGGTGGGAAGGTGATCAGACCCTAATGAACATGATCCTAAATATTTTTGGCCAATTGATGGCCAACAAATGATTACTGGTGATTTGTTATCATTTCTTTGTTGTGCATCTGGCTATCAACTCCTGCCTCACCTCAGCTGGGAGTCAAAATTTTGTCATTAGACACTTTTGTTACTGTACAACTACACAGTACAGTTCATTTTATAAATATTTTTAAGAACTGAGAAAGGCTTCATACAAACAACAGAGGTTAGACACTAATAAAAATAAGGCACACATATACAGTGTGCAATTGTACAATGTATGTGCCATTGATGTAACAGTTTAAATGTACTCACAGACAGCATGTGTTTTTAAAAGATACATCCTGAGTGTGAGTACTTCACACTGTTAAAAGGACCTTTTTTAAAACAACAATAATTAAGAAGCACCGGCAGTTATTTCTTCCCGAATATTCAGTTACTTGATTTTAACACAAGCATCATGATTTCCAGTGTTCAAGTTCAAAGAGAACATTTTTCGTTTCATTGTAGTTACATAGAGAAAGCGTAATTGCCAGTAATACTACTAACAATCCTAGACAATTGGGAATGCATTCAAATGATGTGACATTATCAAAAACAACCTAAGCTTATTATAAAAGTATTTTAATCCTGGGGGGGGGGGGGGGGGGGGAACTCCCATATGAAACAGACGGGCAAATTCTGTAAGCTATTATTTTATCCAGTCACCATGCTCTACTCTCATGGAATATGGAATGTATTGTTAAAGTTGTTGAGTGCCATCAGCTTAATAGTTGAAGTTAAAATTAATTTGAAGGGACGGCCAGAGGAAAACCTGTGTACAGAAGTGCCCTAATGTAATTATTTAAATTGGCTCGCAGCATTTTTGTGGTAACTCATTACCTGCATTCCCCTTCCCTACCTTTTCCCACTACTTATCATGACAGGTGCATGCCTACACTGTATGATCTTGAGGGCTCACGACAGGGCCGACAGCATTTCCCGGCAACAGTAAACATGCACTTTAGACACCTCAACCCTTTACATCAGAGCATCATTTTGCTATTAGTATTTTTGTCCACAGATGCCTTAATAACATGACTTGTATAAACAGTGTGTACTGTATTTATGTTTACTTAACATGCAATGTAGGAGCCACTGAAATTCATGTTACAGTACAGTTTAAATAAAGCCAAAGTCAGAATGTTCTGTGCCAAGCATACAGTACATCCTGAATGTGGTTAATTCAAACTGCTAAAAGTGACTTTCCAATTTCACAAGTTGCACAACTTGTGCTTAATCATTTAAACCCTTTTACTAACTGTCCAGCCTACATGACTTGTACAAACAATGCAGTATTTATGTATTAATAACATAAGAGCCAATGAGATTTATTTAACAGCGTAAATAAAGCCACAGTGAGAATGTTTGTGGCAAATGCATATTCCTGAGTGTGGTTAATTCAAACTGCTAAAAATAGCTTTGTCATTTTATGTCTATCTTTCTACAAACTGTAGTCCAGAACTGTACATGTCTTGTACAAACAGTGCAGTATTTACAATATATGTTAACACAGCAGCGGAGCCACTGAAACTCAACATGTAACAGTGTAAATGAAGCCACAGTCAGAATGTTACATAGCAAATGCACATCCTGAGTGTGGTTATTCAAACTGCTAAAAATGACTTTCCCTTTTCACAAGTTGTACAGTGTGTTTAATTAATTTTAAACGTCGTTACACTGTAGGTAATATAATTATGGAGGCCCACTAGAAAACCAGATCACGGTTGACTTGGTCTTCATCTGTAACTGTTTATAATAAGTCTTATAACTACAGGCAGTTAGAAGTTTGCATTGTGTACATGTACATCTTTTTAAATTGCATGTCATAATTTGAATTACATGTAGCTGTGATGAAGAAAAGTTGACATTCCCTACCAAAATTATGAGTGAGTGTACACACTTATACAAAGTAAGTGACTCAGTTAACCCTTTCACCCCTAAACCAGCCATACGTAGCATTTAACTCTGTCTAATTCCAGATGATTTTACTTGTCAATGGAGAGCCCCCAGGAGTCAATGGCTTAATCAGGGGGCAATGGGTTAATAATTCCCCTAAACCGGCCATAAAATAATTAATTACTTACTATTTTACTCTGTCTAACGCCAGACAATTTTACTCGTAAATGGGGAACCACCTGGGAGTCAATGGGTGAATGCAGTTCATGGTGTTGGACAAGAATACATACATCAGAGACCTCATAGTGATCAAGACTTCAAAGAATTAAGTAAAAAACTACACTTGGTATCACGCATATTTTGCTATGGCAACACCCAAAGTATGGATGCTCTCCCAAGGAACAATAGAGAAATAGACTCTCTAACTTTATTTAAGCGTATAGATGATTTTTTTTCAGATAGTACTATAATTTCATATACATGACTTGTATTAAATGCCATTGCAAAGGTTTTGGTTTTTATCATTTCCTCATCTCCCTATTTTGTCTTTTAGATTTTAATTGTTACTATAAAAATATTCTATATCTTGTATTATTTTTTAATTAATTCTTACTTTATATTTTAATTATGATTTAGTTATTAATTTAATGTATTTGACCATTTAGCCATTGGAAATGCGCTATATGTAGGCTGCTGCCTAACGATCGCCCAGGGCGCCTTAATTAGTTGCAAGTGCAGGCGACCAAATTTCTGAATGCTGGGTTAGTTAATTACCTAATTAATGACTTGGGCTGCTAACTTTTAATGTTGGAAGCCTAACGAGATCCTGGAAAATTATCAAATTATTATTTTTTATAATTATTATTACTACTTTTAATTAAATGAAGAGGGTTTTAGTATATAACATCACCTATAGACAATATTAACCTTGACACAACACAATGCAGTACACACTACATGAAATATAAATATTAGCTTTCAGCGAATAAATACATGTACCTAGGTCTGCTTATTTTAGCTAGACATGATGATGATGATGATGACGATTCATAGTTACAGTTACTAGTAATCTTACCTTGGCTGCGGTAAAACTGGAGGTGGGACACGTGCACCAGGTCTTTACAAAATTATCCATACAAAAATTAAAATTAGGAGTAACAAATTATTATTTAATAATTATTTACTGAAAAAATTATTAAGCTGCATGCAGATCACATACCCTGCGAGCAGAGTCTCTTTTGATCTTCCTAGATAAGTAGGGAAAAGGAAAGAAGACTCTGCCCACCAACTTGACTTTTTTTGATTTGCCGCTCATCCAAAGAAATGGATGAGTCAGTTCAGTTTCCACTTGTAACACGGGTTTTTTTTTTAAATTTGTGTGCATGATTAATCGCCATGCGCACAAATTTACAAAAGTGTGACAATTTTTAACTGTCTAAATTCCCATGGGTATTTCTTCCGTATGTTGCTTACAGAAACTAGTTTGCCAGAATTGAGAAACCTAGTAATTTTTTCAGCAAAAATTGAAATTAATGGCAATTAAAAAACGTGAACTATCTTGAGTTTCAAAGGAAATGATTCCTTGGTTATCTTGCATTTGCCAGAGTTTTTGGAAAATATCCCAACTGTTTGTTTTGGTTTTGTGGTTTTGCAGGTAAGTAGTCACACATGACTGACTCCTGAATACATTTGAATTTTCAACGCATGCTCGATAAGAACTGTCGAGGCAGGTGGCAGAGTCTTCTTTCCTCTTCCCGAATTATCTACGAAGATCAAAAGACTAAGAGACTCTGCAGATCATGCAGATCATGCATCTTGGTACATGTACATGATTGTACAGTTGTACGTAGAAGTCATCTGGTAAAAGGCACTTGGCAGTGAGAATAAACATTGAAATGTCTGATGTCAGATATTGTACAAAAGCTAAATTCAAAGTCTCTATTATTTAATTTAGAAAATATTCCTCGATCTCATCTCTGAAAAGGAAAAAGCAGTAAATGTATGCTGCCTTTATTGCATTGAATGCTGTCGTTAGTTCAAAGCAGTGGTTCAGAACTACTGAATGGAAATGAAACTGTTGGATGATCTGACATTCAAAAAACAAAAAAATATTAAAATAAATCTTATTGCATGAAAAATGTCATTATTTTTCACAATTACGACATGAAGCAGCCCAGTTTAACCAATTGAAACAATAAAATATCACCAGTAAAACTGCAATGAATGATAAATGTAATTAATTTGTCCACAGAGTTGGTATAAACATTCTCACTATTGAGGAATAAACATTAATTTGGACTTAAGACAATTTCTTTCAAAAAGCATTTTTGAGGTGAGGCTAACAGAATTGAACAAGGTGCCTTAAAACAGTATTCATGAGATGCTGACAGTTTGTGTGACTTTCATTTCAAAATGGTAAGGCCAATACGGAATCAAGGCTGTTGCCTAACAGGAGCCCGGGAGCCTGGGGCTCCCAAAGAATAGCTGCGGGCACCTTAATTTTTCACAGCAACACCTTTCACTTCACATGTTGGGCTCCTAAGTTCTCAGCGTTTAGCTCTGAGGGCCCCTTTAAAATTTTCTTAGGCAGCAGCCTTGGGAATGACAGAAATGAATTTATTTTTAATATTTTGGTAAACTACAGGAATAAAGTGGGAAAAACACAAGACAAAAAATCTCTGCAGTCACCAATCCTGGTAGTATTAATTACTGTACCCTTGCTACTGTAAAAGGACTTACATGTAACTTTTCAAACCAGCATAAACATGACAATGGCTACAGTTAGAGTACTGTTATAAAGTTCTATACCTGATTCTGGCTGAAAAGGAGGTCTTGTATATTTTACAATGTAGGGTGGTTCGCCCATATGTGGCATTAATCACATACTAATTACACAAAGTGGACATTCACAATACTACAGGTAGTACTGTCCATGAACATTCATGCAGGTCTGACAGGCACCAAGGTCTACCCCCTCAATACATTCTTTCATAGTCTTCATGCACATCCATCTGCACTCTGATGTTCATCTCCATGAATCAACAATTCAGTTTTTCACTGACATCAATCACAGTTTACAGTTGTTAATGTCAACCTATTCCAATACAACGTAAATCACATACTTGATATCCTGGCCTTGAACTCTCAAATCCTTTTTGAGTCGATTCCCTGATGCGGCTCTGACATGAATTCCCTAAGAAATGTAATTAATATATAATAATTATATAAAGTACTTACATATTATAATTATAATAATTATGATTCTAATAGAATTGTTGGTTAAGTGAGGATAATAATAATAATAATAATTTAATAATAATAATAATAATAATAAATATTACTATTATTATTATTATTATTATTATAACAATATTATTGATTGATTTAATGATCAGCGTGCATGACTGTATAAAGTTTGGTCTGTTTGGATATGTCAAGAGGATGGACAAATGGATGTTGAAGGTTATCGAAAAGAGGTTCCAGTTGGGAGAAGAGGTTGCCTGGGGAGTTGACAAACAAGGTTTTTTTTCAGGACATAGCTGAGGAGGATGTAAATCCCAAGTGTAGTGTGGGGCAAGGAGGTGGAGTTGGTTGGGCAAGTGGCGAGTGGTTGTACTCGTCTGGTTTGCAACAGAAGGAGTATTGGAGGAGACATGATCGGATGGGGCTGAGAGTTTACTGGGAGCTTTGTCAGAAGTATCGTGTGAACTCAGTGCTGATGTCTGGTAAAGGAGGTTCCAGATCAGGTGAGGGTGGCAGCTAGAGAATGGGAATGTGGAGAAGGAGTGTTGAGACAACACAGAAGATGACAAAATCATCCAGATGTTACTGTGGTGGATCAAGCAGCTCAGGAATGAACATTTTTCAATTTCTTGGTGCCTTGGGATAGGAACATAGTGGCTAAAGAGGATGACAAATCACCAACTACTCTTCCCTCGCAAAGGAAACCAGGAAGATGCATTGGTTTGGTGTTGACGAAGATGGTGCCGTTCCTGGTTGGTTGTTTGGGTGTGGTATCTAGTTGGTTGGGGGGCTTTTCAAAAGATCTTGGGATTCTGGATGTGTTGGGAAGAACGCAGGCCTCTGCAGACATTGTGACCACCCTAATCCTTCAAAAGACACTAAATAATGAGCCCTATGTCCAAGGCCGAGGCGAAGCAGCGTACGTTTGCACCTGCATACATGGCATCTGACAGGATGCGGCAATGCAGATCTGCATGATTCCCTAAAATCCACATCCTCTGCATAACCAGAAGACATGACTGATATTAGTGATAGAGCAGCTGCTTAACATGCTCACAAACATAAATTAAAGCCAAAGAGATCGACTGTTTTGAAACCCTTATTTTCCTGAACATTGAAGATCCATTGAAGAAAAAACTCCATTTCGTTCGCACATATTTTTCGCCAATGAGCCTGGCAACTATAGCAATTTTGTGACAAGATATACGAAAATTTAGGTGCAAGTTATGGTCACAAATTAAATTGTATCATTTGTCGGCATAGGAAAAATAGGAGCCTGCAATACATAAAAATGTGGAAAAAAACCGCTGAAAATGGTCTATGATCGAGGGAATGGATGGCGGTCCAACCATATTACAATTTTGCTACATGTACATATCTAAAAATTGAAACAAAATTCATGACGAGAATCAAAATAATTTTTATCGCTTTATTTATTTTAGGAAAAGCTGCGGCAAAATGCCAACTGCTAATCCTTTTATTTCAACAGTGAAAGCTGGTCGCAAATTGGTGAGTCCTCCAGCTATTTTAATGACAAAGGGAGCCGTCACAAATGCGACTGCATCGGTCGCAATTTCAAGTCCTGATTTACCATAAGCATGAAAATACATTGGACGGGCCTAATTACTGTATTAGTTTTATTAATTGTTTAAATTTCTGCATAATCCGGTGTAATTTCCGCATAGTAGTAGTAGTAGTAGTAGTAGTAGTAGCTACATGTAGCTGCTACTGCTACTGCTACTGCTACTGCTACTGCTACTGCTACTGCTACTGCTACTGCTACTGCTACTGCTACTGCTACTGCTACTGCTACTGCTACTGCTACTGCTACTGCTACTGCTACTGCTACTGCTACTGCTACTGCTACTGCTACTGCTACTGCTACTGCTACTGCTACTGCTACTGCTACTGCTACTGCTACTGCTACTGCTACTGCTACTGCTACTGCTACTGCTACTGCTACTGCTACTGCTACTGCTACTGCTACTGCTACTGCTACTGCTACTGCTACTGCTACTGCTACTGCTACTGCTACTACTACTACTACTACTACTACTAAAAACAGCTCAAAGCTAAAATAAAATGAGAATCCAAAGATTTTAAGTTTTTATATAATACCAGTATAATGTACTAGCCTTGAACTTTTTTCGTTATTTCCTCTCTTTAGTGTAATGCGACAACAAGTCATACTTGTATTAGATTTGAATTTGCAAATGAATAAAGGTCAGGCTTGTGGTGGTCAGCTTGACATGGCTACCAGTGGTGTGTGAGAAATACCAGTTAAGGAAAAGAGAACTGTTGGAATAACCAGTTGTGGGATGTACATGTCTAAGATCATTCAAAGATTTCTATTCGATTAATTTTTTTAATGGTACACCAGGTTTAATTAAATACTAATTATTGCATGGCAGATCAAATAAGGTACATTTACAATGTATTCAATTTGGGAGATCAAGCCAGCAACCTCCAACGTCCCTCAATACAGCTGTACATTTTGTAAAATATAATAATAGCATTCTGAAGAGCAATAATACACAGTATATGCATTACATGAATCAGAGCTAATTTTGATGAGCACTCACACTTACTGTTTGAACTTTAGGTTTCACATGGTCATAAGGTGTTGCCCGTTTCCCATGAGTTTGAAGTTGTTGCTTAGCCACCATGAGCTATGGAATGTGCAAAGATTTATTGTTGTTAGAAATAATTATTAGCAAGGTTATATGTCTTACATAAAAACAAAATTTGCTAAATCCAATTTACCTTATTTTTTAACCCAACATTCTGTTTTTCTAGTTCTGCTATCTTAGTTTCCAGGTCAGCTACCTTTTCTTTAGCATCCACATCTCTCGCATCAAAAACTTAAAAGGATATTACTTAAAAATCAGTAAAATTTACAACATAATATAATAAATTCTTAAACTTCAATGTACATGTACTTGTACATTCACACAATAATTTTTTTTTAAAGTGCCTATGAAGTAAAAAAAAATAATATATTTTGCTTACTTTAAAGACCTTTCAAAATGATGAAGAATGGTGTTTTCTTTGGATGGCAACATCTTTAATGGGTCTCACTTTGTGTCTACATGTATAATCTGATGTACATTATTGGTGCCAAGTTTGAACAACACCCATCCAATATTTTCGGAGATATTCTCAATTTTGTGATTTATTACAGTCATGTGTACAGTTTGTGACGTCATAATTTTGAACAAAAACTTGAGTATCTCGGAAACAAGAGAAGATAATTATTCCAAAATAGAAGACACCATTCTTCCTCATGTTTAAAGGTCTTTAAAATAAGCAAAATAGGCACTTTAATATCATGATATTAAATGTCAAACACACAGTGAAGATGAAGTACAACAAAGAAGGTACAATTCCACCTGACATGAAAAAGTGGCATAATTTCCTTCTTCACAAGAAGATAAGAGGGTATTGGGTCATGGAGACATTAGGTCAACTGGATTGTGTGATTTGGCAAAAAAATAGCATAAAACCAAATGAACATAATAATATTAAACAATCAATCAATCAAGTGGATTTGTGGCTTTGATGAAAAAAACAAAATCCGAGTTCCTGGACCAAGCGAAAAATTTTAAGCCCAGATTCCAGTTTCTGTCAAGATCCAGAAGCCTCAGTGGTAGACACAAATTTATGATCATGATACTCTTGGCTGGCCTTAACTGGAATGTTGTAGTTAAACTACTGTAGGCCAGGAAGAGCACAGTAAAATACATGTACATGTAGGTCTTTTCTTACAGCTGCAGATACATGGGTTTGAAATGTACATGACTGTACAGACAACAATTATACCTCCTTGTGCAGCTTCCTTTTTCTTGTCGTGAACCAATCGCAGCAACTTAGTTGCCATCCTTGCAGAAGAAAAAAAAGTCATATTAAAAATAGCTACAAATACATGCAAGACTTTCCTGTTTACTGTTCATAGCTTGTGTAAAAGGAATAACATAAAGAGGAAGTCAGCCAAAACTTTACTTTTTGATTTTTTCCTCTTGTTTCCTAGCATATTTTTTCAGCTCCTGTTTACAAAAATAAAGCATAATAGTTACTCATTACCGGTATTTAATATTATTATTGTTGCATGTCACGTTACTATAGGAAAATGAAACAGTTTTAATTTGAAATTCCATGTGGGACCAACAATTGGTTGGGATGAGACATGAGCTCAACACTAAGTGATCCTGAAGTTTTCAACATCAGGATTTAAATCAACTCCAATAAAAACAATAAACAGATCTATATTATAACAAAAAGGGCACTGCATACATTTTGTGAGACAGCAAACTATTGTTTCCGGAATACTTTCACAAGAAGAAATTCAATTCCCAGCATAATAATTGTTTATATCACCTACAATTGACTTCTCATAATTGATATCAAATAAAAATGATCAATAAAATACAAACTGTAAATTACTTCAAAGCTCAAAATGACACTGAACCTGGTTATCTTCTTGAAGCCTCAAATATTTATCTTCAAGTTCCTCTCTACTTATCTTGGAGATTAGCTGACGGGCATGAATCTCACCAAATGGCCTTGCATCTGACAAAATACATGTAAATATTCACTATAAACCGTTTCTACATAATGCAAAGATGTCACTAATGTCACCTTAGTCCTATTTCTTTTATGCCACGGGCATTCAGGTATATACTGTAGGGGCCACGTTGAATTCAAGGTTTCAATTTGTCTGAATTTTGATGGTAATTGATGACACGTAGCTAAAAGGATTGGAAGAATTTGGAATTTACTGCCTTGTTTTTTTTTAGAAATGCATGGCCAAAAAACCCAATTTTCACTTTATGGATGTACATGTATTAACCTGATGTACCAGTAAAAACAATGCAGCAAATAAAAAAATGAACGACTGGCATTCCCAAACTGTCAACTGAGGTCAACTGAAGTAGCTAATATTAAAGACGTATGCTTGTAACAATAACTACATGTATGTACTCAATCAAACTAATGTCTTCTGGCAACCTGAGGTGTTTACTAATTTTTTTGCTTTACTGTTTCAGTATAAACAACAGCACAGTCTGCAAGACTACTATTGATGTTAATTATCTTTAGCATGTGTCAAAGAGGACCTTATTTATTGTCTGTTGAGGGTTTTCTGTGCCAGTCATTATTACTATAGTGTACTGTACATAAACATAATTATGTATTTCTTGTAAAAAGTTTCTCTACATTTCTTTGGTTGCAGATATACATTGTAATAGTCCATGACAAAGTCAAAACCAAAGCTTAGTGATAATAAAGAATCTAAGGAAGGATAAAAAATTAAACCACAATACAGTACTTTTGTTAAGTGTTAGTTTACGCTTCAGCTTAAGGGCGGTGGCTCTTACAGTTGTACATGTACATGTAACTACCAAACAGTTCAAATAGTCGTTTTTCAACTCCCTTTAACTCAGTCTACAGTTATTCTTTTTTTGCCAAGTGTTTTCTACTTAACATTTCTTTGTCTGTCTTGACTCACAACTACATGTACACGTATATTTGGTAAATCACAATACCAAAACAGAAAATGCATGACTAAAAACTCAGCAAATTAACTACACTGTACATGTAAATTTTATATTTTTCATAATTAAATTTTGTTAATGCAACAGTATGAGAACATTCAAACACAAAATCTGTAGCATGGGTTTTAAAAGAAACTATTTCTCAAAAAATTATGATGTCATAATGCCCTCCTTTGATAAACTTTTCAAAGTATCAGTTCCATTTTTTGTTCAAATAGAAATTCCATGCTACAATCACAAAAAAATGATGGGACAGTTCCAATCTGGTGAAAAAACTGTCTCCTTTCGTTCCCAGGGCATTTACCTGTTTTTCTCTGACACACAGCAGATGACTAGGACTAGTCGCACATGCACCTTTTGATTGAAGTGATGTCAGATTTCCATTGACAAAGTTACTTAAAACCATCCATGTAACCTTTCTGTGGGGCTCTTTGACTAAAAAGCTTCCTTTAATAGCAACCATCATCTTTCTATAGACTAGTTAAGTGCCACCCCAGTGTTCTCCCCAGGATTTTGGGAAGGCCATGTTCTCCCCAAGCTTTTTGGAAGGCCAGGGGGCATTCTGTCGGAAGCTTAATCTCCCATACAAAATTAAGACTTACACAAATAGCAAAAGCGAATTGTCATGCTGTCTAGGAAAACATAAAACTTAAAAACATGGAACATCCACCCAAACAGCACATCCTTGCCTTACTCTTTGGGCCCTTTGATTGTGTTTTCTGCACAACTTGCACAACATACCACTACCACTATTTAGTATTATCATCTTCGTTAGTCTTAAGGAGCCAAGGGAAGTCCTTCAGCCACGTTGGATCAAACCCTGATTTTCGGTGTTTGGAATCTGTGGATGTTGACGGACCTTGTGTTGTTTCCCGAGGGTGGACTTCTTCATCCAAATTACTTACACTCTTATATCTCTTTTCCAGGGTGAAAAAAGAACTTAATTTGCTTTGACTAGCTTTTCGTTTCTGTTCAGAGGATCCTGAGTTTGTCGAAGCCGCCATTTTTTGACAACCTTCCACGCACGTGGGAATTGAGTTTAGTATTCCATGTAATATCCGTAAAGTGCCCTTGAATTTACGGCAAACTGAAAGACGGCTGCCGTTCAATGAAACGAGCGGATGACAAGTTTCATCACCTTTCATGGAAGGGTAAATGAGCTGAAACCTTATCAATTGCGAGAAAACACAATGAGAAAACACTAGACAATGCTTCAGTATCTTTATTGAGTGTTTTTCTTTTTTTAACTATGGACAGGATCCCAGTTTTAGATGTTAAACTACGTAAGGTCACTTGTTTTAAGCCAGGCGGCAACGATTTTTCAACGAATCAAGCCAGGCGGCCCGCCTGGCCTGAAATACCTGGGGAGAACACTGCACCCCCCTCAAGGGCGTTGCCTACTGTTGTTATTGTGCATATGTTCTGCGCATCTCAAGATACTCGGGTTTCCTATCGGTGATGCTTACTAATTCAAGGATATTCTTGCACGGTTTAAAACTATCTGGAGAAAGTAGATCTTAGTAAGTACTCTTGGTATCCAAAAAGAAAATTGGGAGTAAACATGCATTTTGAGAGATAACGCACCGATCAAATCAAAAGTTCAACATCCCCCCCCCCCCCCCCCCCCCTACTTCCCCCAGCAAACCCCGGGCATTTGACTATTTCAGTGCCTGTGGTGGGGAAAATTGAACCGGAAGTGTCAGGTTTCAAATGATTTTTTTTTTTCCGGCGCCAAAGTCGCTAACAAAAAAGGTCTTCAAAAGGTCTTTATTAAA
>NC_090892.1:50260331-50267831 GCF_036669925.1 Montipora capricornis | reverse complement strand
ACCATGTGGTTCACCAATGTGGCGGCCAGTAATTATCGAAAACATCAGGAATTCACTGCGATGAAAGCCCTTGCTTTTCACTCTTGAGATCAAATACATGTGTATGAACACATCTCCTAAGTAAATGTACTTGAAAGGCTCAAACTGCTGAGATTCATAGGGAAAGACATTATTTTCAACTAAATAGCTTTGTATCATGGTGTCTTGCAAGGTGACAAATCGGAAATTCAAAATGCTGTATTTTCAAAATGAAAGACTTCAGGGAACTGGAAACTTGCGAACCATCGTTAAATTACCGCCAGCATAATATTGAACAAAAACTAGTACAGAACTATGTATTACAAATTATGTTTTCTTTGAAATTATTTGCTCGAAATGGTAATGAGTCCAATCCAGCCAGTTCATCAGCCAACCCATTGACCAACGCATTGGTTCACTGTCAACCAACAGTCAGCCAACTGTCCGTCAATTGTCAGCTGACTTTGGTCGACTGTCTACCAATGTGTCAAACAACAATCATTCAAGTTCCTGTCATGTTTCAATAATGTCAGTGTCGGTGTGTGCGTTCAAGATGAGATTCCATCATATTGTCTCGGAGTTTTCAAGAATTTGGTTTCACTTCAATTTGTTTGAGAAGTGCATGGCCAAAAAATACAGAAGCACAATGCATTGGTAGTTTCGCTTGAAAAAGATACAAATCCCAGTGAAAAACAAACAAGCGCAGATTTTGGTCAATGCAAGCAGGGACTGGCCAGATGGTTGAAAAACAATCCTTTATCCATTCCTCCATCAGTGTCAGTGTTTGTAACAGGGGTTTCAGTAGAAGCCGGTTACCGGCAGTATACCGCCGCCTGCTTTGCTTCACACCGCCAGCTAGTTTGCCTTGATCTTCACTAAAAATGCTATCATAAACTTGTTAAACTGCTGCCTTCAATGGGCTATCATGGACGGCTATTTCAGAAGTTATTGAAACCCCTGTGTAATGAAGTTAAATGCAGTTAACAACTAGGAGTGACTGCACTGTGCAGTCAATTGTTGTCAGTGGTTTTGTTATATTTGCACCTGTGTTGGATTCCTTGTGCTTTGAGTAGAGCTTATTCATTAATTGGTATGGCATGAAGAAGGAGCATTTCATGCGGAGAGTTTTATAGCATTTTTTTTCCGTCACTTCCTCCCTTTAGCTACTTTCCTCTGTTTATCAGTGTGACAGGTGCCTGTCTTCGCAGGGGCGTGGGGGCTCAAGGCTGGTTCGGCAGGCTTTGCCAGCCATCGTTGTAACCTCCATCTTGGAGCTGGCTGCCAATCATGGAAGCTCCAGGATGTCTCAGTCACCCAACCTCCACTTAGCAGCGCAGTTGTTAATTTGCTTTAATATAATTTTTTTTGGTAACTTCCTCAATAAGCTGTGAATTCAAAATAACTTTGGACCACTCCCAAAATAGACTCTCAAAGAGTCTGCTTCTTTTTTAAATTTGCCAATGTACATCATTGTCAGTGTTTTGTTGTGACCAAGAGGAAGGGAAGGGTTCAAGTGATTGAATTATTTAAAAGGACTGAGGTTTGTTTTGGCTGGGAAAGGGAATATTAAGGAGCTAGGAAAGTGCTAACTCTATGAAGTTCTCTCATTTGAGGGTTTTTCTTTTTCTTTTAAAGTTTGGAAAGCAATACAGGTCAATTGAATATACAGCTACTGACAATATTATTTGTAAGAAATCATGGAAAGTCACTTAATTTTCAAGGCTGAAAATAGCAAAAAAAATCCTTTTATTAGGTTATTACCCACCAAGTGATACTATGGAGTACACTGAAGATTGTCCACCAAGCTCGTCTGACACACTGGCACAATTGTGCAGTGACTGGGAAGACAGTGCTAACCTTCCTGATGGTTGTAGCACCAGAGTCGTGAAGATAAGAATTGGAGTTGTGTTGGGACGCAACGGGGGAGTTATACAGCAGACAATTTGGCCTTACTGGCTCGGACTTGGAGGTACAAATTAACATCAACATGTGCATGTTGTGTTGTTTATTCAGAAATTCTGTATCTCCGATGATACCAAAATATTGTCTGTCAATACATTCCTTCATTAATTATTTGCCGGGTGTAAGAATTATCATTTCCTAGTATTTTGAAGGACGTCTTAAACTTGAAACTACATGTATAGTGATTTATTTCGCCGGTGAGTCTCCTTTAGTTTAGTAATAACCCATCTGAAGTAGTAATCAGTTGGAATTTCTGAGATACGGTAGGAAACAGTAAGATCTCTTTCCGAGTATGCCTAGCAAGTCATCAACAATAACAATATTACTACAGCTTCCTGAAGCGGGATAATGTGAAATAATACAAGTCTGCTGTTCGAAAAGAATCACCGCCTATAATCCCCAAACATTTCCGGGTAATAATCGACTTTGTACTTTTTAGAATACGATCAAACAATTGACTTTCATTCGGGGTTAACTTCTCATCCCTAATAATCTGTGACACAAAGAAATGTACTGCACTGTCGTGTTCGTTCCAATACAGACAGTATGCCCATAACGTTGCTTGAGACAAGAACAAACTGTAATTAAGAAGTTTAACTCCCAGTAATAATCCGGCTAATGAAAATATCCCTCCATCTGGTGAAAGTTCTAACTACAACCCTCATCGCTTGGATGAAAATTAACAAGAATCTCAATATTTACCTACACTTGTGCACTAGGGTAAGGTTCTTTACGGGCCAATTAATTGTGAGTGGAATGGGGAAGGATTGTGGATCAGTAAAAAATTCCCATCAAGTTTGTACAACTTTAGTTTCTAAGATGCAAGGGCAGTGACCAGGTGATTCGCCCGAAAATGTAATGGCCCGAGTTAAAATGAAGCGGCTCGAACACTTAAATTGTCATCGTGATTCATATGTACTTGAAAATTATTCGCGATACGAATCGCCGGTTTCGATTTAAATCACTTCGACCCGCATTCATCATTTTCGATTAGTCAACTTTGCAATGGCAAATTCGCGGAACAAGCAAAGTGACAAAAAGCGCGTTGGACCAAGTACTGAATGCTTAGTGGTATGTTAAAATTCCTTGTGCTCTTTGGATGTAGACTCTCCCTCGTCCAAGTTTTATTTTGAGAACGAGAATGTGTCATGGTGAAAACCATCCATGGAAACCATTGGAGGAGTAAAGCAGTGTAAAACTAATTAATCGATAACAAGGAAGATTCTCAATTGGTTTAACATTGCCTGTAAACTTGCAAATCAGCACTATTTTCAATCGAACGAGTGTTGCCGAGTGTTGCTGTTTGAAACAGCTATAACAGACATCTTTTGGCGCTCGGAAATCGACGAATGCTTCTGACTGCCTTCTATATATGATTGAATCCTTTAAAAAACTCCGATCGTAAGTTAATCAGGTTAATGGCTGCATGATGTTCGCCGATAAACACATTTAGTGTTCTCCCTTTGAAAAAGCTCTTTGAATTAATGAAACGGAAATACGTTTTCAGTTTTTTCTCTCCACCACACACGGGTATTACAAATATTAAGATAGAAACGTCTTACGCCTTTATCGCCTTATAAACATACATAAGAATGAGAGTAAATAGTTAAAAAATAAATAAATAATATAACAAAGAGAACACACCATATCCAAAGACAATGCTAATATATATGAAAATACATTGAAATGCATTGTATAACGTGTTTCAGAGTCATTGATTTCCTTTCTCTGCGCTTATAACGAGGAAATCGGTAAATAGCTAAAGAGAGAGAAAATTAATTGTAGGCGGCCCCATGAGCTTTCAAATGACCATTTTATTATTTGGGATGTAACCGTAAATTATCAAGGATGTGTCCAACATTTTCAAATGGCCGCCGGCTGAAGCGGAGGCAACATAGGGCCAGCTATTTAAAGGAAGGAATGTAGACTGCGGTTTTCAACAACCATGCGCGCATTTTACGCTGAGAAATTTCTAGGATTAGGTTGCTTCAAGTAAATAAACGCTTTTTCTTTACCCTTGATTCTTCGACACTGTTTTCGACAGTGAATGCCCTTTATGTACTACGATTTGGAGAGGTTAGAATGACTTGAACTCTGTTTAAATATTAATTGCACCGCGTAGTGTTTATAGTCTAAAACAACTACTAGTAAAAGACATTTTCAGTCAAAGTGAACGATTAGTCTTCGTAAATGTCCACAATATATTATTGCTTCAACTTTTTCATGCTGAAATTCAGATAAATATTTACGATTTGATTGATAGTAAGACATCGCGCACATCCTAAGAGTGCTTTCACAGCAACTTCGGCTTTGAACGAATTTTTAAATCTTGAAAATTGTTGAAGGCCTCAGAATGATCCATTTGCGTGTTTGTTGTAAGTGGATTAGATAAAAGGCTGTAGGGAAGCATGGGGAAAAATTTGATTTTTTGGCCTTTTCCAGGAGAGAGTAAGTTTTTTCAAGGAAATGAGGTTTTAATCTAGCCGTTAAGCATGGTAGGAAGAAGCTATGTTTACTAACCTTTCGGTGCTTGGAAATTCAGAAAATATTTACGACAACTTTTATGGTAAGAGGTAAACTTCTTGAGGCCCTCAAGGCATTTACCTATTTTACAAAAAACCTGTTATTCGGAATGACTAGCATTCGTTGTATCGGCGGTCGAGGTCCATTTTTTCGATGTTTCATTTAAAAGATTTATGCCTTGAGAACGTAGTATGCGTGATAATTGCAAACATTGCTAACTTAACCCTCTTTTAACCAGCTTTAAACTGTCTTTGGCAGAAATATCGAAAATAATATGATGGCCTGAAAGCCATCTGCTAGTGACCAGTGATTCATTTTATCAAATATAAGAAAGCCACAGGGCCAAAAGGCTAAACTGAGTGAGGAGGGAAAGATAAAAACGAATATATTAATTGTACAAACCTTGAAGGAATCCAATTAAGTGATTTCCCAGTATTTCTATCGCAAATAACATGCGATGCAAGCTCCACTCGCTCACCTGGATCAAGCATGGTGTGTCGGGTTGTGGAAGGCAGCAGTCTCCCAGGTTTTTCGTCTCTGTGAACATTTGATTCGTTGATGTTCTGTAACTAGCGCGGCGAAACCTTTTATTGTGAACACGGGCACTCGGCGCAGCTGTGACACTGGTGAACTGAATTTAGTACAGTCGCATTGAGCTGTAAGCATTGATCCCTACTCACTGACAATCCAAACAACAATAGTTTAGAATCACAGTTCCAAGAGCTCATGATATTCGATTCTTTTATGGGCCAGTAGCTCATCGAAAACATCATGATGATCACTCACAATGAACGTTCAATACTTTCTTGAGCGAGAACATTTAGGCTACAAATTGGGTAAATTAACCATGCTGGGTTGACCTAGTCAAACTTTCAACTTGTATTGTGAAAGGTCCTGTGAAAAAAAGACTCAAAGCATTTTGTACCGCCCGTGTATGTACGCCAGTATTCAGCTATTTTAGCGCCTATATTGAAAGTGGCCTATATTGACAGATGATCTTCTCTTTCCGGCAAATCCACGAGTAGCGAATCGCACCTCTGGGAACGAAAAATCAAACGTGGGCCTTACGTCGCCACTTTCATGGATCACGTGAAAACGCTAGTTGTCAATCAAGAGTTGACAAATGTGCACATTGGCCAATTGCGTTCTTGCATCTCAAAACGTAAATTTGAAAGAGTGTCCTCTCGCCAATAAATTAGAGAAAATTTGTTCGATTGACCGTATTCCGGGATAGGAATAAATGAAATATAAGTTTGGAATCCTTCGTTTTTACGGAGATTCACATTAAAATTGTCAAATAGCTGCTAAAATGCTATTTTAAACATATTTTTGTTATCTTTGCTGCTTCGAAGCGCGCCAAACATACCGCTTTAATCATCACTCCATGTATTCTTATTCCGGAATATGGTCAATCGAACGCGCCCCTAGTACACTGGACGATAGCTTTAAGTCAGTCCATGTTCTTGTATGATTAGCTCAAGGAAACATTTCCTATTTTGTGCTAGTTCGTAGAGCACATGGCGGCAATAGTCTTCATTTGCCGCATTGTTTTTAGTGGTTTTAGAAGTAGTCACCTGATGAACAAAATGAAAAGACGTCAATCACACGATCACGGGCGCCAAGGGGAAGAAGGGTTATTGTTTTGAGAATTTTTTTGTCTTTTCTGAACACAAGATTTTAGTTTTCAACTTAACAATTTTATTCCTCGTTTGCTAAAATATTTATATAAGGTCTTTCTGGAGGTTCAACTTGTGTACCACCTGCGGGGAGATTTTGTTTTCAGTCTGTGTCAGTCTCTCTGCAAGTCTGGTGACATGATGTAATCAGCGGAAAATAGCATGTCATAACTCTGGGAGGTTGTTGTAGTTTGCTACAAAATCATTCATAATACAAGACTGGCCTGAAAGCTTTAGCTGTGTGGCTGAAGAGAGGCCTTCGAGGGTAACAGCTTGTGAATAGCCTTGACTGACTCGAAAAGAAGGCGGAAAGTTGCAGTCACTGATGTTAAGGACACGTAGTGTTTAAACCACCACGTGGCACTTCTCAATGAGCTGAATCGTGCTTCTTGTCATGTACACCAACCTTGACGCTCCTTGCCGGACTCTGCAGTTTCGTTAACCCAAAGGTTGTTTTTTTAAGTTTCGCAGTTGGCTGTTCTTGCGTACTCTCTAGAAAAACACTAGGCACACATTTCTACACATTCCAAAATGGCCGTCATGACGGCATTCATTTTGTTTTACGTTTAATGTGGCATTCCGCTAAATTAATTAGCCCTTCATTCTTGAAAAATTCTTTCTCAACCTTGTGCCAGTTAAGAACGGGATAATCCTTGCAAACATGAAATAAATCAGTTTTATATTACGACATTGAATCAATCCAAACGTCTCGACTTAAATGTTTTAATGATGTTTTCAGCGTCGTGACATTGGCATCCTAAGCCGGTGTGCTCTGAGGAAAAGGAGAACTCGAACATTCATTTTCTCTTGCTGTTACACGGCTAAGCTGTGGGAGACGGTTGTAACATGGCCCATCATACAAGCCAAAGGGATCCTTCATCTGGGGATCCTTCATCTGCAAGCAGTGAATGGAATTTCTTGGTTTGATTGCGTTTCCGTAGATGATGTGAAATTTGGAAGTGATTTCAAGCCTGATAAATGAATGATATTTGTACATATTCATATCCACTTCCCACTTGAATACTTACCTACAAAATGAAATATGGAGGAGCATCATCTGTTAGGAACTTTTGCAAATTTCATACCCTTTTTCCGCGAATGCAACGTTGCATGACCGGTGATCCCAAGTTTTATGGAATAGCAAGTTTGGTTGCCTCAGCACAGTTTCTCGAAATTCAATTCCAGTTAAGTTGAACTGCTCGTTCAAAGTAGAAGTTGAACAAACTGAAGGAATAATGAGAATGTTTGTTAAACGTGAACTTGCAGTTGTAAATGGTGTTTTCGTGGACGTCCCGCGTGTATATGTTTTGTGGAACTATAT
>NC_090892.1:50250331-50255331 GCF_036669925.1 Montipora capricornis | reverse complement strand
TCAGTGATTGTCACTATTAACATGTTAACCAATGCCGTTTTGCTTTCGACTATTTGGTGATGTGTTCGTTTTTTTTGTTTTTTTTTTTTGGTAAAATACCGTTTTGCTGATAACAACGAAGTGGGTCTGCAATCTGAACAAACCTTTTTATCAAATTTAGGCTTATCCACTACAGGGAACGCTGTTTCCCCGCCGTCTTCCACGTCATTCAGATAGTACAAGATAGTGGCGTATCTAGAGAAAAGGACAGAACATTAACTTTGTATCAGGTAATCATCTATCGTCACAACAAGACAATGCGTATTAATATAATAAATCAAGTGCCATTCAGATATGTTACTGCGCCTTTCAATAAACATGCGGACTCTAAAATTCAAAGCTCAATCGACAAATGCGTTTTTCGCTACCGTCAATCAAATGTTCGGCGGCTCCTCCCCGCTTCCGACTATGTTGTCTGAACTGTTGTCAACGATGTGATTTGATTACTGCACGCTCGACAATAGTCGGAAGCTTGGAGGAGCCGCCGAACATTTGATTGACGGTAGCGAAAAACGCATTTGTCGGTTGACCTTTAAATTTAAGAGTCCACATGTTATTGAAAGGCGCGGTAATGCTAACGCGACGCTGACTGGGTGACTACAACGACGGTGATATAACGATGATTGCGCTGGTGTTGGTGGTTGAGGTGACGTTCATGGTGACGATGATGATGATGGTGATGATACAGTGGGAATGGTGACAGGGAAGTTGGATGCGAGCCACAGCACCATCTTATTTTATTTAAAGAATGGTTGCAAATCATCTGATCACCTTTGGTGTCTTGACATGTGGTTCATCAAAGTCCACAAATCGACAATTTACAAGTTCAAAATACGTTGAGAAGACAGTTGTGTAGAATAATACCTGCAGACTCTACAGTTTGGCAACAGAGACAAGTCCAAATGACAGCACTTGACATGTGACATATTGGCCTGATACTGACTGTCATAGTGTGCATTGTAATGGCCATTCGCTTCATACTTCACAACCTGAAATGAGATGAATGCCATTTAAGCAGAAGAGAACGTTTTCCGTGTTTCCATCACCTCATCTAAACACGAGGGGGAGTTGGGAGAATTCGAGTGCGTCTCGGGTTTGCATATAACTGTCGAGAATTCTCCCAACTCTCCGAGGTTCTTTATAAAATATGTCTTAAAAAATAATTCAACAAATGAAGAAAAATGCTGTTTTTTTTTTACTTCTTGATTGAAACAGATTTTCTTGACACACGCTAATATTTCCTACCAATCAAAACGCGCATCTGATAATACATAACCAATCAAAATCCGTGTGATTTCACAGCCGTGTTGCTAACTTTCATCTGAACACAGCTATTGACCAATGAGAGTGCGCGTACTATCATAATTATTTTATAACAAAGTTAGGTGATGATGATGGTGGTGGTAATGATGAAAGAATGGTGATCACACACTTTCTTTATGGATATGAGCGCGTGCGTTTTACTTAAATGAGAAAACCGGAAGGCTAGATATGCTGAGAAACCTCCGCTAAGCAGTGCCAACCAGAAGGCTATTTCCGAGGGGTTGGGGTTAGGGTTACCTTTACCTTCAGCCTACTGGTTGGCACGTGCTAGCTGTGGTTTCTCAGTATACTTGTTTTGAATAGCCCATTTCCGAGTTGCTGCATGTCTCAGTTTCAAAACGAGTCCTGGTGCACAACCATTCAAATGTAAATGAGTTGCGTATTCTTATGCAAATCAAACTCATTTCCCTTACAATACTTGAGCACCAAGACTCACTTCGAAACCGAGACTAACAGCAACTCGGAAATGGCTCATTATCTAGCCTATTTGAAAATAATTATTTTATGGAGATCTTTGTGAACTAAGGTTTCGAGAGTTAGTCCGGCTTTTCATGTGGAGCTATGATCCTCGCAGTGGGTGGCGCGATGGCCCCATGGTTTGAGTGCTCGATTCCGGATCGAGTTGTCCGGGTTCGGGTCCTGGCCGGGGACATTGTGTTGTGTTATTGGGCAAGGCACTTTCCTCCCACGGTGCCTCTCTCTACCCAGGTGTATAAATGGTACCGGCGAAATGCTGGGGGTAACCCTGCAATGGACTAGCATCCCATCCAGGGGGGAGTAGAAACACTCCTAGTCGCTTCATGCTACGGAAACCGGAGCCATGGTCAGCGCCGGCCTTTAAGCAGAGACTTATGATCATCGCAGTTATGGCGGCAATTTTTATACAATTGCATGGAGATTATGATTATTATATGATTTATTTCATATCATTTCATCGTTGATTCATTCATCACGAGAACATTTGAACCCACAATGACCAGCTCCCAACATCAGTGGCTTCATAGCTCAGTTGGTTATAGCGTCGAACCGGCATCGCGAGGTCACGGGTTCAAAACCTCGTTGAAGTCCAAAACTTTTCACGCTTCTCCACGTAATTACAGGTGGGGGGAAGGGGGGGGAGGGAAGTAAAAGAGGTGTATTATGGGATTTGTGCGGGTATAAAATGTTTTACTCAATTCAAAACTCCCGGGGTTGATTCTTTGTGTGTTGTACCTGAATTGTAATATTAATGATATGGGAATACCTGGAACGAAACGTTTTATTCCCAAAGGGTTTGAATTGGTTATAGCATTGAGTTCGCCGATTTGGTCTATCCCTTCTCCCTTCGGCCTTTAAGTAGCATCCATCATTTGGATTCGAAAAGAAAGTATAGGCAACGGCGTGAGTATTGATTTTGTTGTAAATATGCTCTACTGATTTTAATTCTTTTATGACAACCAATATTTGTCGTTGTGCCATCTTTTCTTGACCAGTCGTCGATTCAAGCAACCTTAAGCAGAATGATCTTGTATCGGAACATCCTGAGCACTAAGCTTAAAGGGGCTAGGTCACGCTATTTTAGGCATTTTCAGCACTGATCGAATGGTCCTAGAATTAACTAAAATATCAAAATAACTGTTCAAAACTATAGAAGAACTCTAACAAAACACAGGGAAGCCAAGAAGGGACATGGATGGGCAAAACTGGGGAGGATTGAAATGGATTGAGTTTGGGTAAATTTGAAAAACGTCGGCCCACCTTTTTTCAAATTTATATCAGTCTATATCAAAATGTCATTTACAAAGCTTGAAAATCATTCTCAGTTGTCATGTGGCCGTGATTTTGCAAATGAAAGACTCTTGCTCTGCCAATATGACGTTTAGAGCTCATAATTAAAAAAATTAAACAAAATTACCTAAAATAGCGTGACCTAGCCCCTTTAAATGACCGTGGGTACTCCCTTTTCCAAAGCAGAGGTGTTCCTGATCACTACTACCTCGTGCACTTTACTTGAGATTGTGAATTAAATGACATGCCTGAAGAGGTTCTCCTCCTCTTACGATTCTATCTGAAAGTCTTGTCAACTTGGCCACTCTGTTAACACAAGGAATAGAAAGAGTCAGAGAAGAGCTTGCCTGTGAGCCTTTTTCATCCAGTAAAAACAAGGCCATGTTGCACAATAGACTACATGTAGTTGCCTACGCTCCCAGGGTTAAATTAACCTGGTGAAATATAACCGAGCAATCCTTTGTATTTATTTCTTTGATCGTGAGCGGGCGGTATCCTGAGAATCCTGCAATCTGATTGGTTCCGGGAGCGGGCAGTATTTTCCTATCCCCTGACCACGGTCACGGTAACCGCGGCCGTACTCAAGACCTCGGGCACAGTTTTTCCCAATACGGACCTCCCGGCCGGTGAATAACATATATGTATTATCTGTTTTCTTCTGGAAGGGACCTCCCTGATGAAAAAGCAAAGGATATTCCAGTCGTCTCTCTTAATGCAAATAACTAATTTTTATCTCTCGTGAAATTGAATTTTCAGTATGAAAATCCACTATTGAGCTGTCGAGGTAACTTATAACAATCTTTTAAAAATTGTCAATTCCATGGGCCTTATTCGCGCGGCTGCCATATTGGCCATAGACAATAGATTTCGTACCCCGAGCCTCGAGTTGAAATGTTTGGGAACGAGGTTTCATTGGTCAAAAACATAAGTTCTCAATCCCTCGGGACTCAAGATGGCCGCAGTGTGATTATGGCTCATTGACACTCCGGATAAACGGCGGTACTCTCACCTCTTTCTTAGTCTCTTCAAAACGTCATCAGCGGTCTTCCCTTGCAGCAACCAAGCCTGCTGGCTAAACCTCTCTCTGTGTGCTGGGTGTTTTTCCTTAATGTCATTCATGTATTCATCCATAGCAGCGGTT
Source organism: Montipora capricornis (assembly GCF_036669925.1). Classification (NCBI taxonomy): domain Eukaryota; kingdom Metazoa; phylum Cnidaria; class Anthozoa; order Scleractinia; family Acroporidae; genus Montipora; species Montipora capricornis. Next base: position 50,251,061 of record NC_090892.1, on the reverse strand, counting down.
GGTAACGTTGAAAATTCCTGAAGGGTCACGTAATCTGCGAAAGGTGCAGGAGAACTCTCAAGCCTTAGTTGCAATGAGTGAGTCACAAAAAGATGTAGTTGGATCATTTTTTTGCGCGGGAGGATCCTTAAAAATCAATGAAGCTTGGGGAAAAAAGATAGCGAGCCTCCATGACAGGTTGAGATGATGATATGGGACACTCAAACTGGTCTCACACTTATTGCCTCTGTTGTCTCTCTTTTATCGATATCCGGGAGACCTTGTCTGACCGTGAACCAACATTTAATCATTTCTACAGGCCTTCTACCTACCTACCTACCTCTTTTTTTTCGATAAGCAACGTAGCGGGAAGAAATTACCGTTTGAAGGCTTGATATTAGGTAGTAAATGGCTTTATCTTAAGTTCTTTACATACTATCATTTTGCCTTACGACGTGTCCGCCTGACACTCCTCTCCGCTGTACTTTGTAGACCTTCGTACTTTTGAAACCTGAAAATCTTTCTCGATCTACGTTCCAATGGCGGGTCACAGTATCACTTTGCCAGTATATGCATCCAGTTCATTTCATTGTTTCTTACTGAGATTTCAATAATATCTTCTCTTTAGTTAGTGTGCTGGGAAATTCGACTTACCGTCATCAAATTCCGTTAAGTTCAACTTGATTATCCTAAAACCAGTAAACAAGAATGAGCCGAGAAAGCAACTTTAGGGGCTTGTGCAACGAGCTAG
>NC_090892.1:50230331-50237831 GCF_036669925.1 Montipora capricornis | reverse complement strand
TTTGACATCCTACCATTACGAAATTGCTACCGTCCGACCATGCAGTATGAGAACTAAAATCGAACAATGTTGTCAGTTCAGCCTAGTTTAATGACCAACGTCGTCGCTACTATGACTTTCCAATAGTTTAGAGCCATACAGTCCAATCAACTAAAAGGTTGACTCCATTCAAGGGCCGGACACTCGGATTTTTGCCGATTTTTCCAGGATTATCATCGAGATCTTACGACTTCTTCATTCATTTACCGGGGTTTTCACTCACCAAGTCCTTGCTGACAAAGAATATTAGCGGAACACAAAGTTTAATAAATCCTTAATTTATATGAAACTCGCCAAAATCATTCGCTTCCTGATCAGAATAAAGCAACTAGATTTACTTACATGTCATCCACTTCCCCTAAAGTCAAATAGAGGAATTTGTATCTCTGGGAGAAATGTATAACCTAAAAAGAACCAATCAACGAGTCCATCAGTCTGCCAGATGACAAGCATTCAGTCAGACCTTAGTAAGTCAATCAGTTGTAATGGTCAGTCAGTCAACAAGAATCAGTCAGTCAATCGTTCAAGTTTATTTTTTAATATATATATTACACTTTGTTGAATTCGACTAGGAAAAACACTTATTTACTCGAGAGATTAGAAACCCTAATATCTGGTTCTGGGAAAGAGGAACAGAACACAAAACTTCTCAGACCTCGTCTTTTGTTATGGTTGTGTCCATATTTTTGTCCCAGCTAGTAAATACTCCAGCGGCCCCACTTGCATGACCTGATCATAAAGACGACAAAATATTGTCAATTTGACACCTTAGAAATGGTATGTACCGTCTTAAACTGAAAACAAATTAAAGACCGTTCACACGACAGAAAAATTGGGTTCGGACCCCTCAAAAAAGGGGTAAGGACCTCACGTTTTTGCCCGTATAAACTATGCGTATCATATCGAGATGGGCACGGACCCGTGTATTTTTGGGATCTGCTAAACCCGAAAAAAAACTCGGATCCTTACCAGTATCTTCACCGTTACGTTACGTCAGCTTGCGTAATTAATTTCGCTGATCGCATGCGCAGTACAAAACCGCGTGGCTCTGGTTCAATTATGAATGCTGTTGATTTCAACATGGCGGCTGCAGGGAGTTCGCAGTCGGAAAGGATTCTTCCTCCTCATGGACGATTGAGAAAGTAGAGACGGTACGTATATCTTCTCAAAGGAAACTATACCGCTTAGCTTGGAAAAAGAAAAAAGTCCTAGGGACAAAAACGCCCGTGCTCAACGACGTTAAAAGTGAAATTTACTGGAAATCGAGGTAAATAAACTCACAGTAAAATCAAAATGAATTCCACTACTAAAAGTATTGAATAAAAAAATTAGGTAACAGTTGATTGATTTTTTCTTTCTTTCTAGGGATATGTACACAGTATAGTGTCATATTATAAATACGTCCGGACCCCAAAGGGTGTAGTGTAAACGCAAGCTTCCATGCTTGGTCCTTAGCCCACTCTTTGTCCGATCCTGGGTAAAGCATGCGCACTATCCGTGTAAATAGCCAAAATTATGCGGTCCTTACCACTTTTTTGTCGGGTCCGCGCTCAATTTCTCTGTCGTGTAATCGGCTTTTTGGATCTGGCTGTGGTGGAAGTACACCTGTCTTTGTCCAAGGGGATTTCAGATTCTGGTTTTAGCCGAGAAAAAGTCTAATAGTCTGAAATATCTGAGAAAGAGGTGCTGCCTTTCTAACGTCATGTTCAAATAATGGTAAAACGTTTTGAGGTCTTTATACTGTATACTATGTCTCAAAATGCTTGAATGTTTTCAAGGCATATATAAAGATCATTTTCTTTAAAAACCGACTGCTTCAATTTCGTTTTCTATCAGTGACATTCTAACGATCACGCTTGATTATAACGTACCATCAGCTAGAAAAAGAATGTAACGAAGGATATGTTTTCATGAATACCTTTGACTTCTCTCTTGTGCTCTTCTTGAAACTCATCAGTGTGCATTATACTGCTGTGAAGACCAAACATTTCAGCTAAGTCAATAATATGCTGACATTCTTCTTCGCTCAGAAAATCTGGAAGCTCTGCAAAAAAAAGGAAAGAATCACCAACACTCGGTTCCTTACGATCGCAAGTCTCTTGGATGCGGCGATCGGAATTAGGAATAATACACAAAACTATCAACTTTAGATCGTATATTACTGAGAGTCCGAAGTATTTTTCCGGAGGCATACGCAACTGTGTACAGGCAAATGTTTGTAGATGCTGTCTTTCGAGATAATAATTAGTACCACAAGCGAGAGGTAAAATGCTGACAAGACAAGGGAGACAGAAAAATCCGACAGCTGTAACCACCAATGAAATGCCGCGGCTGATTGCACTAAAGAGAAGACTTTCTTTGTTTTATGGACAACTAATTTGAGGTAGGTTTATCGTTGACAGTGCTTTGTCTTTGTTTTATGTTAGTTGTGAAATATTATCATCAAAATTAATTCCAGAGATGAGAGAGTTAAGGTCTCCACAATGAATGTAAATCAGGCTGAATAAAAGTGGTCCTGTCAATAAACCCTCCCGGAGCTGAAGAGAGCCATGGGGTTTGAGTATCCTGGCCCATTTTAGATATCGAGCCTTATCATTCCGCCTGTTATAGTCCGATCTACGACCAGCACGCCTTGGGGTTCCAACTGTCTAAATCAGAAACCAAGACTGACTGAGTGTGCTGTCTACCACCGTGGAAACGCAGCCAAGAGCCAAAGGAAAAAAGACGTAGTCATTATTTAACCAAATATGATAGCGTCGTGAATAGATCGGACTCCTTACCAAATATCGCCGGCTTAGACGCCAGTGTTATCATCTTGAACTTTTTGCCAAGTTCTAACTCTAACTCTCTAACGTGCCCTCTCTGTAAAACAGAAAAGAATCAAATGCCACACCGGTGGTGAACTTGTTGACGTTTCTTATGCCAAGGACATTTTGAAGGGGCTATGGAGATTTTTCTCACCGCCGGTAATTATCATTTTACGCAAAACAAAGAGCACCCTTGTGTCTTTATCTTGCTACCACAGCACTAGGTATCATTCGGGGTATTATCGCTCACAAATCGCAATGATGATGTTGACAGATCAGTTCTATACAAGTTTTGTTTTTATTTCACGTTTTATACACCCATCCCGAAGTCCGCAGCCTGTCTTTGCGATAACCATCTGCTAACAGCAAACTGATTGATAGCCTGAAATCGCAGACGTATTTCCGTTTGACCGCCGCAAATAGGTCTGCGATTGCAGGCTAATTGATTGAGTTATTGAGCGTGGGTTTTATTTCATTTTATTTATTTCTCCAATTAGAAAAAATGCAAAATAGTTGTGAGACACTAAGCTTAAGGTTGATCGATTGGTTGATCAATTGGTTGATCGATTGATTGATTGATTGATTGATTGACTGACTGGTTGATTGAGTGAGTGATTGAGTGCTTAGTGAGTGAGTCAGTCAGTCAGTCAGTGCAGATAGTAATTTACTTTAAAGTACAAATGAAGCAACAATGTTTTGAATAAGTGTTTCTCAAAATTTGAGACGTTCACGCTTAAAAGTTTGCTTCATTTGATTTTCAAGGAATACTTAATTAAATCAAGGATGAAATCAGAGTGAAAGAACAAAAGTCGTAGAACGCTTGTCCCCCAGAAAAATTACTGCCCCGAAAATCGTTTAATGACTATCTCTACTAGCTTATCCGTATGTCGCTGCTCTTGGAAAGAGTCCAAATAAACATTAGACTATACACATTGGTCCGTATCACAAACATGGTTCTGTTACAGTGAGAAACACGGAGCGCGCAAGTTAGTTATTCTTTAATTAATGTGGAGAGTATATCTGTGAGATAATTTCCAAAATGAGGAAATCGATTAGTATACCTTAATTGGTTCCCATCTAAAGAGACGCTGCTGGTCGTCTTCCATCACACAAGGTCCTTGATCTGCCTTTCTTGCACAAACACCATTATCACACGACATATTGACTTTTCCTCCTTCATATTTACAGCTGATAGCTACGAGAAATGTTAATAACACTGACACAGAGCCCAATCGAAAAACCATATTAAAAACAACCTGAACAGCGTCTGAGCGTTAAACTCCCCAAAAATGGAGATTTTCCAGAAGTTTTATCATCCACTCGCTATATTGTCTTAGTGATCGCCGCTTCGAGATTTTAATTATTAATTACCGAACTTTATCCCCGTCAGGATGAAGATCAAAATAACAATTCTCCTCAATGGCTATCTGTTGTCTCTTTACATGGTTTTTCTGAGAATTAGGTGGCAAAGCTTTTTCGATGATGGATATGTTCTCACTACGTGTTTTGTGATAACCTATTAATATTTCAAGGAGAAATTTCATTTTGATCATGATAGCATTTTTGGAGAAACAGTGGCACTGCACTTGCTTGTTTCGTTCTATTTAATTCGCTTCATGTATTCACTGAGCCTAAAGAACTTGCCAAGAAACACTTTCTGAAACCCGTTTCTCGTGTAAAACAAACCTGCTGGTGTGTTGTTTCACACACACAATCTTTGGTTCAGAAAACATGTGATGCTGTTAAAAGCGAACACTAAATCATGAGGCAAAGGTTGCGCGGATCACTGGATTTTATGTTGGATTTTGGTCGCGTTTTTCCAGCTGGAAACGAGTCGAAGAATGGTGCAGAAGCTGACGTCCGATCTCACCCTAGAGAAAGAATTGTAAACCGCCATGAGACCTTATGATATGTGCGGTATATAAATCCTAACTGAACCATAACCATAACCATTGGCCATTCCCGAAATTTAGTTTTGCCTCTAAGTGATGCTTCTGATGCGAATTACTTTTGATTGATATAACAATGGAATATGTGCATCTAACTTGAAATCCTACAATTTTTTTTTTTTTTTTGCTCAAAAGGAAAGATTTTTGCCGTCAGCACCGAGAATTCGGATCTCTGGCTTGTCCCGACCACGAGGTCGTCAAGTCACAAACTTCCAGCTCTTCTGCGCAGTCGCAGAGATGTTGATACAATGACCACGACTGCGTATATTTCAGAACTAGTCTAGGCTCGCAAGAACAAATTAAGGATAGAATCTTCTCTCATCGAGAGATTGTTGTCGCAATGTAAATCATCTCGTACAATTCAGGTTTTCTCGTTGTACTGACTAGATTAGAACCTTTTTTCACAGCCGACACGAGGCAGTCTCCATTAAACTAGCTCTGCTAAATTGGCTGCCCCTGGATAAATGTTGAATTAAATAAAATAAATAAAAGTCGCGGTGCATTTCACCACTACGGGTTCCGACGACAGGTACCACCGTGAATAAATTAAAAAATTCTTGCTAGGGCCATGTCAGATTAACTATTTATTTGCCCCTAAAAAGGCTTTCAATGACAGTGAAAAAATGACAATTTTTACCAAAGGGGTTCTTTAAGAGATTTTTCGAAAAAATGAATCCTATCCTGGGATCGATTCTCTTTATTGTAACACTCATTCTTGGATCACAGTGTCATTCAAATGTTGATCAAACTTTGACGGAGCAGTGTGAGGATGACACATGCTTAACGATGGATGGACCCTGCTTTATTCCACGAGAAATAGGAGTTCTAAAGCGTCTTGACGGAGTTAAAGTAGGTCTCACTAAATTCTGATTTTTATATTGATTAACGGTGATATACGCTTTCTCTTTGGATTTAATGAGCCAAGCCAATTGTTTATTGTAAATTATGAAATTGATGTTTTGATTGAATTTTGAATTCGGTGTAGGGTCATTGTTTATTTCAAGACTTTTGTTTTCTGTAAAGTCAAAAAAGAAACAATGAATTTTATATGCATAAGGGCCCCGGCGACCTTACTGGCAGACTATACGAAAAAAAATCACCTATGAATTATGAGATGCAATGGCACGAGACTCTGCTCACATCTGGCAGTCTCTCTTTGAAAGCGAGTTCAACAGCAATTTTATTTTGTGATTCGAGTTTTACTTTATGTGTGAATATATCTTATACAGGAAAGTCATCCAATAGTTGGAGTTACTTTAAAAAGAGACTTAAATGAAATAAGCAATGGCCCCCTGGGCAAATAGACTGATCCATAAAACTGGTACCAGTTAACAACAAAGTGCTTTTCAATGAACTAGAAGTTGCCATCAGGAAAAAACTAAATGAGAATCATGTCTCCGTGAATCCTGAAATAAAGATAATGTTAAAAAATGTGCGAGCTTTTTCCAAAGGGCACACATTATTGATGAATAATATATAAATACTGATAAAATACAACTAGGATTTCCTTTTTACTAACTAAAGATATCATAAGTTCACCGCGCACAGTGAAGTTATTTTTGTCTTTCACATGTGTCGCCATGGTAACTAGCACGACTAGCCAATAAAAATCGGGCTTCCTCTTCATTGTAAGTCACTAGTTTTGTGTTGTAGTACAGCTGTATAATTATTCTCTAAAACATTAACATTTTTATTACTCAATTTTACATTATCATGGTTTGTTTTTCGTAACTTTTATATCTTGTCTCATGTTACAAAACATGCGTTTTTTTAGCGGTTGGTGAACAGGTTTTCGGCATTTCGGTAACGTTTCACCTGTGGTGTGTGTGGTGGCAGCATGGAAGGGCTATAGTGGAAGACCGTGGAAATACATATTCCTCGTAAAAGTGGCAATTTTTTTTTCAATAGGTTGGGCATAGACAGGTGGTCGACCTTGGAGACCATGGCAAATTTAACCTTATTACGAGAGCTATGAGACCACTTCTGTTCGGTGAGTAACGCAGGATCGAAATTGCGTTAATTTTTACACTCGTTTGATATCTTCCGTTCTTAGAACACAAAGTTTTAGCACTATTTGAGTTAATCAACGTACTTGCTTGCGAGTCATTTACCGCTCTCACCGTCGGCTGCTTGTATGGCTCCAGGGTTAATGTCCAGCATCCATTTGCATCTACCGTTATCAGTTGCATTGGTCAAAAGAATTGCTCACTTTCCACACTCAATGGCGAACATTCCTTATTATCCAGGTTGACACCATGATCATATTTAGCTAGGATTTCGTTCATATATAGTCTTTTTTTACCTTGAAAGGTTTTTTTTTCGCGCTTGTACTCCCGATTTGAAGATATAGCTGACTTGTCAGAGCTGAAATATACCGCCAGACGTTGATGAATAAGGACTATTCATTTTAGATTTGCATTTTATTTACATGCGTATGTTTGTTTTTCATGAACCGCGCCCAGAAATCCCTGACTTTCTATCTGAGGATGAATGTGACCATATCATATCGTTGGCCAGTGAAAATGAATTGTTTAAAAGCGAGGCCAAAGGAGGACTTACAGAAATCGATAACTGGAAGTTTGACCCAAAACGTAAGTAATAGAGCAACGACAATTTTTGCAAGAAGTTGGTTGTTTTTCCGTCTGCTGGTATTGAACATGCACTTATCTAGATAGAAAAGTAAATCAAAGTTCGGGCAGGTACAA
>NC_090892.1:50217831-50225331 GCF_036669925.1 Montipora capricornis | reverse complement strand
CCCTTTCCATGACCCACCTTACCACGAAAAACTGGAGAGACGTGTTGCCGTGAAAAGTGTGATTATTCAACTTGTTCTCGAGATTAGAATTATAACTGACAATCACCAGTCCCCTGGCTTGTCAAAACGGTGAAAAAAAGAATGAAAAGTCATTTAGATTGTTTGGAAAAAAAAATCGATCTTTTATCCAGAAAGAAAAGGTGCCGGGGAGGATGAAGATTTCCCCTTTTTTTTTCCTCAAACAGATATATTACAATCCTGTATTTCCTAAATGAAGTGACTGCTGGAGGAGAAACAGCTTTTCCATTGGCGGATAATGCCACCTTCGATAAAGAGGTTCGTAAATCTAAATACATGGACAATCAACGGTGTCAACAGTAAGTTGCACTCAAAAAACACATCACATCAGCACAGAAACGTTGTCCTACACTGAAATCCACTTAGTACAAAGTGCTCGTCTGCAAGATTACGTAGCAAAAACCAGGGACGGATCTAGGGGGAGGGGGCAGGGGGTGCGCACCACCCCCTGAGATGACCTGAGCCATTCTTCAGTGGTGCACCACCTCATTTAAGAAACATCCTGGATCCGCCTCTGAAAACATTAAATTTTGCAAAGCAGACGGAAATAAAGAAACGAACTATGGAAGTAGCTCACTTCGACGGTTTAATGCTTGCGTCAATTTTGAGGACCAGAAACTTCATTTGGTCCATTCTTACAGCATAGAGGCTTTCCCTAGGTTTTCACTTTGAAGGCAAGGATGACCGCAAGTAACACAGTCAAGCAAACTCAGAGTCATTACAAAAAAAAATTTATGAGTATCCGATTGCTGTTGTGATTGCCATTGGGATTGCATTTCGGATTTGGATTGCAGAGTCGGATCGAGAATGGGTTAAGATTGATTGAATGATCATTAACTTTGATTCGGCATTGAGGAGTAACGAAAGATAAAAGCAAAATAACAACAATAAACAAACCAAGCGGAAATTTGACGCTCGGATTTGAATAACAAAAAATGGATTGGAGACTAGAGTTCTGTCCTTGAAGTTTTGAACATGCTTGTTCCTGATCAATTTGCTACAGGAGAATCGCTGGACATGAAGAATATTCTTTGAAACTTTGACGCTATCTTACATGGCATGGCAAAAAAGGCTAAACTCGATAAACATCTGTCATCTGTCAAGTCCAACCAATTAATCATTCACTTTATGTGTCAGACCTCTAGCACACCATAAAGAGAGGCATCTGTTGGTTTAGTTTAGTTTAGGTTACCTCCAAGCGGAGTCATGTTTGCGCTTTTTTAGAAGGGAAGACCTGCAGGTTTGAGTCGAACTTAATTCAAGGAAGTGCTATTGTTAATTATTGGTTTTTTTCCTTTGTTGCTAGTCTCAGAACATTTCACCCTCATTTCATCGCTGTAAACAGTTTGACTACTGTTTTTGTTCATTCTTCAGCTAATAGGCACCATTCGCAAAAAACAAGATCTGTATAATTTGAGTGAGTACTGCCACAACGCAAATCTGGTTTTTACTCCGAAAAAGGGAACCGCAGTTTTATGGTACAATCACATGATGGATCCTAGCGGTTGGCTGGGTGAAAGGGATCCGTATTCAATTCACGGAGGTTGCGCAGTAAAGGAAGGAATCAAATGGATTGCTAATAATTGGATTACTGCTCCATATAAGAACCGTGCTCATGTCCCTAGCCAGTACATACTCGGTCCCGATGTTTACTTCGTTGAGGACTGATAATTCGCCCTTGGAGAACGCCTTGAAAGTGCATATGAGATCACTGAACAATGAAGACACTCAATGACTGAAACCAGACATATGCCTAATCGTGTTCGCGTAGGTGTTTCTTCATGGAGTGAAAAAAATAATCTGGTTCGAAAAGCGAAGGTCTTCAACAATTTGGGCAAGAATGCCTTCAGAGGAGGTTCCGCAATAATTCGCTTAAGGAGTTTATCAAGCTCTAATGCATGGGCTCTGTACGTGTGTGACACGCATGTGACATCCGACATCTCGTAACCAGTGAACCTATTGCTTCTTTGCTGGTTACTGAGATGAAAGCAGATTGCGTTGAGCCATCCCAGATTTCATTGAAAATAGAACTGAAGAAAGTAATGAAGGAATCCATACAAGTCTGCAGGTCTGAACAAAGAAAGGAGTGCGAGCGCTAACATTAAACTATTTGGAAAGCAAGTCAAACGGATTAAAATGAAATAAAGAAAAAAAGTATTAGGAGTAGCGGTTGCTATAATTTAGTTTTGAATTGTGTAAAGCAGAAGTCGTTTCCGCAATAAAATGTTTTTCTGCCAAGAATGTGAAATCACAGTCGAGTTCCTCATTGTAATCCAAAGCTTTAAGAAAGTCGTTATACAGATGGGAAGCCCTCCCATGGAAGAGTCTGGCCCTTGTTCATCTCTTGTTTTCTTTTAGAACTTGCTTGTGTTCCCTTGTTCCCGAAATTACTTCCAAACTTATTCTCAGCTCAGCTAAAATGTTCATGTCCCCTCGTTCCCGAAGACATGTTGTATTTGTTCACCTGTTCGGTCCTAGGTTCTCTTTTTCCCTAAAACCCCTGGGAGAGCTCTTTTGACTTTTTGTATCTCAAACGTATCCAGAACCCTCCATTTTAATCTCGTTTTTCAGTGAAAAAGTGTGAAGCTTCAAAAACGCACGGGATGCTTTACAAAAACCAACCCAAACAAGCCTACGAGATGAGGGAAGAAATAAATAGCAGCATTATTGCAAAATATCATTTATTTTGGCAATTTTAAGCATTTAACATTTAAGGGAAGGCCTTTGCCCTTCTACATCATCTACATCTACATGTTCCAGAACTCGGCAAAGTCCCTTTTTGAGTTATGGATGTTTCTACTCAGGTGGTCTCATACACCGTAAGTCTTTTAGAGACATCACTGCCAAGCCGGCCATTTCTGCTGGAGAGAACAGGGCAGCCACAACACCGTGGACTCCGGCATCCCCTACTCTTTTCGAATGGTATGTGGGTTCTTTAATGTCCCACGTCACAGGGAAATTATGAACATAGAAGATATTTGTGAGACGGGGCCTACGGTTTATAGTCCTTATCCTCGTTATAGGTTTTCACTTAAATATTTACTGGAGGAATTGCAAGTCGTGGGTATACTTTTAGGTTCATCATGTTCAGTAAATGAGAAACCTTAACGTTATAATTAGATCACATCAAATTTTCTAAGCCAAGAGCTTGCTATGTGGGCACTGTCCTTGTATGGAGCTGTTATCCAGTTGTTTGCGATCCATTTTTCTCCTTTCCGTATGTCACATCCTCCATGTAAACTGTATTCGTCTCTAGGCCCCATCCAGCCACTCTCTTCATCCAAAAAATGATTGTACCACATGATAGCTGTTCCCTTTCGGGGACTGACCACTAGATTTCCCTTGTGACAGTTGTGGCTGAGATTATAGTAATCAAACTTACTCCGAGTCGCCGTCATTCGCTGTAACGAAGACCAGCATATTAGTTCCTGCGTAGAAAATTTGGGTTTTTTTTCACACCCGTTTACATAAATAATTTATATAGCGCTTCACACTTCGGTTTTTTCCAAGTATCTGGCCATTGGGTGGCGGGCTCATGCAAGTCACCATGGCAATGCAACATGCTTGCACAGCTTTGCTTATTTGCGCTAAGTTGTTTTGATTCGCATATCCCAAGCCCACTTAAATGGCTGGGTGAAAAAGAAAAACCAAAAATCCCTTCTAGTTGTAAAAAGGCGCATCTCGATTACTGAAATTTCACTTGTAATCTACATTGAGACGGGCCAAATGTTTAAGGTTTATGTAAACTACCAATTGCTTGGATCTTATGGCTATCGTATAACAACTATTCCAGCTCTTTTATCTGTCCATTCGCAGTCGTGCCACAAGATTCTCTTTTATTAATGGCAAAGGCACAGCCAGCTAATAGCGGGTTAAGGACCATGTCACTTCCGTGCAGTGGCAATGAAATGGTTGTGTCTCATCAGAGTTCAATATCAATTGAGATACTATTCTGTAAATTGCTTTGACTTTCACTCGTATCCCTTATAATTTTAATCTTTTAACTCCAAAAATGAGCTTAAAGTAATTATCTGGTGCTACTCACGGCCATGTCAAGAGTAGCGTTGTCTGCCACTGGAAATGCAGTCTCTCCTCCTTCCTCAACATCATTCAGATAATATAGTATAGTGATGTATCTGAAGAATCCCCAAGAATGCCATGTGAAGTTACAGAGAATAAAAAGCAAAGTTAACACACTTTAACACCAAACCCGGTGTGGCCAACACGTTACCCATACCCACAACCATTTCACCTGGTTCATTGGCCGCCACGGACAGCTGTTGGTCTCACCAGCAAGGTATAGCCAACTTACCAGTCGGGTGTTTTCAGACACCCTTTAAGTGGCCGCTCCACATAACAAATGTGGTAAGCTGGCTTGGGAACAGCACAGCCGTTCTCCTTCGGCAAGTCTGTGTTAAAGGTGCTCGTATGAAGTTAAATTGTTATTTACATAACACTTATGTACTGCGTCCCAGTACCGGTAATTAAAAATAACAAGACATTTCATGAAATCCATCACGAATTAGCCTAATGTATATATGAGCCCATGCAGCGACAAGGAACGAAAAAACATCTAACCCCTGTTGCTCTACGAATCTACCTATCTACAAGACCAGAAGAGTGTTTAGTAAATCTACGTCCATTGCCTACTTGAAATAAAGAGAAAGAGGAAAAGGTACGCGATCTTTTTGCAACAAATAAGCGAAAATAAGCAAGAGTGAACCATTTTTACAGACCTACAGAGTCTACATCCCTTGCCCTTGAGAAAGGCTTGTTTGACGTCTTCAAGCAAATGACAACACATCGTATCTGTTCTTTCGTGGGTCTCAGAGTCAAAGTGGGCATGATAATGCCCATTTTCCCCATAGTAGACAACCTGGGAAAAAATCAGTCATACTAAGGCTTCACTCAGATGTGATTCTCTTGATAAACTAAAGTGGAACAACATTACACCGAACACGCATGGACTTCGTCTACTGTATAAAATTTGGCCGATAAAGACCATTAAAGGAAATATCTTAGTTCGTATCACCTGTAGGTGTTCGCTGCCATAGATGATTTCTCTAGGAAGTCTTGTCAGTTCCACGACCCTGCGACCGAGAAACAAATACCGCCTATGAAAATTTTATGGAACATGCCGATTACACTAAGAACAATGGCATATCATTTATTTGGTCTCCATCCCTAGTCGACCCCTTTTGGATACATTTGTCGAGTTTTCTCAAAAAAGAATTTTATCATTGTTATGAAGGCGTTTCAAGTAGTTGCTAAGAATTTGATCCGCAAGTAAGACAACAGTAAAGAAGTATAGAGGTTTTGCATTGCAGCTATGTTGCATGGCAGGAACAATAGATTCTTTTTCCTATGGGAACCAATGTTCTTTCTTATGCCATACATTTTCATTGTTCCTGCCATGCAACATGGCTGCCGTGCAAAACCTAGCTCTATTGCATATGGTAAGGATACTTAATGTCTCCTCCTACTGATTGATGTCAAATTTGCTCTCGTTATTTTTTCCAACCTACCTTAGGGTTTCTACCCTTTTTTTTTCAAACCTAAACCTGTTTTATGTGCATTCACTACCCCAGGTGCCATGTTCGAATTTCTCATGTTTCTAACTCCTTCCTTCTCCAAATTCAGCACGGTCTTATTTCGCCGTCGTTTAAATATTACCTTGGGATACTCGAGAGTGGATTGAACCTGCCTGATGGAGTTGTTTTGGATTTTTGAATCTTTGTGCTTTGCGTTCTCTGACCACAGACGTTATCACTTTTTTCTTGACTTTCAAATGACTCTTGCACAACAAACTAAGCTCATGCAGGTGAGGGTAACCCTTATCCTCCTGTTCCACATTTTCCATTTTCTCACCTTTGCACCATGTTTTCTAATATTGGATCCCCTAAGCCTCTTTGATTAACCCATGTCTGTTCACTGAATCTCGACTTGTGCCGTGGATGGGACAAAACTGTGGCGTACATCGCATCGCTGAGCCCCAAGGAGTTCATCTTTTCAAATTCATCTCGTGTGGCAAATCCTTGAAAAGTGTAATCACAGTCATCGTGAAATCAAGTGACATGGAACTAAAGTTTTCTTTCTAATGCCAAACTCGATTGCAAACACAGCCCCGTCTATTTTTTTACCGGACATGTGGTAGTACAAGATAAAATATTGTCAGAAAGCAAACCCGACCATACCATCATCCAGTTCCGTTATGTTTGCATCGTGGAGTCTGAAATACGCAAAAAAAGGTATCCAGAAAAGTAAATGAAACATGAAGGACTGAGGAGGAAAGTACAAGGGTTGGCCCGGATATTTGAAATTCACAAAAGATGCGTTTAGATGGCCTAAAAAACGAAACTCAAAAATATCCTTTTAATCCAAAATTGCAGCCAGTATCTTAAAGGTTGTTTAGGATAAAAAATGGTTACGATAGATTAAATGCATAAACCTCAATTACTAAGAGAAGCTCGTTCTGTATTCTGCAAAGTAAGCTTATTCTTTTGAATTACTCGTGATATTGAGCGTCCCTCCTGTTATGCAGATGTCTCGGGAACACTTATGTCCAGGTTTGACCCTAATTAGATGCACGCCCAATTTTGACATCCAACACGAAGTGTCCCTTAAAGTCTAAGCATTTGCTACCTATATTCACAATAAGTTAAGGGTAAAGGTTAGCGTTATATTTTTAGCTTTGGGTAAATGCAGCAGTTATGACTTAAATTGTCTGAGTGTATTCTGAGACAAGGGGACACTTCGTGACGCTTACTGAAATCCGCGTGCATCTAATTAGAGTCAAACCTGGACATACGGGAAACATAATCCTGTCTGTTTCATCGAAAAAAAATTCACACATTCCAAGGGCCGGAGTCGGGCGCCTCCCTCTCTGTAACAATTATGTCCTTGGCTATTGAAAAGAGATGTTTTAGCGGAAGAAATTAAATTGGCAAGCGATTCGTCGCGTTTAACACTCAGTAATTATCTACCGGCTGACTTGTAAGTGACAATAGCTTGGAACTGCATAAAATAGCATCTTTAGATTCAACTGTTGACAAACTTATGACACAAAATCATTGGCCCTTACAATTGCAAAGTTTCTTCCTCGGTAAGAACAAGAAAATGGTACTTTTTGGCAAAAGCTGCCACCTATGAGAAGAGAGTAAGTGAACTAAAAGTTAGGAGCAGTACAATATACGTGAGCGGAACACAGTCGCTGTGTTGACAATTTAATAACAAAAGACTCTCAAAGTTGAAATGTTAACGCGAAACTGCCAAGCTGCGGGAGATAGTTGACTTCGTGGCCTTCCTCGCGCTCCAAAGCTGTGATACAATAAATGCATCCTATGCATGTCAGTGTGAAGAGCATGTCACGTACCTATAACCCCTTTTAATTATGCGGGTATGTTCCTGCAGACTATTCATCGC
>NC_090892.1:50182831-50207831 GCF_036669925.1 Montipora capricornis | reverse complement strand
CGTCAGTAGGGCTAACGCTCCGTATGGTTCATATGGGGTAGAAACCTAGCACTTCACATTACACTGTAATCAGTTAAGCTTGTCCGTGGTTACCTTTCTAACACTCTATCTAACACAGGATCATTTAAATTTCGCTGGTTTATCCAAGTCTGGTCACTGTATCTTGGCCTGTATTTCGGATGAGTTTTACTCGCATGGTACATCATGCTGTCAGCTCCACGAGAGTTCATGGTTTGAAACTCGTCAAACGTGATGGTTCCTGTAAGACAGATCAATTTAAAGATTTTAGGGGCGGTCTTTGTGATAACAAAAAGATCAGGACAGGGCAAAGAAAAGAAACACGAACACCACATGCAACACCAAAGACAAAGGAGATCTTATTTTTTTACTTCATAAATCAGGGTAGGTTACATACACTCTCTTTTTTCAGTGCATTTAGGGAGTAACCTGGTGACTAACAAGTTGTAGCTCAATACCCTTGTTTAAATAATATCTCGTCTCTTTTTAGCTTGAAAACAGATAGAAGAGAGATTTAGCCCCGACTGAACGTCAAACAACAAACGTTAGCGTCAGGCAGAAATTTCTGTTTTTATCAGACAAAAATCTAGGAAAGTTGTATACTTTTGACTCAGGATTTTATCCACTAATATCGAGAAACGTCTCAAATGGCGAAAAAGATGCTTATTATAAGAATAGGAGAATTTTGTGATGCTCTTATGACAAGTATAGCCCTGCAATAAGTAAACCCGTTTGCTGCGTTTCACTTGGAAGCGATGCTAGATCTCTCTATTGTTAAGTCAAAGTTAACAGTTGTCAAAAAGAAAACAGAAAAGGAGAGAAGGAATGAGCTATTCAAAATGCAAAAAGAGGAATCCAAAACGAATGAATGATGAAGTGAATCAAGAAGTTGTCAGCGAACTCATTAATCGCGACAAAATATACGATGACGCCGGGTTTCTCTACTCACCATCATCCAGTTCTGTAACGTTCACCTTATGAAGTCTGTTCAAAAAAGAAATCCCAATAGTAAGTCTATCATGTTAAAATTATCGTTATCTACACGGTTGGATGAATTATAAAGAGGGCATGCTTACAAGCATAAAACATTGATTTCATATCACATGTAGATAATTTTCTCAACTGTGTCTTTCTTTCTTGAATATTCAACATTAAGTCAAAGCTAAAGTTACACAAAGTCGGTTTCACTTCACTTTATTACTATTATCATCATCATCATCATCATCATCATCATCATCATCATCTTCATCATCATCATCATTTCATCCAGTGATATTTCTCGTCCTATGACTTGCGCAGAGGATACTCCGGTGTCTTGTACACGATCAGTAACGGTGCAACCTCAAACCGCAAGTAATTAGAGAAATTTATCATTGCATATGAGTGAAACGACAAAAGTTAAATAGCCAGCGGCTGCTTATAAAAAAAATGGGAAATTTTCTTATTTTTTCTCTCTTTTAAACGTTGCACAATGAAAGACGATAACATCCAAAAAAACGCCAACATCAAAAAGAATTTCTTTGATTTTTGGCAAAACGAAAATTTTCGCGTTTGTTGTTTGCTGCAAACGTGATGCTACTCCAATGTCTCACTGATCTGCGTTCAATAAATAAACGACGGTAAATTGAAATACTCACAGCTCCATTAAATCCTGTTCACTGAACACAACATACATGTATCTCTTTGCGAAGTCTATTACCTGCCCAAAAACGATGAGAAGATTATCACAGCTAGCCATAAGAAAGCAACTAATGTAAAGTAGACTCGACAAAGCTAAAATTTCAGGTTGTCCGATTTCCATGCATGCAGCGCAGGACTTTTCCTGCTGTTGGCAGTACTGGCCGAATTTCTTTCCAGTATAGTAAAAAGAGAAAGCTTCTTTGCCTCCTTCCTGTTCGTTCCTTATAGGGAATCTCGGCTGAAAAAGAGTTTTAGACCTAAACTAAAGTTTAAATCTCTTACGTCACTGTGCGTGTTCAGAACATTCATTAGCATGGCGTACTCAAAAAAAATGTTATAACTTCTGTAATTTCTGTTGTTTAGAGCCGGAGTACGAGACTAACGAAAAATGTCCCTATTCGACTGAGGAGGAAGAATTAGAAAATGCAAGTGAAGTACGTAGTGGATGTTTTTTTGGGTTTAAATTGACGCAAACGCAAATGTGAAAACTAGGCTATGTTTGCTGCAGCATGATTCTAAAGGCATCGTCCAGCATCCCAATTTGCGGTAGTGTGTTCAACGAGGGCCGTGTTGAAAACCATCCTAGTGCTAATTAAACATTTAGTTCAAGGAATTTACAATTTTCATGTGCTACCGACTAAGCTCCCAAACGAGTACGTATTGAGCTCTCATTTTAAACTTGTTTTAAAAAATATCCTTAATTTAACTTCCCTCTGATGTGACAGTATTGTTCGTTTTCTTCAGTCGTAAGATGAAGTTATTTTGACCTTTATAAGGAATTGTAGGCGATTTCTTCGTTTTCACTGAACTATCAGTCTTCAAAATTGCGTACAACTACAAGTGTCCTGAACATTTGGTCTCTTTAGTTACGTACCAAGCCGCTCAAGTCTGCGAACGAGAACGTACAGTGATAGATGGACATTTATTAAATCTTCCACAAATAAAAACTGCAACTGAACTAAGCATATTCCTGTATTCTGCTGCGAAGAATTATTATTACTATTAAATTATGCGATTGTCTTCAAATTGCAGTCGCTCATTTCACCCTCGAGTGGTACTCAGCGAATCGAAATGTGAGGATCATCACACGCACTTATTTTTCGACTGCTTGTCACAATGGACAGTAAGTAACGCAATGCGGCATATTAACCTTTCTTCAAGGAATCTTCGCAACGCTTCTCAGCTAGGTCCAATTAGTGTGTGGCAAAAATCTTAGCAGATTTTTATTGTACTCTGTTGTATATTGAACACTTTCTCGCCCAGTGTGTTGACAAACCAACAACTTATTGACGTCATAATCTCCCAGCAAACTTCGTTGAAAAAACTGGCAGCGACCGGAAAATTCGAAATGCTTCGAAAGGAGAATCTGAGGGCACAGCGCTCGATAGTGCGTTCAAATACGCTAACCAGTTTTTACTTACAGGTAAATCGCTTTTAGCTCCAATTTTTTTTCAGCCGAGATTCTCTTTTAAGTCCCCATGTTCATGGGCCTTAATCACACGGCAGCCATGTTGTGAGACCCGAGGGATTGAAAACTTTCGTTTTGCCCCACCGAAACTCGTTCCCAAGCGTTTCAACTCGAGGCTCGGGGTACAAAATCTATAGGCCACTTTGTTTGTCCCCCAAATTTTGAATAAGCATTGTTTTTGATTTCTCTTGGGACCATTGTAAGTCCCCGGGAAAACTAGGAACAATGTTTATGAAAAATTTGAGGGTACAAGCAAAGAATATTATCATATTTTCCGAAGTGCCCTATTGTCTATGGCCAATATGGCCGCCGCGCGAATTATGCCCATTCGAGCTGTTTGCATCTACAAAATTTGAAAACCTCTCAGTTAAAGTTCCAAGTCGAACAACGTAAGCGGTCCCAAAATCCCTAATTTCCAGACGACCGATGCTCGAGAACAGACCCTCCACCGACCTCGTTCTCAGACCCTGGGAACAAGGTTGGAACTCCACTGGGTTTTCAGAGATATCGATTTGCTCGTGAATAGGGATTACGGCGAGCGAAACGAGACATGAAAGCCCACTTCGAGATAGGGGACTTGCTTTCCGGAGCAAGTTCATTTCGCAGAACTCCCCCTTAAACAAGGCGAATTGACCTTTCCCATCATCCACTTTCGTTACTTACTCAGTAGGGAGTTCTACTAGCGTCATATGACCCTCTCATATCCCGGCCGGTGAAAAAAAATTCATCATACCTCCTGCACTGAAATCTTCCCATTATGGTCTACATCCCAAGCTTCAAATATCCCAGCGGCACCTTCTCCCTTTCCACCTACGACATCATTCAAAGCAATGAAACAAATTTAAGGATTTTCAGACGGAAATGTACTTGAATAGGGGTTTTTCAAGTTACGTTATGTTGGTGGACGAAAACAAAAAAAATGCTCATATTAGCTCCTCTTGTTCGTCCACCAGCAATTGTGCATTGCAGCATTGTTATACATGTCTCCAGAGATTGGTTACAAACCACCTATATGGCATTCCGGCAGAAGCTCGAGTTATAAAACTTGATTAGAAGAACGAATGCTTTACGGTGAACAAAGGCGAGATAAGAACACTGTGACACTAAAATGACTCGGTGACTATACCCGGAGAAAATATCTCTGGCAGCAGAACAGAAAACCAACAACCTCAGCTCACATGCAACGTCGAGTCTGGGAACTGAACCCGAGAACTGAGCCCGCGACTGTTTGGTGGAAGGCAAGTGTTCTTCCTACAGCAGCATCAGCCGGCCCCGGAGCAATGCTTGCCAAAGCAATCTTCAGTCAACTGGATTCTTTAGCGCCATACTTCGTGCCGGTACCCGAAATCCCGGGAGCCTAACAAAGAAGCTTAATTTCCTAAATCAGAAGCACGGGACCTTGAAGAGTGTAACTTGCAACTTTTTTCCTGGGAACAAAACTGGGGATATTAGACACCAATTTTATGCCCAAATATGGGCAATAATAAAATCTGCACGCTGCATGCGTGGGAAAATGCACAAGCTACATTAAGGCCTGGTCAAACGCTCGCAACATTTCAACGCAACATCTTGCAACATTGTTGCATGATGTTGCGACATGTAATGAACGGGGTGGCCAAACGCACGCAACATTTTCCAGCATTTTCAACGCAACATGCCAATTTTCACGTGCCCAGGTCCCTGGTGCGCAAGAAGTGGACCTATCGCGCATGCCTTAGCGCAACAACGTTGCGTGAACGTGGCCAAACGAGTACAACATCATGAAACACCCAAAATGTTGCACGAAAATTTCGACCGTTTTCAAATTTGATCCAACATGTTGCAACATATCGCAACATATCGCAACAGGGTGGCTAAACGTATGCAACATGTTGTGCCCAATAATGTTGCAAGAGGCTGCGTTGAAATGTTGCGAGCGTTTGGCCAGGCCTTTACATCTAAATAAGGACATTTTTAAGCAACCCCAGTTCTGAAACAGAGTTAAACGTTTCAAGGTCATGAGCTTCTGCCTAAATAAAATATATAATAAATGAATACACAGATATACCACACATGCTGCATTTGTTATGATACTGAAATCAATTTTTGGTAACAAGAGCTCATAAACAGGATGATGGAGACCAGAGTTGTTTTGTTTCAATTTAGTGTCATAGAATTTAAAATTATTGTTATTTCTCTGACCAATCGCAATACGCCAAAACAGTAGGATGAGACATTGAGAATTTTAATGGACCAAATATTGGTTTTCCTTGTCTCTCGTTGAAAACATCGACGTGAATCACAAAGCACTGCAATTGAGAAACACTGTTAATGAAGTGTGCAGGGCTGGCGCAGTGGTGAGAGCACTCGCCTCCCAATAATGACGCCCCATTCGTGGAAAAGATTAATTAAGGACGGTGCCTAGTATTGTTATTGCGCATACGTTCTGCGCATCTCAAGATACTCGGATTTCCTATCGGTGATGCTTACTAAGAGAGGGATACTTTTGCACGGTTTAAAACTATCTGGAGAAAGTAGATCTTAGTAAGTGTCCTTGGTATCCAAAAAGAAAATTGGGGGTAACCATGCATTTTTGAGAGATAATTAAGCTTCAATTTGAGAAAGAACGCCATACATTGCTTTGTATTTTAAAGCTTTTTACAAATATTATTCATCAATTATCTTTGAAAAATGCGTGGTTACCCCCAATTTTCTTTTTGGATTTCAGTAACTCTTGTAAAGATCTACATTCCCTGCATAATCACACACCGGGGAAAAAATATCTTTAATTAGTAGGCACCGTCCTTAAGTAACCGAAGTTTCGTTCCAAGGCGGCGCACTGTTTCACTGAAGTCACTGTTTCAAGGAAGTCTTTTTCAAAAGAGCACCTACTTTCAACCTTTGGTTCTTCTAAGTCTTCTCTCTTGGTCAGCCCTCCTCGAGCTATGCTCGATATTAAGCCAGTTTCTTCTGCGCGCCGTATGATGAAGTCACATTCTTCACTCGTCAGAAAGTGTGGAATTTCTTTGAAAAAAACCGTAAACGAAGTACATAGGTTTAAATCACCTCTGTTGAAAATCAATCGTTGATAATTTCATAGACTGATTATCAAGCATTAACAATTTGAGATTTAGATTAATTTCATCGTGGGAGGGGACAAAGGCGGGAAAGGGGCGTTAAGAAGAAAGGGGGAACTTTCATGAAGGGGTTTTCTTCGCTATTCGTGAACTTTTAGCTTACCAAATAACAGCGGTTTCATTGCTCTCGTTATTCTATCCCTTCGACAATCGCCCAAATCGACCTCTTCCACGTGACCGACCTGAAGAGTTGAAGAACAAAATTGAATATCTTTATTATTTGCTTATCAAATTTAAAACTATAAATAAGGAGCGGTATCCGAAGTGTTAAAGATCAGCATATTGGTTTGTAAATGTATGTTTGTTAAGGCTGACACACAAGAAAGTTGTTATTACCCATTCTATTGTGAAGCTAACGAACCAGCCAGTGTCTCTTCTTGAAGTCATTGTGATACCACAAATAGGGACCTTAAGATCTACGACAGCGACGTCGACGAATCGAAAACGTCACCTCAAATTAAATATCACTTCGCTTTATCCTAGGTCTTTCGCGGGTTATTTTATCTCATTCTTACTTTTTTGGCGGAGTATACTTATAATAAATTGGTACGAGTAGTTTCAAAGTGAAAATAGAGAATGAAAGATTCTCTGTTGCATGCTTACATTGTCGTCAAAACCTCAAATTTGGTAATTTCACGTCCTCCTTATGCAGAGTACCGCACGAATCCGTCATAAAACCCGTGCTGCACGTGCAGCGCGATTATTGGTGCTCTTTTAACCAATGATATCATTGTTTTGCGCCGTTGTTGTTGCTGTCGCCGTCGTAAAATCGTAAGCTCCCTTGCATCGGCGGGGGGTAGTTTAGGTACTGGTTTGCACGTTTATTATTTAAGACGCCCGTAAACGAGGAAACATTGTTGCGGAAACAATGTTTGCCGAAATTTTTCCTTGGCGCGCAAAGGATTTGCTGAGGAAGCCACATGTTTCTGAACAAATTCAGAAAAATTTTTGCTTCCGCAAAAAATGTTTCCTGGAGCCGCAAACGGGGAAACATTTGCTTCCGCGACAATTTTTCCGCAACATTGTTTCCTCGTTTTCGAGATTCTTTAAACTGATCTCGACCGCCGTTCCGTCATTCGCCATAATCATTTTAAAAAAAATGTTTTTTTTTTCTATTCTTCATTTTTTTTTGTGTTTAGGGTCGGGGGGGGGGGGGGGGAGAACTTTTCAAGATGTAACTGAATAGTCACGAGAATAAAGAATACATAAGCCATCTAGCTGAGAGTAAAACACGCCTCACTAGTCAGGAGAAATTGCATTTAGATCCGGACTTTCAATATTAAGAATTTGTATTTAATAAGCCACGGAAAGATGGGGGAAAGTGGCTTACCTTAATCCCATCTAAGCGTGTAAGGCCGTCTCGTCCGATAATCGTTGGGCCATCGATCTCTTCTTTATCACGTGGGTTATTTCCTTTTGTAGATGAATCGCCTTTCGCGTCACAGGTGTCTCTATCCGACCCGCGCGGATGGGAATACAAATTACAGGGAACGAAATTAAAACTAGCTAAACACCAAATTAAGCATCCCTTTATGAAAACTAATGAAGCCATGGTTGTTGTTCCTAAGACGGTCGAGTTTTGAATAAAATGGAGTCGACTTTTTGGTACCCGACTTATCCACCAAAATAACTTTAATGAATGATTAAAAATCGTCATTTTATTTCGATCAGTGTCGCAAACTACCCAGTATCCTTGATTTTCCGATCATAGTTTATAACTGGACCGTGCAAAACCACATCAAGAAAATCGACACTTGAGCCCGGTTTTCAGATGTCGCTTAGCAGGATTGTATCAAAGTAAGAACACTTGATTAGTTTGTTTTCTTGAAAAATGCTATAAAATCAACAGGTTGATTGACACTTGCGAAATAAGAAAGATCAGCTGTATAAACAACCGCGTCAGCAGTCCATTTTCGGGTCACTGACTACATTCATTTTTTTAGGGCAATATGAAGTTGACATTTTTAAAAAATTATTTTCATTCATACAAAAATAAAAGCAATTACTCACTGTATGGGCTTTCATTACCACATACCCAGCTAAAATTGACCCAGGCCTTTCACTTCTCTTTTCCCGGAGATTTTCTCGTGCGAGCGTTAAAAGCTGATGCAGGTTTATCAGTGGTTCACTGTGACCGGTGGAAAAATTTAGACTCAGTATTGTGTTTTGCTCATTTATTTCCATCGCATGTATTCTGCTCCTAAAAAAGCTGCCTACAATGTAACTATGAAAAAGCATAACATTCTAAGAAAGCGTGATGGCGCGTGACGTTTATACTGTCTTGAAATTGAGATTTCAATCAAGCCTTCTTGTAGCAGCGACCTTTCAATGGCCTCTCTTCACTACACGCCGAAGGTTTTATTCCTTGGTAACTGTCACATACTAATCCTAGCAGATCAAATGTAGCTTCACTTTGTATGTTTTCTGTGTGTTTGCCGTTCAAAGTTATCCATGGTACGTAATAGTGACGAGGTTCAAGTGCGTTCGTCTTTAGTGCCATTTCATGCTCTAGTGAGTTTCCCTCTATTCCACTTTGACACTTGTTTATGGCGGTGAAATCGATTCCCTGCTGTTGTGCGCACTTTTGACCGACAGAAAGGGGATCTTCGCTTCCAACGTTCCCTTCAAAGCAGTGGATAAAAGGCAAATAGACCGACTCGTTCTTTAAAATCGATATTGCGCAGGTTTCGATTAGGTTTCCGACACATTCTTGAGGTCCGTGTTGGCAAGTGTAAGTCCACTCAGCCCCACGTCGGTATTCTTCTGCATTTCCGTAGGGAACCAGCGTCACGTCCATAATTTGGCCAATCTTTTGAAAGGTAGGATAGAGCTGGTCTCCGATAAAATCCTTGCATCCTCCACAATAACTCTCGTAGTACAGCGCTATTTGCACCTTAGGGACTGCGGCAGGTGCGGCAATAACAAAAACTGGAATCCCAACCAACAAGGCTGCGAGAATGCGTAGCTGACAAGAATCCATATTACTGGTCTGCAAAGTTTTAAGGGATTTTGCAAGTAGCCTTAGCTTTTTATACTGCCGTGCCTGCAAGCAGTGTCAGCAACACCGGAATTAGAGAGCGCGTGACTATGACATGACCTTCAAATAACTTTATTTTAATTGGTTCTTATTGTGTGGAACTGGTGTTCTTCCTTAAGCAGGAAAAAAATGTTCCAGGTTTGATTCGTGAACTCGATGCCATATTTGGATTCAATTTGTCGGCTCTCCACTTCGCCAAGACGTTTTTTCTCCTGGTACTCCGTTGCACCAGTCACTTTATGTCGATTTGATCTCAGTTTCAAATGATGTGTAGCCTCCTCAAATTGAAGAATACTTGTGCACTGCTTCTATATTATTGTATATTTTTTTGTTTTGTTTTGTTTTTTTTTTTTTTTGCTTGTTTGTTTTTTTTCCTTCTTGAACCTAGCCTTAATACTGCCATGCTTGCGCCCTCAGTGTCAGCAACAGGGGAATTTTAGAGACCGCGTGACTTCGTCGTGATCCGGCCTGGTCGTGACCTTTTCCTGACTGGGCACATTCCGCAGGCCTTCAAACTGTATTTGGTTGTTGTTGTTGTTGTTTTTAAGGGGAACTTAAACTGTTTTGGGTTTTCCTCAGTTTTTTTTTTCTCTCGCCTGATCAAGTAGAGCCAACAATGCAGGCGAATTCAATAACACCATAAATTTATTCGAAAGACTTTCATGCATACATTTCTGTGAATTGATTAAGTAAAACTATGCAATGATCATGTCTGATCCCACCACGTGCATCATGATTTAAGTACTTTTTTGATTTGACTACTGTTTCGGGTTACCAGTTTTCAAGCCCTTCAATCCAGGGGCCCGTTTCTCGAAAGTCCCGAAAACTTTTCGGGCCCGAAAAGCCATTTGTGAAACTGCCAACTGCTTGTTTTAGAAAGCCGATCTTTTAACATGTTTTCAAGGCAACGAAAAGCAAAATGACTGTGAAGTTTGACGATTTAAATCCTCTTCGTTCTTGAGATACAAAGGGAATTGTGTTACCCGAAAATGGCCCGTAAAGTTTCGGGACTTTCCGGCGAGAAACGAGCCCCTGGACAAAAAGAATTGAGATCGTTTTCCGTTGTTCGTCCTAGAAGTCCATGTTCTCAAAAGAAGACCATTATTATCCTCTCAATCCAAGCCAATAATCCAGTCGTGTCTCAACTTTCAGGGGTACCCAACGAGAATATAATTCTAAACCACTTAAACATAGCTTTGTTAAACATATTTTAGTATTTAAACGGTAGATATCGATAGGCATATTTTTATCAAAAATTTTTCATCTGTTCGGATTTCCTAGCTGAAAGTCTAGTGATCCGAAAATTATAGGGCTGAAAACTTACCTTTTCGAAAATTTCAGCCAGAAAAAAAGCTCCTGAAAATTCTAGGTAACCTTTTTAGGGTAAAAATCCGTTTAAAATGGGCAATTATACCATTTTTTAGATTTTCGAAAATCCCAGGACAGGCAGGCAAGCAAGAAATTTTACAACAAATGATCCGAAAATTCTAGATCTCAAATCGTCTTCCGAACATATATTTTTCGAAAATTGACGTTGGGTGCCCCTGAACTTTGTTTTGACAAGAGAGAGATCCTTGATGGCAAGAAAATGCTTTTAAGATGAAGCTTAAGTCTCATCTACTGATTCTCACATTCAAGTTGTTGCTTATTGCATCATACAAAGGCTTTAAAAACAAGAATTGGTTTTTAAGTGATTGTTTTTAAATTTGAATTGAGCAGGTCGTTCTCAATCTATACTGAGATTACCTGAAAGTTGGCATTAAAAAGTTAAATGAACCCTGTCTAAAAATGATTAATTTTCTCATTCTTGTAACAGCGACCAAGGTATTGTCGTTGGCAATCAACGGGCTTAGTTCCGGTATAGTATTCACAAACAAGCGCCAATAAGTTGCTCTGCGCCTTTCGCTGCATCTTCTCGGTGTGTTTACCATTGATCGTCACCCATGGAACGTACTCGTGCTGTGGTTCAAGCGCGTCGGTTTTGAGTGCCATTTGATGTTCCAGTTCCATGCCTTTTTGACCCTTCGCGCAAGATTCGATATCAGTGTAGTCAATTTTCAAGTTCTCGGCGCATTTCTCAGCTATTTCAAAGGGCTGTGGATCTTCCGATCGCTCCGTGCTCTCCTCAAAGCAGTGAATGAACGACAACGAGGCGGAAATGTTATTCAAAAGCGCTATGGCGCATGTCTCTATTAGATTTCCTTCGCACTCCTTTGGACCGTGTTGGCATTCAAAGACCCACTTGCTCCCTTCACGATACTCATCAGCGTTTCCATACGGAATGAGGGTCAAATTGATGATCTCGCCAATTCTGAGGTAAGTTGGGTAGAGCTGCTGGCGGACGAACAATTGGCAGTCGGGGCACAGGCTTTCAAAGTACAGATCTAATGCCACTTTTGGTGCATCGTCCGCAAAAGTGGAAACAAGAAGTGGCGAAAAGAAAGCCATGATCAAAACCCCAATTCTTAACATCTTTGTAAACGGTGTCGAAGCTAGCACAAGTCTTGGCCGCCTAGCTTTTTTCGTTGGATTGCTGCCTACACCACTTCTTGAACCACAGAGCAGAAGATCAGACTGAATTTTTTGCAGTAGCCTTGTTATGTCATACTTAACAAATGTATCTTATATCACCGGAAATCTCGTGATCCATGCTTTTCATCACTGTTAAGAAAGCTTTATTGTTATACCTGGGGTAGCAATATTGATGACAGATTAAGGCGATCTCCTCAAATGACATGTTAAATCTTCTTATTTCATATTTCCGAGGCAGAAGTCACACAGTGGCAAGTTGCTTTGCCTTAAAAATTATACTGTAACAACTATCAGTGCAAGTTCGTGAATTAAGTGGGAATGCTATTTTTTTAGCTCAGAACAATCACGCTGAGAGCAATCGAAACAACAAGCAATTCAGAGAATAAAAGTGTGAATGTCGGATTTATATGTGCCTTATGCAATTGACCTTCTGAGCGCTAGCTTTCACGTGTAGTGTCACGTGACTTTTCATGTAAACAAACCTCGAAAGTTCGGACATTCGAGAAGATCGGACATACAACACACAGCGAGATGGTGTGGCGAGCGTATATGAAATGTTAGTTTCTTTTTGCGTTGGACTTGGAAATGATGCAACAGAGACACTAGTCACTTCGATGGTTAGCATTTGG
This sequence comes from Montipora capricornis, assembly GCF_036669925.1. NCBI lineage: Eukaryota > Metazoa > Cnidaria > Anthozoa > Scleractinia > Acroporidae > Montipora > Montipora capricornis. Next base: position 50,195,351 of record NC_090892.1, on the reverse strand, counting down.
TGTAGGACACGATAGTTTTACACTCGTATTTCGACAGGATTGGTCAACGCGGGTGAGTCTGGTTGTTCCATCTTCGATCGCTGGGTCGACGGAAACGAAATGCATTCCTCGCCTTATGTTATTTACGAATTTACCATTGTGTATGAAAATTGTCATATATATTTTCGCTTTAAGGTCGGTAATAAAACCGAATAAAAGTGACTTATTAGGTGCATCAGAGACAGTAGTCATTTCCACCGTTTATTGCGAGTTGCAGAATGCTCTCGACTAAAAGGCGTGCTTCCCTTACACGTAAAAACGATTCCCGATTCCCAAAAACATAGGTAAGAAACTTGAATGGTGATCTGATCAAGTTTTTTTGCATTTTCCGGCCGAAGTTATAGCAATCGAGAGGCGGAAAACGGAATACGCGGATAATGGCATGACTCATCGCAGAGACTCGTTTGTGTGTTCAAAGGACAGTAAATACACTACTAGTTGTATAGTAGTCTACACTTTGTTGTTGAGCTATAATTATATATCGTGCATACCACTGACCATGGGATCAATGCAGCGTTGAGCCATTGCAAACTGAAAAAGCTTCTTCATTGAAGTTGAGGAAAACTGAAGGTTTTATTTTTATTACATGGAACAGTATTGTGACCTTCTGTTAATTGGCATGACACATATCTACAGTACTGTTAGGGAGATTTCCCTTAAAAGACATTATCTACTGATTTTTGGGGAACCATTGTAAAAGCAATGTCAAATTACCAGTCGTAATTCATGAACAGTTTAAAGTCATTGTATTAGGTGATGCATCTGTTGCTTCCCACAGTTTTTACAGTACTCATTGTTAGCATGAAAGCATGAAATATTCATTTCAAGTACTGTTTTGAACTTCTATTATTATTATTATATTATTATTATTGTTATTATTATTATATTATTATTATTATTATTATTATTATTATTATTATTATTATTATTATATATAAAGAGGAGAAAGGGAAGGACTCTTCTCTAGTTTGGCACCCACATTAGACATGAAGCTAGGGTCATCGGTCACCTCAACTGAGAAGATTCCTTGTTTCCACACAACAAATTGACAACGTTTTAGCCCACTTACAAACATTTCAAGCTGAAGTTAAAGTAGTACTTTGAAGTTGCTTTCAATGCAAAACCATGACCATTTGTGTTGCCACAAACCGATCTCTGTTTTTCCAGTAACACTTATAATTTATATTCTACAGCAGTGTTTGGACAACCTTTAGAACACTGGCATTTCAGAATATTATTGCTCCAAGGAATGGCTTAGAAAGCCATTTGAGATCAAATCCAGTTTGTGGTGGGTATGGCTCACAACCCGCTTGCATCCATTGGGAGCACTGACTTCATGAAATGGTCCCATTCTCTGGCATTTTAGGGTTCCATTCTTTGTTTTACAATTATGTAGGGATGTTTGTGCTTATGCTATTCTCTATTTTCGAATGCCTTATGAGACATTTTGTTTGCCCCCCAAATTTTGCATAAACTATTGTTTTCAAATGCTCTTGGGGACATTACATATTCCCAAGAGCATTTGAAAACAATAGTTTATGCAAAATTTTGGGGGGCAAACAAAGTGTATTATGGGACATTCGAAAATAGAGAATGGGTTGTACCAACTTTGTGACATTTTCAGCACTATCAATTTTTCTTGAGAAGACTCTCTTGCTCTTTGAAAGGGTTATGACCCCCAGTCCTCACATTGCCATTGCTTTGCCGTGGTGCTCTCAACGTACTGTAGTTAATTTCTTTATCACTGAAAGACAACAACTCCCAAAACGTCTTCCGTCGAAATGTTTGCATCAGTCTTAGAAGCTCTTGTGGTTTATTCTTAATGCATTAACACCACTCACAAGCTTGCTTTCATTTGATTTAGCGGTTTCATCAACTTGACCTGTCTGCAAGTTCTGTAGTGAAATGAAGTTTTTCTAATAAAAGCAAGATAACAGGACTACTAGTAGGTAATTGTCACATTTTTTGTGGTAAAAACTTTCAGATATCTTTGTTTTTCCTTCCTCGGTCAACAAATCCTTTTCATGAAGGGCTTCACTTTAGCTACACTCTCATATACATGGACACACTCCACTTTGCAAAGAATCAACGTGTTAAACCGTCAGTAAATAAGCGACAATCATCGAAGGACTTGTAAGCGGCGAGTCCCTGTTTGTCGTATTCAGTACATTCAGTGGAGTGGTACGTTAAATATCGTGCAAGCCGAATGGCGCCGAGGAGATGAAATTGTTCATGATCTTGATTGCATGGAAAATGGATTGGGGCAGAAGTGCAGTTCTTGAGCTTTTGATTGGGGTAAATAAATTGTCTGCATCGTCGGTTTTGTCTTTCTACTGATAGCATCCATTGCCGGATTAGCATTAGTTGCGCTAGAGGCAATTACCTTGATTAAAGTAAAGCGTCATTGCTTCAACTGCAGCGGCGATTTCTATTAGCGAAGACTTTTAAACGCACTCACTGAAACTCCACGCTCCTGCAAATATTTTTTAATTTCTGCGATATTCATTGTGTGGAAGTCCTTCTTTAATAGGCATCTGCTTATACATACTGACCCTGGAACTGTAGCCTAACAGGACTGCTTGCTGTTGTTAGATGGACTGATTCAGCGTTTTCGAATTAAGGCTCACTGACAGCGAAGGCTGGATTTACACACACTCAAATCACATTTATTCGGTTTTATTACTGACCTCGAAGTGCACAAATATATAACAATTTAAATACATGAAGGCAGTATTCGTAATAACCAAATCTAAGGAATACATTTCGTTTCCGTCCGCCTAGGGATCGAAGATGTTCAAAAGCTGACTCACCCCCGTAAATCCTGTCGAAGACGGAAGTAAAAGTGTAAAACTACTGCGTCCCACATCAAATGCTAATCATAGAAGTGACTTGTGTCTTTGTTGCATCATTTCCATGTCCAACGCAAAAAGAAACTAACAGTTCACATCTGCTCGCCATGCCATCTCACTATGTGATATGTGTCCGATCTTCTCGAATGTCCGAACTTTCGAGGTTTGTTTACATGAAAAGTCACGTGACACTACACGTGAAAGCTAGCGCTCAGAAGGTCAATTTCCGATGTCACAGTGATATGTGTATTCCGTGATATCACCAGCGACATGTGGGGGATACACAACACACTGAATGAATGGTAGACAGAAAAAATGGCCTACGAACAGCGTGGCAGGATGAGGGAATTATCGCCACAGCAACAAATCACCTAACGTGGGAGAAAAGGACGACCGGAAATCTATCATAGTACCCATATCCATCAGATATGGACAAAAACGGAAACGAATATTTTTAACTTTGAGTTCGCATGAAGAGAACACACACGCATCACCGCACCAGGGTAGTGACACTTCGTATCACTTCTATTTGTGACCATTTTTATGTCCGCTAAAGGAAACTGTTTCGGTCGCAATAATTTGATACAATTAGTCGCTCAACTACGTCAGACATATGACAATAACGGATTGCGGTATTTTGAATCTTTGGTTCGCATTTGGGGTATACATATCGCTCTGAACTAGCGCAGTGATATATGTATCCCCTTGATTTGTGACCACAGCACAAAGTTGTCATACATTTGCATAAAAAGGGTGTTAATAGTCTGAATTGTGAGGTCTGCTCGCGGGGTACATATAACTACACTATCCGCTCGATATGTGAATTTTTTGTTTTCATTTGCTGAAGGAAATTGTTTCACTTGCAGTCACTGACACAACTAGTAAAACAATCGCGTCAGATATATGCGAATCGGGGTGCAGCGATATTTCCCTGGGGGGGGGGGGGGGACTCCCATATGAAACAGACGGGATGCTCGTCGTCTCGCTTAGGGGTGTAAATTTTGGATTTTGGTCTCGCTTAGGGTGTTCCGGGCAAAGCGCCAATATTTTATGCCACCAAGGTCTCGTTTAGGGTTCCGCTAAGTAACACAGAATTACGCAAAGAGAAACAGAAGTCAAATTTCCTTTTAAATTTTCTTTTTAGATAAAAGCATTCGATGATTATGCCTTTTTATCATTAAAACTCATTGCGTGTCGTATTTTTGTGTTTTTAAACGGTCTCTTTTAGGGGTCAAAATTTGCTTAAGCCACGCCTAGATTGGGCTCCTTTAGGGGTTAAATTCAAAATTTCCGATGAGCATCCGGGTCTGTTTCATATGGGAGTCCCCCCCCGAGCGATATTTGTGTTCCCTCCATCACAAAGGACTGGCTTGTTTTATTCCTGTTCAGAAAGGGAGGGGTAAGGAACACACGTATCACTGGCACACATAGAACTGCCTGTCACAGTGATATGTATACCGTAGTGATAAGTGTATCCCGGTACATTTCATGACTAGAGATGAGAGCGATAAGTATATCCCTCGCTGGTGATACACAAAACACTGAGAAGCCAGGTTCAAGTTTGCTCTAAATATCTCAAAGCAAGAGAAATGTTAGCAGTAAACTTAGTTTATTCTTTTATCGGTGTCCGAAGGTAACGTGATGTATCCAATCTGCGGTTTAAATTGAGAACAGCAGAGTTAATGAAATTAATTCAGGGGGATACACATATCACTGAAGCCGAGATCAGTGATATGTGTATCCCTGTTTGGAAGTCAGTCAAGAAATACGAATATGAGGAGTTTTTCAGAGAGTATGTAGCCGTAGAATTGACGGCTTTCGTTGCAAAATTCCGCGTTCGATTTAAACTCAACCAGCGCACGACTATCACAACATGATTTATCCAGCCCGCGAATCTAAGTCAGGAAAGCCTTTTTTTCAGTTTGCCAACTTTCAATTTACTGTTTACGGAAAACGTTTGGGTGCATGATGTGTGCGAGGATACACATATCACTGTGACACCGATACACTTCAGTACTTTGCGAGGCTTAATTTTCGCGTACGCTTTCGCAAGCATTCAAATGGAAAGTACTTTGTGCCAATGCATATATTTGGGTCCAGCAAATTGCCCTGTTCCTGAGTGGCTTCATAGCTCGGTTGGTAGAGCAATGCACTCGTGGGCTCGAGTCCCGTTGGAGCCATGCACCCGTATTTTTCAGACTATTGATTAAATTTTCCAGATAACTGCGAGGATCATTTCTCTTTTTCGTAAAATCAAAGGGGTTCTCCCCAAGAGAAAGTTCTGCAGTGTTGCGCATGAGCAGAATATATAAATGCAAAGAGGGTTTTTCACACCGAAACCGAGCGACCAGCGGTCGTAACCCGACCCGCTGGTCAAGGGGAACGAAGACTCTGGGAATGAGATTGCACCGAAACCAGAAGTTCGTTTCCATCGAATTTTGCAGAATATTTATTGAGGCTAGAAAAAGTTCTTTAAGGTAATTCCCTTGAAATTGTTCTACTATCAAACTCTTTTGGAAACTTGGCATAATTAACATTCATGATATGAACATTAAAAAAATGCAATAAAAAAATGGGGTCACCGTGCTTGTTTACGCGTCAGCAGGCTCTTAAAATGGGGTATTTTTACTGTTTTTGCGTTAAAAATTCGAATAACTTTCATGCAGAATTAAGTCTTAGTTACTGCAAAGACACAAAATTTTATTTTGAAAATAAAGTTTCTTTTTTTTACATAAGCAGTAATGCTTCATTTACGCCGACATTGATTCCCTGGTTGTGGGAATAGTGCACTTTTTGGGACAGTTCCGTGGTTAGCTTGAAGTCCTCGCCTTGGGTAAAATACACCCAGTACGGAACTGTTTTCCAAAAAAAATTCATGTTTTACTATCAAATTTTTTTTCTTTTTCAAATATGGTTTTTATTAGACTGTTCTTAGCAAATATCGGGAAAAAAAATCGGGTGTCACCGTGCTCGTTTGAGAGAAAAGGAGCATTTAATTCGCTATCGGGAATCTCTCACTTTTGTATGCGCACGTGCTCATGTGTGGGCGCTAAGGACGCGAAAATCGTGCGCAGTAGGGATGCGCAATGCAATACTAAGGAATTACCTTAAATAAACTATTGCCAATAACGCACTCAAGGGATATTGGGCAAGTCAGTTAAGACTTTGATTATTTATTATTCCTCGGCAGTATTACAATTCCTTGACTTTGTATATTGAGTGGTATACATCTGGGAGTTTTTCATACGTGTAAAACGGTTTATTTTCCTAGAAGATTAATAACACAAATCATTAGCAGATGATTGGCATTATTGGTAATGCAAGACAGCAATCTAAGAAGGGATTTGTTGGCAGTTTATAACAAACAACCTGATTATTATACATCTCTGGAAGGAAACGTTTGTGAGATTTTTACAGTTACTCTTCAGTGGAAACCCGTGAGTGTGCTAAAATCTTATTGAAAAGTACCGTATCGCCGCACCTATGTTTGACGTATAAGAAACAAACCTGGCACAAGTCATCCTGTGTACAGTTTCAACTTTAATCACTGCTCTTTCTGACCTTACTATTAGTTGGTCTCATGTCTTAACTGGTGACGGATCATCCGTAATCATCATCATCGTCGTTAGGGACATACATCTACTTAGAGCGCATTTCTAATCGCAATGCGCTTACAACATAAATGGAAAGGAATGTCTAATGTCTAACCTTCTTCAATTTTTAGCCAAAACATTAGTTCAATATTTTGGAAAAATACACCATTTAATTTTCAGGTCTAAAATTGCTATTCCTTTTGCATACTTCAAAAACAAGCTTTAAAATGCTGTTTTCATGCTGAATTATGTACACAGGTAAGATGAAAAGGTCTTAAAAACGCACTTTGGAAAAACACTGAATTGTGTGGAAGATTGATTAAAAAGATAAACGCAACTAGATTCATTTTAACAACGTTTCGACATCGTCCGATGTCATCGTCAGGCAATGAATTTTAATCGGAGGAAGCATAACTTATAGTACAAGAACAATAGAACAATAGAACAATATATACAATAGTACGCTAACAATAAATGTGAAATCTAAGTAAATAGTTTTGCCCTGACAGAGTCTGACTGCACATTAAGTGATGGTTTTAATTCTTTGATGTAGAACATCTCATGAATTAAGCAATCAAATTTCGATGCGCATTTCTTTAAGACACTAAAACTCGCCGCTGGGGGTGCTGTTGTTAGGCCATGATCTGCTAGGCGATGCCTCCCGATAGCTGAGTATCTATGTTCCTCAATTCGTTGATGCAAGTGACGAGCTGTATAGCCAACATAGCTCGCATCACACGAGCCACATTGAAATTTGTAGACGACTAGTTGTTGGCTGACTAAAGATGGTTTGGGCTCACGGAATTTAAGGACATCCTCGAGCTTGCGGCTGACAAAAACTGGCTGTAGATCTATATCCAGTTTCTTATTTAGTTGAGTAAGTTGGGGCTTCACAATATCGGCTGGTTTTTGGTGAATAAATGGCAAGACGATTCTAATGGTGTTTTTATTATTATTGCTGGTAGATTGTGATTCGACATCTGATGTATTGATAAAGTTACGGATGGTTGCCTCAATCAATTCAGACGGGTATCGTAGCTTGTGAAAAATGGATCTTATGTTTTCACATTCTTTTTCAAACAGCTCGGTCGTTGAGGACAGACTGTACGCCCGGTGAAGCATTGTCTTGAGTAGAGATTTCTTGTATTTGTTGTCCACATGACTCTGGTAGTGCAACAAGAGGCCTTTGTTGGTAGTTTTTCTGTATACGCTTGTGGTAATCTTGCATCTTTGTTTCATCAAAAGCATGCCAAGGAAGGGTAGTGTGTTGTTTACCGCGAGCTCCATTGTAAATTGAATAGATGGATGACAGTTATTTAGCGTAATTAGGAACTGTTCTGCTTCAGCTACATCTCTTATGACAACCAATGTATCGTCTACGTATCGTCTGTAGAATGACGGGAGTTTGTCTTGTTGTTCTAGCATCTCCTCCACATGACACAGGAATACATTAGCTAATAGATGTTATTTTTTTTTACGCTTTGATACATTTCTTTGTCGTTTTTTTTCCTCTCGACGACATGAAATGGCCAAATTTGCGGTCATTTAGTGGGTGCATGTAAGAACCCGGTGATATGTTTGCCATTTCTTTCTCATAAATTCGATGCAATTCATATAAATTTTATCCCTGGAAACTAAAGGTTCTTTAAAATGATGCCCAACAATTTTAATATGAGGGCAAATACCAGGGTCAGGGTACGTTAATAAACTGTTGATCTTCACGATACCAACAGTTAGCATCGTCATCATAATTAGATATCATTGGGGTGGCTTGAAGAAAGTAGTACTGAATGACCCATTGTCGCCTTGCATCCTCTTTCGCTTCGTGTCTTTTACGTTATTTGTTCCGATCAGTCACTGGCGATTCAGTCACGAGTAAACGGTCTATACAAGCCGGCGTTCCCTTCTTTTCTGATTTGATCCATTTCGTATGTTACTGTGTAGGAATAATCACTCCCAGTCCTTCTCGGACGCACGTTAGGGGCCAGACGTTTTGAGCCACAGGAGGCCTTAATGAGCTCTTTACGAATGTCCCTCTTATAAAGTGCATAAATTATAGGATCGATCATTGAGTGACCCTTTAGAAGAAGCCGCGAGACATGGACAGCAGTCGCAGGAACTGCACATGCCTCAAACACTGAGCAGATTTCTCGCCAGGATGCCAGCGTCCAGCAAACGACAAATAATGGTACGACAACACAGAAAATCTTTATGGTCGACCTTGTGCGCCATTTCTTTTCATTGGTAGAACTTCTTTCTCGCCTTATACTTTTGTTTATCGAGTTAATGTGCCGCGAATGTCTTCTACTGATCAAGAAAATGTGCATGTATGCTAGTGACATAGACAAACAGGGTAGCATCTCAAATATTCCAAGTTTTATTGCCACATGTATTTTTTCTGCCTCTTGTCTCCTGGTCTTCGTTATCGGAAGAAATTCCAATATGAAAGGAATTAGGAACATAAGAACAGGAAGCAGCCAGGCGGATACTAATAACTTTATGGTCAACTTTGCAGGGAAAAGTATAGCGTATTTCAGGGGAAATACCACAGCAAGGTACCACAGAGATTGGTGACAGATATGTAGAGGAACAAATCGTAAACTTTCTTATTTACACCCCAGTTGCAGGCAACGTTGGAAAAATAACAGATAAACAGCGAGGGAATCATGATTATTCCAACTGATAGATATGAGAAAGCCAGAGATAGCAGGAGCCAGTTTGAAGAATTTCTGTAAAGTCTCTCACGTCGAAACATGATAAAGATGACCACTCCGTTACAAAGTAATGTTATAACACCGGTTACAGCGCACAAAACCCAGAAATATAGTGGCACTGGGCCCCAGAAAAAAATAAGCTTCTGGCTGTCTACTGTGACAGTGTTGCTGATGGAGGCCGCTGGCATGGTGGATTAAGGACCTCGATCTGGTTTGACTTCTGATGGACCTGTTGAAAAAAAATATGAGCAATACTGTAATGATATTATAATTAATTAACCCTTCTTTAAAAAGGTACGCACGACGAATATTGTTGAATAATAATTAACAATTAGACCCGTAGCCCGCAAGGACTACGGGTCAATAGCCCATGAGGCGAAGCCGAATGGGCTATTGACCCGTGGCCCTTGAGGGCGAAGGGTCTAATTGTTTTATTATCACTCAACTAGTCGGACAGAAAAGGCAATAATAAAGTTAGCAAATGCAAGGTGAAGTAGTCCTCTAGTAGCGTAGCCGATCAAAAGCAGGATTTGCATTAGTCCACTAGTTTGGTGAAACTAACAAAGGATATCCGGAGTTTGAGTAGCCAATCAGCGCGCGCGTTCAACGCTATACAATGTTTTGGTATATCATAATACAAGTTATTTACTCTGGGGACTGTATCATTCTTTAGTGATGTGGGTATCCATTGTTTTAATGCAAATAACCCCCCCCCCCCCCCAAAAAAAAAAGAAATAAAACTGCGAAAATAGCGAATAAATATTCCAAAAATGATTCTGTATATGACTCCGCTTTCAGGATGTCATCTGTTAATCTGATTAATATATGACCAATGTCGTGAAACCTTTTACCGACGCAGTTTGAACAACAACGACAAGACACATTTTTTTTTAAAGTACAAGACAGAACGTCAAAATGAATCTCTTAATAGAGGTTCTCGTAAAGGAAAGGAAACTTTGCACTTTACGAAAATTCTCGATCCTAAATAACACTGATTTTTTTTCTTTCTCTTAAAATGAATTTAATTCCAAAATCAGGTGCAATGATTCAAACCCACAAACAATGAGATATGTGGGTTTATTTGCAGCATTACTAAAGAAATTCTACAAATAATAAACAGTCCTTGAATTTGGAAGTTCTTGTAAACGACGGCTAATTTTATATCACCATATTCAAAACACTCTTCAGCTCTCTCAACTGTACTATCATCTTAACGCGTTTACAATACTGACATTATGGTCAAAACCTTGTATTTGTTATTTCACGACGTTGTTGCGCTGTACATAGCCAAAGAAATTTATGCTGATTCATGCCGCAAGTGCCGCTGTGCGATTGCTTTAGCTCATTAAACTCGCTGTCCTGCAGCGTTGTAGAGTCATTACAGAACTGTGGAACATAGAAATTTCTCGACATTTTTCCGAGTTGGCTGGCGGAAGGTTTGCAACCACTATATTACAAACGTTATGAAGATTGATTGCAAATCTTTTCACGGGATGTAAGTAAAAGCACGCTTTTTCAGAGAAACTGAAATACTGAAATCGCAACAACCACGATTCACGTTAAAGTTACTTTTCTTGATTTGTAACAACTGAGCTGTTTCGTAATGGCAATATAGTAAACGGCGTTCACAATAATTCATCGAAGCATGATATGAAGACACGTAACGGATACGGAGATTTTATCTAGTTATAAATAAAAGAATAAATGGTTTTAAACAACAGAAATCATGGGTTTTTTCCCTAACTACATACCCCGATAGAACAGAGCAATTGCAAATTCCCGGTTGATTCTTGGGTTGCGATGGGCGCCAGCCTCGCAAACTAATCACGCGTGGACTCTGGTTAAATCGCCGAAAGTCTTTATTCTTTCAAGCAAACAGTGCTGTTTTACAACTTCATGTCCGTCAAATAATAATAAAGTCAGCAAACAACTGTTGTAGAGTGTTCAATTGTCAGCTGAAAATGCTTTAGAGTCATTGAACAGTGACAACGAATTTTAATAAGTTATAGTAATGGAAATAAGCTGTCATCAGTGTTTTGTGACGGTCTTCCTTAAAAACTATATTTAACAGGTTTTTTTTTCTCGTATTCTTGTAGAGCTGTAGGCGAAATATTGGCCCATTCGGCATTACTTATTGAAGACATTTAATTTCCGATCTTGCCAAAGGTTAAACTTTCTGGAAGGAAAATATTTTCCGTTGAAGCACCGCTTCAGCGCAAATGTTTCCCCTTTTGCGGTCCCAGGAAACATTTTGCTCTTCCTCAGCGAATGTTTCCTCGTTCGCTCACCGAGGAAACATTTCGAGAAGCATGTTTTCTGCAAACTATGTTTCCTGTGGGCGCCTTTAGTCTATCTGTGTACGTTGCTGTGCTGAAACTAACGTTGCGAAACTGGCTTTCCTCAAATTATTCTGCGGATGTGTTAAAGTAATTCACGCAATAACATTCAGAGCGACCCAACGTGCAGCAAACTGAGTACAGAACTATCTTTTTGCGCATACTGAAGTAGTCTCAAGGGCGTAGCAGGTGGTACACTTTATCACACATAAGTTGCGTAACAACTTGTTTTGATAACATGTGCGCTGTTTGTTTGTTTGTTTGTTTGTTTTTTCACCTAAGTTGTGGGCTTGGCGAGCGGGTAAAGATAGAAAATAGCTGCTAAGATGAATAAGCAACCGTCATAATGCCTTTTCGCAAGAGACGGCCTGGATGGTGACATTGCCCCAACAATGCCTATCGCCTTGCCATATATTGAAGGCGTCGGAATTTTTTTCTCCGTGGGTATGATTCTTCTTTAGGCCTCAACATGAGATAAATGGCGTTCCACTATCCTCACAAAGTATACTAAGGAGATTTGGGGGTTGGGAAAGAAAATACGCTGGAATTGTTTATTCTATGGAAAATGCGTTGCACATGCGCGTCAAGCTTGGAGCGGAGCATTCACTAGGCTAGAGTCACTCTTGACTGCACCATCTCATACTCTCCAAACTTCCAGCGCGCATATTTGCATTGCATAAATGATGTCGGTTAGCTTGTCACCGTTTTGATTTGTGAAAATTGGTGACGTTAAACGTCGAGTGGAAATATTCCAGATTTCTCCCTAATCCTTCTACCGCCTACCTTCTACGGTGGAAGCCTGTCGAAAAAACAATTGAGGGCTACTCATTCGTTAGATGAAAACGAATGTAAACAGTTTGAACCCAAGCAGTTTCTGGCGGTTAGGTTTCCACGATGACTCGAAGGCACCTGACATCTCATAATAAAGTCCGGCGACAAAGATATTAACCCTAATTAGCTACTGTCACCAATTTCCCGAACGTAAAGTT
>NC_090892.1:50142831-50177831 GCF_036669925.1 Montipora capricornis | reverse complement strand
GATTGGCCAAAAAACAATAGAACGAACAAAGATAACAAAGGATTTAGCACAGCAAACAATGGGAAGTACGACACTATACAGCCAATGAAATATAGAGTTCAACAAGAGGTACGACCCTACCCTCTATTCACCCTGTTGTCACGCCTGCCTCCTTCTCTTTCGTCATTAATGCCCCAGTACTGTTAAGTAATAGGGTTAGGGTTAGGATTAGAGCTTACTATAAGAAACCGGCATGAAAAGAAAAGCAATTTACTGTGTACAGTTAATGTTACATTACGATTAACCATTTCAAACGGACTGTTTCCAAAGATGAACACATTTAAACCGTTTCAATGTTATAACTCCTTCAGAAAGTCATTACCAGGTTTCTCCACCAATGGGAGCCATGTCCAACCAGATGAAAAGACTGCCAAAACGACAGTGCACGCTAACCATTTCACTTCCAATCTCAGGTTCAAAAAAATATGATCACTAAAACCGACCATGCAAGAACTCTAACCAAGCACAAGCACTTTACTAATTACGCTGACTGCGAACCTTTTTAAATAAACGGCAGATTCATATATCTTTATTTACCCTCGGATTTTTAGAGTAGCTTGGTGTAGCTAATATCTCCGAGCATTTACCCTCCCAACCATGATACACCACAGAAGACAGACCACAACACCGGAAACTACATGCCCTACTCTTTACGACAAGTGTGCGGGTTCTTTTACGTCCCACAGTATTATGAACATTGAAGGATTGTGAGACGGGACCTCCGGCTTATCGTCCTTATCCGAGAAGACTAGAGAGTCTAACCATTTGCAGATGTAATTACAAAGGCAGCACTTTCTCCTGAGTTATTTAAAGACCCTGATTGTTGGTCCGGCCGGAGTTGAACTCACGACCTCCCGCGTAACAGCCCGGTGCTCAACCAACTGAGCTACCGGTGCGCGGTATTGTTTCATGACTTTTGATGAGAGGGGAAAGCCGGAGTTCCCGGAAAAAATATATCTTAGCAGAGCAACTCAGAGTAGAGACCCATCAGACTCAACCCAAATATGGCGTCGTGTTGGGGTTGCAACCCTGGGAAACTTTGATGAAAGGAGGGTACTCTTATTTCCGCGCCAACTCTTCTACCAGGTAATTAATTGGGGCAAACTTTTATATTATTTGTGTTTAAGAAATTCCCGACTTTTTGACTAAGGAGGAATGCGAGCATCTCATCAAAAGAGCAGAAAAAGTAGGGCTTACTTTGAGTGAGGTAGGATTGACGGAGGAAAACAACACCAATGCGAATGACTTTGGTGGTACGTACACAAGGAAAAATACTCTTCAGTATATTGGTTAACAACACTAATGTCCGTTTTTACCTATTATGTTAGCCAATCGTAAGATGGAAAATATCTTCGACAAGAGTCCATCACCCCAGAGTAAAATTTACTCAAATTGGCCAAGTTTCCATCAGCGTCAGAAAAGCGTCTATATAAACCAAATTGTGCAGGAAAATAAACAATAGACCAAATCGGCTAATTCAATGATGTACCAAATTGAAAACCCATTGGGAATAAAACGTTTTGTTCCAGGTACTATATTTCCAAATTAAATCAATTATGTGAATGCTACATTTAAACCATGAGATTTGGGTACAACATTTGGGGCGTTTTCCATTTACCAAGAAAGTCCGGAAATTCCGGTTGGGATGTAAATGGAACACACGTTTTTGGTTCGTTCCACTGGAAATTTTCCGGAATAAACGGTAGTCCTGTTTTCCCGTTGGAAACTTTGCGATGGAAATGCGTGTTCTATTTACAACTTTTCAAAGGACTTACCACTTCCAGGCTATTCACGGCCACATTTTTAATCTTTGGCGCGTAAAATCGCAATCACTGGGCGGCGAACGGACAGAAATTTCTGGAAATTTTTTGTAAATGGAAAACGCCCTTGGTCTATTGTTTATTTTCCCGCAAAACCTGGCTTAAAAATAGACACTTCTCTGACACCACTGCATGATGCAAACAAACCTGATACCAGGTGTCAATTACCTTTGCTGATACCAGATTCTTACTCTCGGGTAATGGATACTTACTTTCCATCAGCTAGTGTTTGCAATTTGATTTGTCGAGTTTGTTATTTTGCAATTTTTTGTCATTTCAGAAAACTGCACTGACAACGATTATAGATGTGTCAAATGGGCAAAGAGGGGAGAATGTAAAAAAAATCCCACGTACATGTTGAAGAATTGCCGACAAAGCTGTGAAGTCTGCCAGGGTACGAATAAGGTTACTGATTACGTGTTTTAGCTTCTGTCAACAAAGATTCAGTAACAGGATTTTTACCTTAACTTCAATAAAAAAAATCACCTGCTGTAAGTTGCCCTGTACAGCCAGTTGTTTCCCCCTGGTTTCGAGAGCTAAAATGTCCTATGAAGAGGTAATCTGAGGTAGTTCACCCTATGAGAGTCAAGTTCCGGTTAGTGTCCTAACCTTTCCTAGGTTAGGAAACTAACCAGAACTGTCCGGATCTCTAATTTGGCCGCTAAAACTATTATTCTCAAGCCAGAATTAATGAGTGTTTCACAACAAACGTTTTCGATATCCGGATATTTCTCAAAAGTGGACTAACTTCATTAATTAAAAGATGTGTTTTCAGATGACAGGGATTTTGACTACGAGCACTGGGATCTGAATAAAAATGGAATACTTTCTGGTTATGAGGTGCGTCGTCGGTATCAGCTAATAATAATAGTAATATCTAACAATGTACTTTTATTAGTAAAGATGGATTCAAAAATAGTTTACAGCTTTAAGAATGCCTTCACAACCAAGGCTGCGTTAGTTTTGGAAGAGAAACATCCTGCGAAACAAATTTTAGAATTGTTTACATTTTAATTTTCTGCTTTCAGCTCATAAAGGCGACTAAAATGCTCTATTTCTTATTTATTGATGAAGACGACGTTCTTGAAATGTAAGGAAGTTGGGTGTTTTTATCACCATTCTTTATAGCTTCATTGTGGCAATCTACGGGAAACTGGGTAATGGCGAAGTTCTATTTGAAACAAAGTTGACGCAAGGTTCATACAGCCTTCATATTAAAAATAAAGAGAGTTTTGAAGGCTCCATTCAAGCTTGTTTGGACTTGAGTTCGGGATGAAGTGCTATCAGAAAAGCAAGAATCACTTTATTTAATGAGGGTAGCACGTTATAGTGTTACACCACTAATAAACTTGTGGCTTTCAATCTAAGTTCAGACCAGACCACAACACTGGGATCTCTGTGCCCTGCTCTTTTCGAATAGTGAGTGTGATCAGCAAGGATCTTGAGACGGTACGGTTTATCACGAGTTCTTATCCGAGAAGAATTGAAAGTCCAGCCATTAATTTGTGGACGTAATTACATAGGCAGCACTTTCATCTCAGGTATTTAAAATTTAAAGACCCTGAATGTTGGTCCGGCCGAACCTCCCGCATAATTCTCGTCACCAGAGCCTCGGATCTTATGTCTGCTCCGCGTGCTAGTGAATGCACCAATCGGAGACGCTTTTCATTTTTCTTCACGAAAACCAATGAGGAAACACTTCGTTTCAGGGTTCCCCAGAGCTCTTCTTTCCCTCAGTCAAGCGCAAAAAGAGAAGAGCTCTAGGGTCGAGATTGGCATCCTTGTCCGATCCCAAGAGAAAATGAGGGGACAGAGAAGGAGGCTCCCGGTCCAGCCCTTGGGATATGTCATGTCCACGAAAGTTATTTTTATAAGAGCGGAAGTCTTCCGAGACGTCCGCATGCAGAACAACCTCGGTTGTTTTAAAGAAAATATATATTCATCAGCCTTCCACGTGCGCCATCATTTTCTCTTTTCACTAAGAACCTGAGAGCGAAGCAAGACTGCATGCGGACGTCTCGGAAGACAGACTTCCCCTAGAACAAAGACTTCCGCTCGCCTAAAAATAACTTTCGTGGACATAACATATCCCGGCCAACGCCTTGAGCCTCCCTCTCTGTCCCCTCATTTTCTCTTGCCGATCCTCAACCAACTGAGCGAACCGGTCTGCGGTCATTCTTACTCTCGTTACCAGAGCCTCGGATCTCTCATGTCCACGTGTCTCACAAAAGTGAAAAGCTCTGGGGTCCACACTGGGTCAGTCTTGGCCGAATTAGACACTCACTAAACACCGACTGAACCAAATTGTCTTTTGTTTATGTTTTACAACTACAGGTTTCAGATTTAAATATCACGCAGTTTGGCCCAGGTAAAGTTATTAAATGGTTAGCATTTTATGTCAGTTATGATGTTTAGTAGTAAAAAGATAAACTCGCGAGGGAAGGAAGAGAGGTGGAATTTTCGGGAAAACGTTTTGGCAAAAGTTTAACTCCAAACTATTGTTTACGAGTATCTTGACCATTGAAACATATAATGTTTTTATTTATGTTGTAAATAATAGCTCCTCGTACTGTCTGGTGCCTTATTAGTTTTGTTGACGAAGCCTTGCAGTCAAAATAAGTATCGATTAACGATCCATAACTTTAAAGAAATGGCAGCTGGTAGAAATTAATGAAGGAAAATGACAAAGAGATTTTGGTTGGGTTACACAGATAATGCACACTGATCCTTTTGGATGAGGTTTCACCTGGCGATGTTGTTTTTGACCAAATTAAGAAACGTTAACGCGCATTTCCAGGTCCCTTGTGTGAAGACAACGAAGCTTCGTGTTCGCAACTCGCAAAAGAGGGTGCATGCCAACTGTATCCTCAATGGATGCTGCTAACTTGCCGGAAATCTTGTGGAAACTGTGGATGCGAAGACCTCGCTACAAACTGCACATCACTTGCTGCTTCGCAAAAATGCATGGATGATGGTCACGCCTACTGGATGCTAGGAAATTGTCATCGAAGTTGCAAAGTTTGTTTAGGTAAGAATATCAGAGTAACTGGCGTTTTGACATCTACAGAAAGGGGCTTTAAAATGACCAGGAACATTTTGCCAAAGTTATCATTTAGGTGATTACACAACGTCCCCCGCAAATCTTGCGCGCCCAAGACACAGTATTCGTCAACCGTGAAAAAGTAACGCACAAGTTAAGACTTTTGGGTGACGAATTTCATTCCTTCCACTCACCTAGGAGCTATTAACTCCGAAACATACCAAAGCATGAATACAAATGACATCTACAAATACCTGAAGACAATGTCGCGTAAACATCCAAGACACAGATCTCGTTACAGCTACACAGCCTTCCTGCATAGGAACGAAAAGGATCCACTACAGAATATGATGATTGACAGGTACATTCATCTACGGCTTGCTTGGGCACAATTTAGTTTTGGTTTCGGTTTATGTGAGTAAACACTGTATAATATGTACTTTGCATTTATTTTTTTCCATCAGAGTTGAGAAGTTAACTCAACTGCCCCGTGAAATGGTGGAAGGTGCAGAATCTCTTCAGGTCAGTGGTAACCAACGATGAAATCTTGGTGTTTTTTTTTTTTACCGTTCCGACGGTTCTTCTTCATTTCGCAATCCTCGTATCACCATTGAAAAAAATACTTCTTTTAAAATCGTTTCTTTTCGAAAATGTGTTTGCATAACACTCAAACGTCGACGTTTTAAACTGAAATTTTATCAGGAAACTCTTATACTTTGGTTTCGCTATCCGTAAAAGATTTGCTATCCTCGTGTTCAGTGTCGATGAGAAAGGGACGTTGATCATTCGTTGACTGGTTCAAAATTGCAGTGTGTAAGGCAGCTTCTTTGGAATGTGTACGTAGAAGGCTGGTAAAAAGGCGTGATGAGCCTAATGAAAACTCCAGGGCTGCGCTACACACCAATAGATAATCCCATTTTCCAAAGGCTTTCATGTCCTTTCATTTAAGTCCTTCTGTATCCTGTATATTAGGTGGTCAAGTATGACAAGTATGGTCATTATCATGCCCACTACGACTCATCTCTTACTGGGGACATTGATTTGATCTGTTGTCACCAAGTAAGGGACAAACTCAACCCTGCCGACTTTGTAGGTAAGTATGGACGACTGAGGACACCTACATACATGTCATTTTATGATTGGCGAGCCAATGACCTAAAACCCTGTTTGTTGTGGAAGTTTTTGAGAGAGGAGAAGATAAAAGTACCAGTGTCGAGAATTCGCGGGCATCGAACGCGAATCTCGATGTCCTTTCCTAGTGCATCAATCTGATCTTCAGGGATCTCTTCTGTTTAAGGCTGGACTTTTGCTTTCACGGGAACGAGCATTTTCGGTTATTTTTTCATTGAATCGTTTTTTCTTGCAGGTTGTTAACTATTTTATACTACCTAAACAATGTAGACGAAGGAGGTGAAACTGCTTTTATCATCGCTGATAACTCCACCCTAAACGAGACAGTAAGATAACAATTCACGGTTCTTAACAGTTTCGTTGTTATATGTTGCTAATGCAAAGAAAACGCTACAACTGTAAATTAAACACGGGGTTTAGGTCAGTAACTAGCGGGTTCGACTTGGTCGTATCATTGTTTTTACTCTCAAAACTGCTGGCTCCGTCAAAAAAGGCATCATGTTAACACATTGAGTCCAAATATCCGAGGGAAAATTCTCCGGTGTAATGATGACGCTTTATTGTCTACTCGGCTGAACGCCCCTTTTTGACAACCCATCAGATCTAACGGTGAGCCATTCTACACGATCCCAGACAAAAAGAGTTGGAAGTTTGTTCCCGTTGTTTGGAACTTTTGGACCATGAAAGGGCCCACGTCACCCTACACCGTATTCTTCAAGAAGGAGTTCCAATAACCGAGCCGTGTCTTGAATTTTTTGTGTGGGATTTCCCCACACTTTGTCAGCACCGGCGATATGCCTGGCTTTATTTGTGTTTGTCACGTGGTCTCTATTAGGAAGAGAGGGGAACCTGGGAATGAGAATGATTGTTTGTATGTGATAGCAATTACTCTTCTCGGCAGTTGTCATTTGGCGAATCTCGACTTGTTTTCTCGGTGTGATTAATTTACAAGGTAAGGAGAAGTCGTCTTCCTTTCTGACGTTTGTATTAAGCGAGTTGTGCCAGCTATATTACAAGGAGTCATGCCTTCAAACTTATATCGATAGCGGACAGATATAACATAATGACAAAGTCCAGTATTATCCTGTAGATGTACGATTAGCAATTTGAGGTACCCTCTTTTAACTTCGATTTGTTGACATGTTGCGTGACGGCGCCAGTTTCTGTAGATTCGCAAGTTAAAAAATTAATGCCTTCAAACTTCCTGTCAAAAACTTTCACATTTACCGTACAGTGTTGTAAGCTTTGAAGCACGAATACTCTTAGCTGACAATTGCACTTGCCTGTTCATTTATCCAGTTTTATCGTAAACAAATTCTCTTCTGCCACTAGCGACTGATTCCATTATTTCCGCTGATGAATAAAAGTAGACGGCATTTACCTCTTTACCTCGTGATAACTTGGGGCCATGTCCAGCTTTGTCTGCTGACTGGGAAATACACAACCCACAGTAAATAGTATTACCCATCGAACGGAACAGTGGAAATTTCGGGTGCTTTCCATTATGCCTGACCATCAGGTACTGGAAACGACAATTTTCGTATTTTGGAAAAACTGTTACCATTATTCACCGGTCATCCCAAGCGGTTTATTCTGACAAATGGTAAGCACCCTTACTTTCCTCGAAACTGGAAGTCCAAACAGGTTTCTCCCCTAACCGTTTTCTCGTCCTACGGGATCGTTACTCGACATTTATCACTATAACATGACAAAATGTATTACATTTACTGTGGTGCTAATCATCAAAGTTTATTTGACTGAAATCCCACACAAGTACGCATTGCGGATCTATTTTTTCTTTGGTGGGGAATGGGCACCGTAATAATAAGGTAACCAAGCCAATTAAACAATATGTTAACTGACAATTTATTTATTATCCAGTTGCTTTTATCAAAACGAGGAAAAGAGGATGATCCCTTCAATCTCAGCAACTTTTGTCAGAGTGCCAACCTCGTCATAGCACCAAAACGAGGTACAGCAGTCATGTGGTACAATCATCACCTCGATTCTGATGGTGAATCCCTTGGAGAAAGAGATCCGTACACACTGCACGGAGGCTGTGACGTCAAAAAGGGAAATAAGTGGATCGCAAATCACTGGATACCAGCATCCTATAAAAACTACCGGCACCTTCCCAGCATATATCGAAGACGCAATCCTTCGAGAACATAAATACGGCTTTGCAACCTCGGTTTCTCATTTAACTTAAAGTATTATTATAGAATTCGAATACTGGCGGCTCTCATCGTTAAGGCCACTGCGTGTCGCATTGGGATAAGAGAGATCTGGCCATGCCACCAATCCATTCTCGTCACCAGAGCCTCGGAGCGACCCAAGACTCTGGGAAACTCTGTGTAGGGGACCTTGCGCCGTTAAGGGTTCTCATAGCCAAAAATTGGCTATTTGAACCTTACGGCGCCTGCTCACTCCTCGTGCTAACATGAATGCACCAGTTAGAGGCGCTTTTGATTGTTCTTCACGAAAACTAATGAGAAGGCAATCTGTTTCAGGGTTCTCCAGAGCTCATCTCTCCCTCAGTCAAGAGAAGAGTTCTGGAGTCGAGATTGGCCACCAATCGAGACAATTTTTTTTCTTGACAATTTTCGTTTCTGCGCATGCGCATGTCAAAGATAAAGAACGCAACCGTTGATTGGAATTTGAACTTTAGAGTCACGTGTTTCATTTTTCAAGCCTACCACGGTTTCAGAACACTTCCTCACTCATAATCACACCGCCAACGATATTTCACTTATTCCACTCGAGCTCATTCACTCCAATCGTGACAGTGTACGGAAAGCAAGAGAAGCATATCTCATAAACATAGCGAACACTCTTGAATTTTTAGGTCGTAATAAGAAAGATTAAATGTAATCCACCTTTTCCCTTATATTTCTGTACCGTTATATAATTTCAATTATCATTTCTTATTATTATTGTATCGTATCCGTTAAGTCCGTTAAAATCCTTATCTTTAGGGCTGTATCAAATCGCACGCCATATCACTATTGAAATTGCAACGTCTTTGTTAACCGTGGTCATTGCTTTTAAAAGCTTGATGAAGAAAGGGTTGGCTTTTTAAAATTATATTCCTTCACCATCATATCAGCATTGTTCTTTTTAGCTTTTCATTTTCTTTGCAACTGTGTAAGACGATGGTGATACTGCAATCAAAACTAAAGTCTTCGTTAACAATCTCCACCTCCCTCCATTCGTCCTAAATTGGAGAAAAATAGAATATTTATGCCATGCAGTTTATCAGGTCAAGTTGTGTGGTTTGAATTGACCACAAGCTGTAAACAAAATTACAACCAACAACCAAACATGCAAATTGACACTATAACTTGTCAATCATATGATCACCTGACCGAATAAGCTTGCTAACTTTGTATAAGCTTCATTTTGAATGTTAACAACATGCCATGAATTTGTTAAATATCTCGTTAGCCTGTTGCGTCTTTTTTGGATTAAAATTTCAAATTTTGGAAATTTCGTCTCAAAGTATCCTAGAACCTTGCTTCGAAGAAGACGAAGATCTTGCAAAATGTTCGAAATCGGACAACATCTGTGACAAGAACACAGACTTTGGTGAAATAAGACTTTTTAGATTGCCGGGGTTTAAGGTAAGTGGTATATAACAATTTTATTTTAACAGACAATGCTTGGTCAGGAAATTGGTACCAAAAACGCTAGCCAGAACTGATGGCGCTGACCAAAGCATTGCACTTAGTACTGAAAATATCATATCATAGTACTGAAAATATCATATCATGTGAGCATGGCTGGCCCGGGATCGATTCCCCGGATTCGGCGTCATATATGGGTTGGTTGAGTTTGTTGGTTCTTTGCTCTGCACCGAGAGGTTTTTCCCCCGGTACTCTGGTTTTTCCCTCTCCTCAAAAACCAAAATTTGATTTGATTTGTTCTGGTTTCAGTTGATTTGTAGTGTTCCCAATTAGTAGAGCACTCGTTCTTGACTAAATACTGTAAATAAACTTGAGACATAAATAAATTTATTATTATTGTTATTATTATTATTATTATTATTATTATTATTATTATTATTATTATTATTATTATTATTATTATTATAGTTGTTCGTCCCTTTCTTACGCATGGTGAAGAGGCGTTGAAAAAACCGGTTGTTATACTGTTTTTGGTACCTGTTCGACTAAAAACCATAGCGGCTTGCTTGTTGGAGTGCTAAATGCAGTGATTTGAAGAGTCAATAGAGCGTTAAAACCAGAATATAGTTCCAAAAAATATCTAAGATGTATAAAACGGTAAATGACCCAATTTTCATTAGGTCCTCTCAATTTCAATCAACGTCATTCAGGTAGGTCACGTGAGAAGGTTGGAATTAGAAGAAGGGAGAAGCTACAAGCTGATCACAAGGGCAATGAGACCACTGTTGTTCGGTGAGTAACGTTAAGAACGTGGCTTCTTAGGCCAAAACTCGTAAAAAAATGTCGTTCACAGTCGTTCCATTTTCACCAAGGAAAGTCGGAAGTCTCTTGTTCCTCAGTTACATGTCCGTATCTGCTTTTCTTGGATGATTGAAAGTTGCTATGGAGACCAACTTTCTACATACCTATAAAGACAAGCTATTAGCATACGGGGCATAACAAAACAGGCATAAAATAAAATAAACAAAGCGGCCTCTAATACTCTTTCAGTGATGCTATTAATAACACAACGATTTTTCCAGAAATTCCTGAGTTTCTCTCTCATGAAGAGTGCGACCACATCATGTTCCTTGCGAGAGAAATGGGCCTAAGTGCAAGTTTCATTGGTCGCGACAATTTGAATGAAGGAGGTCTGGAGAGGGCTATGAAGATAGCTGGTGGGTAATTTTTGTCTATGTTGTAAAAGTATGATACGTACAATCTCCAGTTAGTGCTCTCTTCGAACCTTTGCCGAACCGCAATTTATTTACTTCTTCATTTTTCATTTTCAAGACACAAACACAACCCTTGAATTCAAAGATGAATTTGCTCGTGATTTCAGTGTATGGGACGCCAACAATGATGGCATAATTGATATTTCAGAGGTAGGTTTATCTAAAGAGGAAGTTAGAAGACATTTCCTATTATTCAAAAATTAATATTTACATTAAGATCAGAAGGTATCGAGGTTAACAAAAATTAAAATAAATTTATTCATGTGCCAAATGCATTTAGCCCTAGACCTACGCTTTTAGAGGATAGACTAATAAAACAAGCCGGTTCTTGACAGAGACAACTGTCTCAGAACAACCCAGATTTTAGCTAAGCCCGGCGAGTATCCAAACTGGGAAATTACAATGAAAAGGCGAGTGCCCACAGCACTGCTCCAAACCTTCCCCCTGGTGGATATGTTGTCGGTAAAATCCGTTCTCAGGTTGAATCCGTTTTTACCTACGTTGAATTGGTGATCCTCATTTTACATTTTTAGGTTGTCTGAATACGCACTCAGTTGAATTGAAGAAACCTTTAAATAGTTTATGAAGCCTACATTAAGCGTATAGAAAAAATAGGGTCAGGTTAGGATTAGCTTTGACAGGAGCCCATGATTAGGAGTGAACAACAGCCCTATATTCCTGTTACGAAGTTTTCACAGATTGAATTTCCCGAAATGAGACTCCCGTGGGAGCCCGATGACCAATCACAAGAAACTAACATTGCGTCACCGGGCTGGAACGGCCTTTTTTCTGATGGAAAAGGTAGTCTAAGATGTATGAAAAGAAAAACAGGAAACCGTGTTTTCCCTTTTTTCTGGTCCTTTGGGTTCAACTCCCGATAACTCGAACCTGTTTCAATTTCCTTGATGATTTAATTCGAGAGTCATGTCACTGTAGTAGAAGCTGTTTAGGTCAGCATCTCAGGAGCTCTTGAGAAGGAGTAGGACAACTGCCCTATTTTCCCATCACGGCGTTTTCAAAGACCGATTTATTTTTCGATTGAATTTTCCCGCCGAAGGAGACTCCCGTGGGAGCCCGATGACCAATCACAAAGAAACCAACTTGACCGTCCCATCAGGTCACCGGGGACCCCGAACGGTATATAATATGATTGTTTTTTTGCGGAACAAGTACTCTAAGAATAGATCGGTCTGCAGAAAGCCTGCTTTAAACTAGGTAAGACTGCATATTCAACCGAAGTAAATTGAGATCATGAAAAAGTAACCTACAGTCCCGGAACAAGAAATGTTGACACATCTTTGCATGCCTTGCCCTCCCACAATGTCTACCGAATGGGCTCAGGAAATTCGCGTGGAAAGACACATTGTGAGGGGAGAGTGGACCGCGAAAGCTTCAGATCTGTCATATTCGTGTACCTGTTCCAACGAATTTTGTCCACAGACTGTAGGTAAAAGTTATTTCCAACCAGAAGACGGATTTATAACCGGCAACAGATGGACCTGACCAGCTTGCTTTTGTAATCAGTTATTGATAAATACCTGTACGTGCAACTATTGATGATCGAATCCTGCCTAAGCGACTCTCTGACGTTCAGTTATGCTCGTACTCGTTGCCTTTTTCCTGTTTTTTACCGTGTCAGATAAAGAAAGTTTTCGTGAGCGACACAGGGCCTTGCCCACTAAAAGGATGACGAGGTTTATAAAAAATGTGGAGGGTATTAAATTAACTCTGTTTTGTTTTTTCAGTCTCGCCAAATATAGTAAAACAATAAAGCTTCCTTTTTTTCCTCTTTTTCAAGTTTAAAAACCTCATCCGGACCAAGCGGGAATGCTGCTCACACTCACAGAACAAAGGTATATTAGTGGATCACGATAGCCTGACTGTCAGGTGATAAGGACGACTAGTTGTTGTGATGGCCGGCAGAATGGTCTTTTGTGGTGATTGGCGGGTGCGCCTCTGCTCTCGCGGTGAACGTACTGTAGTGAAGTATTGGCTTTGTAAATGTTGATCAAGTTCAGTGCTTCGGTTAAGGTTGAATGTGACGTCTAGGAAGTTGATGATATTTGTTTGTTTAGCTTTCTGAGTGGTGGGAGGCGTCCATCCGTTTTATTCAAGATGCCGGCCTATGTCGTGCTGATGTTCTCTGTGTCTCTAGGTGTGGTCGTTAGTATAGCTTAGTCGTCATCGTCTCGTGAAGTCCTACGGTTTATTAAGATCCTGGGGCAGTTGGGAAGCGGAGAGAAGCTACCACGGTTCACAATGTTCGGCGCCGTCGTTAGCTTCCCATGTTACGTCAGAATGTGTCTCACCTTTCTTTGCCAGGGTATATGATTGTGGGATTGGGTGGGGGGATTTTTAAGATGGAGTTTTTAGCGTGGCATTATAAATGTTTCTTTCGCGGTGGTAATGTAAAGTCGTAGTTGGAGGCGAAGTCGAGGCTTCGTTTAGGAGGTCTTGGCGCTAGATGGATAGAATCTTCGATTGTCGAAACAGATAAAGCTGAATTGTTGTTTGTTTCGAGAGCTTTGAACCAGTTGATTACGGCACTGTGGTTGTTTTTCCATGGTTGAGGTTCTGTTTTTTCGCGATTGTGCTGTTGAGGCGGGTAGAGGATTTTTGCCTATTTTGCCATCTTGGACATCGTGGGGTTGATGAGTCTGCAGGTCGGTTGTTTGCGAAGTTCGTGTGATCCTTAAGTGTTATGATGCGTCTTTGTCGCTTGTAGTGTGCACTATGTCGTCGATTCGTAGTCGATTCTCGGAGGATACGTGCTGATTGTTGAGAACCAGACATAAGGAAAACGTGTCTTCACGATCTAAAACAAATTGCTGCTGGCAAACCCCGCCGCCACACTGCCCCTCATTGTTACGGTGTAAACAAGGCTCTCACCAAAAAAACGGGAAGAGTTAAAGAAGGGTGAGAGAGAAAGCTACCGAAGATAACCTCTTTAGCTGGAACAACTACATCCCAGGAATCCGAATAGTTATTACCAGTGCTAAGGAAAACCTCCCATTTTTGAACCATAACTCCTCATTAAAATCAATTATGAGCAACTAAAGTAATTCAAAAACCCCCAGTCAGCGACAACCAAGAGAAAACCTTAAACGGGATGCTAACTAATTCCATTTGCACCAAACCCTGCAATGATCCGGAAGTTAAATTTGTGGAACAAACGGTGCGGACATGCCCCTATTTAAAAAAGGGTAGAGGACTCGTACCTTCTCGCCCGAAGAAACATTCGGATAAAACCACTCGAGAAACTGCACCTCTACGAACTTGATATAAGTTAATGCGTCATGTGCAGTATGTGGAAATAATTAGATAGGGAGAAACGGGTAGGGTACCCGTCCTCAGAAATAGCGTACTCAGACCCTCAAAGAACACCACACGAGACACCACATGTATCCTGGGCCTCTCTTATCGCCACTCGCCGTCTTACCACTCACTCATTGCTCTCAAGATGTAACCTCTATCTCCCGTTTTAAAGATTCTAGACATCTGGCCGCACTATCAGAACTGTCAAAAGAGACAAGATTCTGGAGTACTCGTGTCCGTTCTTGCCATTTAATTGGCAAACATGTAATTGCTCTGCGCGCTACCTTTACTTACCCATTCGCCTGCATAATTTAACAAACGGGAATATTGTATGACGCGCGTTTGGTTTCAGTTTATTTCTCCTTATATCCCTGAAGAGCCGTGCACGTTTGAAACCACGCAAACCAGGCTTGTAGGGAAAACTTGTTGTTATTTGTCTTGTTTTTTTTTTTTATCATATCTATACCGAATACCTCTCTCTCATATAAGTACTTTGATTATGCAACGCTTTGAAAACGGGTACTGTTATATATATATATATATAATATGTTTTTCAACGATGTAATAATGTGTTGATTAACAGGAAGGGAGCGTCATTTCTTCATTGACGGTAACATATAACATCCAGACCTACTGTT
Organism: Montipora capricornis; assembly: GCF_036669925.1. NCBI lineage: Eukaryota > Metazoa > Cnidaria > Anthozoa > Scleractinia > Acroporidae > Montipora > Montipora capricornis. The sequence continues at coordinate 50,162,951 of NC_090892.1, read as the reverse complement.
ATCGAGTTTCTGTGCTCACGCAGTGCATCAGAGTATTAATAAGAGTTAAGCTTCCCATCCTTAATATAAACCCATGGAGAAAAGTTAATGTGTTAGGAGTGCCTAAACTAGCGAGCTATGGGAGCATGTAGTGACTATTATACCGGGCTGGGTCGTGATATACGAAAGGTATATCTACTGAGATGGCAGGTCAAATTAGTCATATATGTTTGCATGTAGAAAGGCGGCACAGCGAACTTTTCGGTGGCCGCACAATTTAATAACGTGGCGCCCTTCGGGCAAACTCATTAAAGGCTAGAGCAGGGGAGCATTTACTATGCAATCAAAATGCCAAAAAACGCAATATCACACGTGGTTATTTCAAGAAGAAACGCTGTACTGATCCACTCTGTTATTAATAGACGGAGTGCGTACTCGACCAAACCCACCACCACGCAGGCCAAGTGCTTAATAGCTTATAACATGCAACAGGGGATCGCCCAATTGCTAATTATACACAATACCCGATTATCTTTCTAACAAACCCAGGCTCGAAACGAACGCTTGTTGATATCAAGTTGATAGCAAAATCTCTGTCATCAATACTACCTGAACATTAAGCAATGCGTTGTGCCAGAACTCCAGCCCGAGTCGACAACATGCCAATCATTGAGCCTGTGACATTAGCCTCCCTTTCTTAAATATGATAAAACCATTAGTAACATAAAAAGATAATTACATAATGTTTCCAATGACGAGTAAGGTGTTAACCACCAACTTATTCTATTCCGTATGAGTGGAATCCAAATCTTTAAAACCCACAGGTGAAGCTTGCAAAGTCTGCAACCAGAAGCTATTTGTAAGCAGAGATGGTCAACAGCGAACTTGATCGCTCCAAAAGTACCAATTGTTCAATGATACGACGTTCCGACCTCCGACATAACATGAGGATAGAGTGTTACAGGTATCGCCACTTCACAAGTGTTCTGTCTTTGATGCAAAAATCCGATCTGGGAACGGCGAAATCTCTACATTAGGCTGTCCGCCTATGGTGTAGCCACCACCAGAACCATACAAGACAAGACTGCTCTTCCCTCTGAGGGCATTTTGATAGAGACCGAAGTTATTGAATATCAAAGCTACTTAATCTAATAGAGGATACAACCCCTCTCAGGTCCAAACAACAATTGAGAAAGTCAAATCCATTCCCAGGGAGAATTTGCTTGTTCCCAATATAAAGCAATCTACTAAGGTTTTTTCCGTTAGTTTTAGATTACAATCCTTCTTTGCCAAGCATCGGGAAAGTTCTACATTCCCATCGGCATCTCATTGACAATTCACACTTCCCTAGCCAAAATTTTCGCAAAGGGATCTATCATTCCCTACACAGATATACAAGGTTGTTATAAAGTGTAAAGGGAAATGCGATCTCTGTAAGAATTTTTTAGTAGAATCGGATCATTTCTCCAGCACTTGTACAAGCAGGAAATATTTCATCAGACAACACCTTCATTGTAAATCTAAAAATGTGTTTACTTGATCACTTGTAACAAATGTAATGTTCAGTATGTAGGATCAACAACTAACGAGTTTAAAGTCAGATTTCGAAACCACAAAATCGGCCGTGAGCACAAAGAAGAACACTTGTGAAGTGGCGATACACTTTAACAAAGAAACTGATGTCTTGTCGGATTTCGTTTTCGTCATCATTGAACAAATTGGTAATTTTTAGCGATTAAAATAGCCTCGACCATCGTCTGCTTACAAGAGAAGCTTTCTGGAGTGCACAACTTTGCACCCTTTCAACCTTATGGTTTGAATAAAAGATCAGATTGGCTCACCAGACACAGGCTATCAGTTATTAGTATCACCCAACTAGTGGACTAATGCAAATGATGCGTTTTGATTGGCTACGCTACTAGAGGACTATTAGTAATAGTCCTCGAGTAGCGAAAAGGGTGACGCTTTCTTTCGTTTTATTCCCAAAAAATATTTCTTCAACTTGCATTTGCTAACTTTATTATTGCCTTTTCTGTCCGACTAGTTGGGTCATACTAAAACAATTAGACCCTTCGCCCTCAAGGGCCACGGGTTCATTAGCCCATGAGGGGTAAAAATTTGTACTTTGTAACAATTATCAGGTTTTAGGCTTTTGGTACAAAAATTGACATAACGGTAGTTGAAAATGCGATGAACTAATCAAGAAACCATTTGCTTAAACAACCATTATTTTCTATGGTTGGGGTGTATATACTTGTGATATTCTGTTTTCTGTGTAGGTTGGTACGTCAGGAATGTGAACTTGGTTCCAGGAAAAGGTCATCAAATTATTACCCGATCACTTAAGCCCCCCATTTTTGGTAAGCTCCGTTCAGCTCATTATATAATAATATTTAGAATCTACAAAATTTATATATTATTCTTTATATTCAATGTTTTTTAATGTTTTTTTTAAATTGTAAATACACATTGTAATTCATTTTTAAATGCGAAAATGTGTTTCAATAAACTATTATTAAGTGAATATTTACTACTCCTGGTATTATGACTAAATCAGTTGAGGAGCAGTGTTGGCGCAGTGATGAGAGCACTCGGCTTTCAATAATATGACTTTCCTTCGGGTTGAGTTGGTTTGATTCTCTACTCTGTTCCGAGAGACTGTTCTCTGGTTAGGAAGGATTACGTTTTTGCAAACGTCGGCCGTGTAGCACTAATATGTGAACAGACTTAACTGATTTAACTGACTTAACTGACTTAACTTAACTGGGTTCAATTCCCACCCTGGCCAGAGTTTTCTCTGTCCGTGTATGGGCCCATTTCCATTAGTAGGGCTGACGCTCACATGGTTCATATGGGGTAGAAACCTTGCACTTCACATTACACTCTAATCAGTTAAGTACGGTGGCCCACAGGGACATGAAGCAAATTAAAAAGTTGCTGCAATAAAATAAAGTTGCTGCAATTTAAATAAAGTTGCTGCAAATAAAAAGAGTTGTTGCAAATTAAAAGAATGTTGCTGCAAAGAATGTTGCTTCAATTGAATGATCTTTGCCGAGTTAATTTGATTTGGTTTGGAATCTCCCTAACCAGTGGAACTCCTCTATTCCCCCCCCCCCCACCCTCCCCTTAGTTTTAGATGTTAAAGTAGAGCCTTTTAAAATGTATCGCACTTTCTGCAGACAACAGCTCCAAAACCGCGAAAGAGCAGAAGAGCAGAAAGTTCTTATTTTTTCGAGAGCGCCCTCCTCACCCCTCCCCTATAGCTCTTGGTCTGGATCCGCCACTGCCGGATACAAGCACGGGACTTGAATAAAGTGATCATGGTTAAACCAACAAAAACAATGCAGCTGCATCTAAAAACGACCCGCGTTCGTACTCGCCGGTTGAATCACCGAACGAGAACTTGCGAGTCATCCGAGGATGCAGTCTGGGCCACCAATGTCGATTCGTATTTGATGACTTTGGAAAACCAACTATATCGAAGAGCTCTGGGCGTTCCTTAAGTTACTAAAACTTTGACGAAATCACACCCCTCTATTCTGGGTCGTGTCGTACCACATTGAACGGGCTTCGGGATTGGCCAAAAAACAATAGAACGAACAAAGATAACAAAGGATTTAGCACAGCAAACAATGGGAAGTACGACACTATACAGCCAATGAAATATAGAGTTCAACAAGAGGTACGACCCTACCCTCTATTCACCCTGTTGTCACGCCTGCCTCCTTCTCTTTCGTCATTAATGCCCCAGTACTGTTAAGTAATAGGGTTAGGGTTAGGATTAGAGCTTACTATAAGAAACCGGCATGAAAAGAAAAGCAATTTACTGTGTACAGTTAATGTTACATTACGATTAACCATTTCAAACGGACTGTTTCCAAAGATGAACACATTTAAACCGTTTCAATGTTATAACTCCTTCAGAAAGTCATTACCAGGTTTCTCCACCAATGGGAGCCATGTCCAACCAGATGAAAAGACTGCCAAAACGACAGTGCACGCTAACCATTTCACTTCCAATCTCAGGTTCAAAAAAATATGATCACTAAAACCGACCATGCAAGAACTCTAACCAAGCACAAGCACTTTACTAATTACGCTGACTGCGAACCTTTTTAAATAAACGGCAGATTCATATATCTTTATTTACCCTCGGATTTTTAGAGTAGCTTGGTGTAGCTAATATCTCCGAGCATTTACCCTCCCAACCATGATACACCACAGAAGACAGACCACAACACCGGAAACTACATGCCCTACTCTTTACGACAAGTGTGCGGGTTCTTTTACGTCCCACAGTATTATGAACATTGAAGGATTGTGAGACGGGACCTCCGGCTTATCGTCCTTATCCGAGAAGACTAGAGAGTCTAACCATTTGCAGATGTAATTACAAAGGCAGCACTTTCTCCTGAGTTATTTAAAGACCCTGATTGTTGGTCCGGCCGGAGTTGAACTCACGACCTCCCGCGTAACAGCCCGGTGCTCAACCAACTGAGCTACCGGTGCGCGGTATTGTTTCATGACTTTTGATGAGAGGGGAAAGCCGGAGTTCCCGGAAAAAATATATCTTAGCAGAGCAACTCAGAGTAGAGACCCATCAGACTCAACCCAAATATGGCGTCGTGTTGGGGTTGCAACCCTGGGAAACTTTGATGAAAGGAGGGTACTCTTATTTCCGCGCCAACTCTTCTACCAGGTAATTAATTGGGGCAAACTTTTATATTATTTGTGTTTAAGAAATTCCCGACTTTTTGACTAAGGAGGAATGCGAGCATCTCATCAAAAGAGCAGAAAAAGTAGGGCTTACTTTGAGTGAGGTAGGATTGACGGAGGAAAACAACACCAATGCGAATGACTTTGGTGGTACGTACACAAGGAAAAATACTCTTCAGTATATTGGTTAACAACACTAATGTCCGTTTTTACCTATTATGTTAGCCAATCGTAAGATGGAAAATATCTTCGACAAGAGTCCATCACCCCAGAGTAAAATTTACTCAAATTGGCCAAGTTTCCATCAGCGTCAGAAAAGCGTCTATATAAACCAAATTGTGCAGGAAAATAAACAATAGACCAAATCGGCTAATTCAATGATGTACCAAATTGAAAACCCATTGGGAATAAAACGTTTTGTTCCAGGTACTATATTTCCAAATTAAATCAATTATGTGAATGCTACATTTAAACCCATGAGATTTGGGTACAACATTTGGGGCGTTTTCCATTTACCAAGAAAGTCCGGAAATTCCGGTTGGGATGTAAATGGAACACACGTTTTTGGTTCGTTCCACTGGAAATTTTCCGGAATAAACGGTAGTCCTGTTTTCCCGTTGGAAACTTTGCGATGGAAATGCGTGTTCTATTTACAACTTTTCAAAGGACTTACCACTTCCAGGCTATTCACGGCCACATTTTTAATCTTTGGCGCGTAAAATCGCAATCACTGGGCGGCGAACGGACAGAAATTTCTGGAAATTTTTTGTAAATGGAAAACGCCCTTGGTCTATTGTTTATTTTCCCGCAAAACCTGGCTTAAAAATAGACACTTCTCTGACACCACTGCATGATGCAAACAAACCTGATACCAGGTGTCAATTACCTTTGCTGATACCAGATTCTTACTCTCGGGTAATGGATACTTACTTTCCATCAGCTAGTGTTTGCAATTTGATTTGTCGAGTTTGTTATTTTGCAATTTTTTGTCATTTCAGAAAACTGCACTGACAACGATTATAGATGTGTCAAATGGGCAAAGAGGGGAGAATGTAAAAAAAATCCCACGTACATGTTGAAGAATTGCCGACAAAGCTGTGAAGTCTGCCAGGGTACGAATAAGGTTACTGATTACGTGTTTTAGCTTCTGTCAACAAAGATTCAGTAACAGGATTTTTACCTTAACTTCAATAAAAAAAATCACCTGCTGTAAGTTGCCCTGTACAGCCAGTTGTTTCCCCCTGGTTTCGAGAGCTAAAATGTCCTATGAAGAGGTAATCTGAGGTAGTTCACCCTATGAGAGTCAAGTTCCGGTTAGTGTCCTAACCTTTCCTAGGTTAGGAAACTAACCAGAACTGTCCGGATCTCTAATTTGGCCGCTAAAACTATTATTCTCAAGCCAGAATTAATGAGTGTTTCACAACAAACGTTTTCGATATCCGGATATTTCTCAAAAGTGGACTAACTTCATTAATTAAAAGATGTGTTTTCAGATGACAGGGATTTTGACTACGAGCACTGGGATCTGAATAAAAATGGAATACTTTCTGGTTATGAGGTGCGTCGTCGGTATCAGCTAATAATAATAGTAATATCTAACAATGTACTTTTATTAGTAAAGATGGATTCAAAAATAGTTTACAGCTTTAAGAATGCCTTCACAACCAAGGCTGCGTTAGTTTTGGAAGAGAAACATCCTGCGAAACAAATTTTAGAATTGTTTACATTTTAATTTTCTGCTTTCAGCTCATAAAGGCGACTAAAATGCTCTATTTCTTATTTATTGATGAAGACGACGTTCTTGAAATGTAAGGAAGTTGGGTGTTTTTATCACCATTCTTTATAGCTTCATTGTGGCAATCTACGGGAAACTGGGTAATGGCGAAGTTCTATTTGAAACAAAGTTGACGCAAGGTTCATACAGCCTTCATATTAAAATAAAGAGAGTTTTGAAGGCTCCATTCAAGCTTGTTTGGACTTGAGTTCGGGATGAAGTGCTATCAGAAAAGCAAGAATCACTTTATTTAATGAGGGTAGCACGTTATAGTGTTACACCACTAATAAACTTGTGGCTTTCAATCTAAGTTCAGACCAGACCACAACACTGGGATCTCTGTGCCCTGCTCTTTTCGAATAGTGAGTGTGATCAGCAAGGATCTTGAGACGGTACGGTTTATCACGAGTTCTTATCCGAGAAGAATTGAAAGTCCAGCCATTAATTTGTGGACGTAATTACATAGGCAGCACTTTCATCTCAGGTATTTAAAATTTAAAGACCCTGAATGTTGGTCCGGCCGAACCTCCCGCATAATTCTCGTCACCAGAGCCTCGGATCTTATGTCTGCTCCGCGTGCTAGTGAATGCACCAATCGGAGACGCTTTTCATTTTTCTTCACGAAAACCAATGAGGAAACACTTCGTTTCAGGGTTCCCCAGAGCTCTTCTTTCCCTCAGTCAAGCGCAAAAAGAGAAGAGCTCTAGGGTCGAGATTGGCATCCTTGTCCGATCCCAAGAGAAAATGAGGGGACAGAGAAGGAGGCTCCCGGTCCAGCCCTTGGGATACGTCATGTCCACGAAAGTTATTTTTAGACGAGCGGAAGTCTTCCGAGACGTCCGCATGCAGGCCAACCGCGGTCCGTTGTTTGAAAGAAAATATATATTCATCAGCCTTCCACGTGCGCCATCATTTTCTCTTTTCACTAAGAACCTGAGAGCGAAGCAAGACTGCATGCGGACGTCTCGGAAGACAGACTTCCCCTAGAACAAAGACTTCCGCTCGCCTAAAAATAACTTTCGTGGACATAACATATCCCGGCCAACGCCTTGAGCCTCCCTCTCTGTCCCCTCATTTTCTCTTGCCGATCCTCAACCAACTGAGCGAACCGGTCTGCGGTCATTCTTACTCTCGTTACCAGAGCCTCGGATCTCTCATGTCCACGTGTCTCACAAAAGTGAAAAGCTCTGGGGTCCACACTGGGTCAGTCTTGGCCGAATTAGACACTCACTAAACACCGACTGAACCAAATTGTCTTTTGTTTATGTTTTACAACTACAGGTTTCAGATTTAAATATCACGCAGTTTGGCCCAGGTAAAGTTATTAAATGGTTAGCATTTTATGTCAGTTATAATGTTTAGTAGTAAAAAGATAAACTCGCGAGGGAAGGAAGAGAGGTGGAATTTTCGGGAAAACGTTTTGGCAAAAGTTTAACTCCAAACTATTGTTTACGAGTATCTTGACCATTGAAACATATAATGTTTTTATTTATGTTGTAAATAATAGCTCCTCTTACTGTCTGGTGCATTATTAGTTTTGTTGACGAAGCCTTGCAGTCAAAATAAGTATCGATTAACGATCCATAACTTTAAAGAAATGGCAGCTGGTAGAAATTAATGAAGGAAAATGACAAAGAGATTTTGCATGCCGGTTACACAGATAATGTACACTGATCCTTTTGGATGAGGTTTCACCTGGCGATGTTGTTTTTGACCAAATTAAGAAACGTTAATGCGCATTTCCAGGTCCCTTGTGTGAAGACAACGAAGCTTCGTGTTCGCAACTCGCAAAAGAGGGTGCATGCCAACTGTATCCTCAATGGCTGCTGCTAACTTGCCGGAAATCTTGTGGAAACTGTGGATGCGAAGACCTCGCTACAAACTGCACATCACTTGCTGCTTCGCAAAAATGCATGGATGATGGTCACGCCTACTGGATGCTAGGAAATTGTCATCGAAGTTGCAAAGTTTGTTTAGGTAAGAATATCAGAGTAACTGGCGTTTTGACATCTACAGAAAGGGGCTTTAAAATGACCAGGAACATTTTGCCAAAGTTATCATTTAGGTGATTACACAACGTCCCCCGCAAATCTTGCGCGCCCAAGACACAGTATTCGTCAACCGTGAAAAAGTAACGCACAAGTTAAGACTTTTGGGTGACGAATTTCATTCCTTCCACTCTACTAGGAGCTATTAAATACGATAAATAACAAATCATGATTACAAATGACATCTACAAATACCTGAAGACAATGTCGCGTAAACATCCAAGACACAGATCTCGTTACAGCTACACAGCCTTCCTGCATAGGAACGAAAAGGATCCACTACAGAATATGATGATTGACAGGTACATTCATCTACGGCTTGCTTGGGCACAATTTAGTTTTGGTTTCGGTTTATGTGAGTAAACACTGTATAATATGTACTTTGCATTTATTTTTTTCCATCAGAGTCGAGAAGTTAACTCAACTTCCCCGTGAAATGGTGGAAGGTGCAGAATCTCTTCAGGTCAGTGGTAACCAACGATGAAATCTTGATGTTTTTTTTTTTACCGCTCCGACGGTTCTTCTTCATTTCGCAATCCTCGTATCACCATTGAAAAAAATACTTCTTTTAAAATCGTTTCTTTTCGAAAATGTGTTTGCATAACACTCAAACGTCGACGTTTTAAACTGAAATTTTATCAGGAAACTCTTATACTTTGGTTTCGCTATCCGTAAAAGATTTGCTATCCTCGTGTTCAGTGTCGATGAGAAAGGGACGTTGATCATTCGTTGACTGGTTCAAAATTGCAGTGTGTAAGGCAGCTTCTTTGGAATGTGTACGTAGAAGGCTGGTAAAAAGGCGTGATGAGCCTAATGAAAACTCCAGGGCTGCGCTACACACCAATAGATAATCCCATTTTCCAAAGGCTTTCATGTCCTTTCATTTAAGTCCTTCTGTATCCTGTATATTAGGTGGTCAAGTATGACAAGTATGGTCATTATCATGCCCACTACGACTCATCTCTTACTGGGGACATTGATTTGATCTGTTGTTATCAAGTAAGGGACAAACCTCAACCCTGCCGACTTTGTAGGTAAGTATGGACGACTGAGGACACCTACATACATGTCATTTTATGATTGGCGAGCCAATGACCTAAAACCCTGTTTGTTGTGGAAGTTTTTGAGAGAGGAGAAGATAAAAGTACCAGTGTCGAGAATTCGCGGGCATCGAACGCGAATCTCGATGTCCTTTCCTAGTGCATCAATCTGATCTTCAGGGATCTCTTCTGTTTAAGGCTGGACTTTTGCTTTCACGGGAACGAGCATTTTCGGTTATTTTTTCATTGAATCGTTTTTTCTTGCAGGTTGTTAACTATTTTATACTACCTAAACAATGTAGACGAAGGAGGTGAAACTGCTTTTATCATCGCTGATAACTCCACCCTAAACGAGACAGTAAGATAACAATTCACGGTTCTTAACAGTTTCGTTGTTATATGTTGCTAATGCAAAGAAAACGCTACAACTGTAAATTAAACACGGGGTTTAGGTCAGTAACTAGCGGGTTCGACTTGGTCGTATCATTGTTTTTACTCTCAAAACTGCTGGCTCCGTCAAAAAAGGCATCATGTTAACACATTGAGTCCAAATATCCGAGGGAAAATTCTCCGGTGTAATGATGACGCTTTATTGTCTACTCGGCTGAACGCCCCTTTTTGACAACCCATCAGATCTAACGGTGAGCCATTCTACACGATCCCAGACAAAAAGAGTTGGAAGTTTGTTCCCGTTGTTTGGAACTTTTGGACCATGAAAGGGCCCACGTCACCCTACACCGTATTCTTCAAGAAGGAGTTCCAATAACCGAGCCGTGTCTTGAATTTTTTGTGTGGGATTTCCCCACACTTTGTCAGCACCGGCGATATGCCTGGCTTTATTTGTGTTTGTCACGTGGTCTCTATTAGGAAGAGAGGGGAACCTGGGAATGAGAATGATTGTTTGTATGTGATAGCAATTACTCTTCTCGGCAGTTGTCATTTGGCGAATCTCGACTTGTTTTCTCGGTGTGATTAATTTACAAGGTAAGGAGAAGTCGTCTTCCTTTCTGACGTTTGTATTAAGCGAGTTGTGCCAGCTATATTACAAGGAGTCATGCCTTCAAACTTATATCGATAGCGGACAGATATAACATAATGACAAAGTCCAGTATTATCCTGTAGATGTACGATTAGCAATTTGAGGTACCCTCTTTTAACTACGATTTGTTGACATGTTGCGTGACGGCGCCAGTTTCTGTAGATTCGCAAGTTAAAAAATTAATGCCTTCAAACTTCCTGTCAAAAACTTTCACATTTACCGTACAGTGTTGTAAGCTTTGAAGCACGAATACTCTTAGCTGACAATTGCACTTGCCTGTTCATTTATCCAGTTTTATCGTAAACAAATTCTCTTCTGCCACTAGCGACTGATTCCATTATTTCCGCTGATGAATAAAAGTAGACGGCATTTACCTCTTTACCTCGTGATAACTTGGGGCCATGTCCAGCTTTGTCTGCTGACTGGGAAATACACAACCCACAGTAAATAGTATTACCCATCGAACGGAACAGTGGAAATTTCGGGTGCTTTCCATTATGCCTGACCATCAGGTACTGGAAACGACAATTTTCGTATTTTGGAAAAACTGTTACCATTATTCACCGGTCATCCCAAGCGGTTTATTCTGACAAATGGTAAGCACCCTTACTTTCCTCGAAACTGGAAGTCCAAACAGGTTTCTCCCCTAACCGTTTTCTCGTCCTACGGGATCGTTACTCGACATTTATCACTATAACATGACAAAATGTATTACATTTACTGTGTTGCTAATCATCAAAGTTTATTTGACTGAAATCCCACACAAGTACGCATTGCGGATCTATTTTTTCTTTGGTGGGGGAATGGGCACCGTAATAATAAGGTAACCAAGCCAATTAAACAATATGTTAACTGACAATTTATTTATTATACAGTTGCTTTTATCAAAACGAGGAAAAGAGGATGATCCCTTCAATCTCAGCAACTTTTGTCAGAGTGCCAACCTCGTCATAGCACCAAAACGAGGTACAGCAGTCATGTGGTACAATCATCACCTCGATTCTGATGGTGAATCCCTTGGAGAAAGAGATCCGTACACACTGCACGGAGGCTGTGACGTCAAAAAGGGAAATAAGTGGATCGCAAATCACTGGATACCAGCATCCTATAAAAACTACCGGCACCTTCCCAGCATATATCGAAGACGCAATCCTTCGAGAACATAAATACGGCTTTGCAACCTCGGTTTCTCATTTAACTTAAAGTATTATTATAGAATTCGAATACTGGCGGCTCTCATCGTTAAGGCCACTGCGTGTCGCATTGGGATAAGAGAGATCTGGCCATGCCACCAATCCATTCTCGTCACCAGAGCCTCGGAGCGACCCAAGGCTCTGGGAAACTCTGTGTAGGGGACCGTGCGCCGTTAAGGGTTCTTATAGCCAAAAATTGGCTATTTGAACCTTCGGGCGCCTGCTCACTCCTCGTGCTAACATGAATGCACCAGTTAGAGACGCTTTTGATTGTTCTTCACGAAAACTAATGAGAAGGCAATCTGTTTCAGGGTTCTCCAGAGCTCATCTCTCCCTCAGTCAAGAGAAGAGTTCTGGAGTCGAGATTGGCCACCAATCGAGACAATTTTTTTTCTTGACAATTTTCGTTTCTGCGCATGCGCATGTCAAAGATAAAGAACGCAACCGTTGATTGGAATTTGAACTTTAGAGTCACGTGTTTCATTTTTCAAGCCTACCACGGTTTCAGAACACTTCCTCACTCATAATCACACCGCCAACGATATTTCACTTATTCCACTCGAGCTCATTCACTCCAATCGTGACAGTGTACGGAAAGCAAGAGAAGCATATCTCATAAACATAGCGAACACTCTTGAATTTTTAGGTCGTAATAAGAAAGATGAAATGTAATCCACCCTTTCCCTTATATTTCTTTACCGCTATATAATATCAATTATCATTTATTATTATTGTACCGTATTTAAAATCCTTATCTTTAGGGCTGTCTCAAATCCCACGCCATATCACACTATTCAAATTGTAGCGTCTTTGTTAACCGTAGTCATTGCTTGCAAAAGCTTGATGAAGAAAGGGTTGGCTTTTTAAAATTATATTCCTTCACCATCATATCAGCATTGTTCTTTTTAGCTTTTCATTTTCTTTGCAACTGTGTAAGACGATGGTGATACTGCAATCAAAACTAAAGTCTTCGTTAACAATGTCCACCTCCCTCCATTCGTCCTAAATTGGAGAAAAATAGAATATTTATGTCATGCAGCTTATCAGGTCAAGTTGTGTGGTTTGAATTGACCACAAGCTGTAAACAAAATTACAACCAACAACCAAACATGCAAATTGTGACACTATAACTTGTCAATCATATGATCACCTGACCGAATAAGCTTGCTTAACTTTGTATAAGCTTCATTTTGAATGTTAACAACATGCCATGAATTTGTTAAATATCTCGTTAGCCTGTTGCGTCTTTTTTGGATTAAAATTTCAAATTTTGGAAATTTCGTCTCAAAGTATCCTAGAACCTTGCTTCGAAGAAGACGAAGATCTTGCAAAATGTTCGAAATCGGACAACATCTGTGACAAGAACACAGACTTTGGTGAAATAAGGCTTTTTAGATTGCCAGGGTTTAAGGTAAGTGGTACTGATAACAATTTTATTTTAACAGACAATGCTTGGTCAGGAAATTGGTACCAAAAACGCTAGCCAGAACTGATGGCGCTGACCAAAGCATTGCACTTAGTACTGAAAATATCATATCATAGTACTGAAAATATCATATCATGTGAGCATGGCTGGCCCGGGATCGATTCCCCGGATTCGGCGTCATATATGGGTTGGTTGAGTTTGTTGGTTCTTTGCTCTGCACCGAGAGGTTTTTCCCCCGGTACTCTGGTTTTTCCCTCTCCTCAAAAACCAAAATTTGATTTGATTTGTTCTGGTTTCAGTTGATTTGTAGTGTTCCCAATTAGTAGAGCACTCGTTCTTGACTAAATACTGTAAATAAACTTGAGACATAAATAAATTTATTATTATTGTTATTATTATTATTATTATTATTATTATTATTATTATTATTATTATTATTATTATTATTATTATTATAGTTGTTCGTCCCTTTCTTACGCATGGTGAAGAGGCGTTGAAAAAACCGGTTGTTATACTGTTTTTGGTACCTGTTCGACTAAAAACCATAGCGGCTTGCTTGTTGGAGTGCTAAATGCAGTGATTTGAAGAGTCAATAGAGCGTTAAAACCAGAATATAGTTCCAAAAAATATCTAAGATGTATAAAACGGTAAATGACCCAATTTTCATTAGGTCCTCTCAATTTCAATCAACGTCATTCAGGTAGGTCACGTGAGAAGGTTGGAATTAGAAGAAGGGAGAAGCTACAAGCTGATCACAAGGGCAATGAGACCACTGTTGTTCGGTGAGTAACGTTAAGAACGTGGCTTCTTAGGCCAAAACTCGTAAAAAAATGTCGTTCACAGTCGTTCCATTTTCACCAAGGAAAGTCGGAAGTCTCTTGTTCCTCAGTTACATGTCCGTATCTGCTTTTCTTGGATGATTGAAAGTTGCTATGGAGACCAACTTTCTACATACCTATAAAGACAAGCTATTAGCATACGGGGCATAACAAAACAGGCATAAAATAAAATAAACAAAGCGGCCTCTAATACTCTTTCAGTGATGCTATTAATAACACAACGATTTTTCCAGAAATTCCTGAGTTTCTCTCTCATGAAGAGTGCGACCACATCATGTTCCTTGCGAGAGAAATGGGCCTAAGTGCAAGTTTCATTGGTCGCGACAATTTGAATGAAGGAGGTCTGGAGAGGGCTATGAAGATAGCTGGTGGGTAATTTTTGTCTATGTTGTAAAAGTATGATACGTACAATCTCCAGTTAGTGCTCTCTTCGAACCTTTGCCGAACCGCAATTTATTTACTTCTTCATTTTTCATTTTCAAGACACAAACACAACCCTTGAATTCAAAGATGAATTTGCTCGTGATTTCAGTGTATGGGACGCCAACAATGATGGCATAATTGATATTTCAGAGGTAGGTTTATCTAAAGAGGAAGTTAGAAGACATTTCCTATTATTCAAAAATTAATATTTACATTAAGGTCAGAAGGTATCGAGGTTAACAAAAATTAAAATAAATTTATTCATGTGCCAAATGCATTTAGCCCTAGACCTACGCTTTTAGAGGATAGACTAATAAAACAAGCCGGTTCTTGACAGAGACAACTGTCTCAGAACAACCCAGATTTTAGCTAAGCCCGGCGAGTATCCAAACTGGGAAATTACAATGAAAAGGCGAGTGCCCACAGCACTGCTCCAAACCTTCCCCCTGGTGGATATGTTGTCGGTAAAATCCGTTCTCAGGTTGAATCCGTTTTTACCTACGTTGAATTGGTGATCCTCATTTTACATTTTTAGGTTGTCTGAATACGCACTCAGTTGAATTGAAGAAACCTTTAAATAGTTTATGAAGCCTACATTAAGCGTATAGAAAAAATAGGGTCAGGTTAGGATTAGCTTTGACAGGAGCCCATGATTAGGAGTGAACAACAGCCCTATATTCCTGTTACGAAGTTTTCACAGATTGAATTTCCCGAGAATGAGACTCCCGTGGGAGCCCGATGACCAATCACAAGAAACTAACATTGCGTCACCGGGCTGGAACGGCCTTTTTTCTGATGGAAAAGGTAGTCTAAGATGTATGAAAAGAAAAACAGGAAACCGTGTTTTCCCTTTTTTCTGGTCCTTTGGGTTCAACTCCCGATAACTCGAACCTGTTTCAATTTCCCTTGATGAGTTAATCGAGAGTCATGCAACTGTAGTAGAAGCTTTTAGGTCAGCATCTCAGGAGCTCTTGAGAAGGAGTAGACAACTGCCCTATTTTCCCATCACGGCGTTTTCAAAGACCGATTTATTTTTCGATTGAATTTCCCGCGAATGAGACTCCCGTGGGAGCCCGATGACCAATCACAAGAAACCAACTTGACGTCATCAGGTCACCGACCCCGAACGGTATATATATATTTTTTTTTGCGGAAAAGGTACTCTAAGAATAGATCGGTCTGCAGAAAGCTGCTTTAAACTAGGTAGACTGCATATTCAACCTAAGTAAAATGAGGATCATGAAAGTAACCTACAGTCCCGGACAAAATTGTTGAAACACTTTGCAATGCCTTGCCCTCCCACAATGTTTACCGAATGGGCTCAGAAATTCGCGTGGAAAGAACATTGTGAGGGGAGAGTGGACCGCGAAAGCTTCAGATCTGTATATTCGTGTACTGTTCCAAAGAATTTTGTCACAGACTGTAGGTAAAAGTTATTTCAACCAGAAGACGGATTTTACCGGCAACAGATGGCCCTGCCAGCTTGCTTTTGTAATCAGTGATTGATAAAGCCCTGTACGTGCAACTATTGATGATCGAATCCTGCCTAGCGACGCTCTGATGTTCAGGTATGCTCTTACTCGTTGCCTTTTCCTGTTTTTTACGTGTCAGATAAAGAAGTTTGCTGAGCGACACAGGGCCTTGCACTTAAAGGATGACGAGGTTATAAAAATGTGAGTATTAATTAACTCTGTTTTGTTTTTTCAGTCTCGCCAAATATAGTAAAACAATAAAGCTTCCTTTTTTTCTCTTTTTCAAGGTTAAAACTCTCCGATACAGCCGGGAATGCTGCTCAACTCACAGAACAAGGTATATTAGTGGATGCTCTTGTAATGAGCAAAATTAATGTGGCAGTTTTGAGAACAGTCAACTTCTATGAGTGGTTCTATAGCTTTTGCGGGCTTCATAATGCATATAATTACAATTCATTTGAAGGCTTCATATACTGATTCACTTTTGGCCATTTTTTTCGGCAGCATCGCAACTCGGGTGATTTCATAATTTCATGCAGCGCAGCTTTAAAGAACGGTAATTTCACAGAGATCTCATCTTCGCCTCTACCAAATTTGATATTCAAAAGCTCCATTGTTAATTAATATCATGTAGAAGCTACCGGTTGGGCTCCCTGGGTAAACAACTTGATTAACCCATTCGATTCACCCCTGAAGCGGTTCCAATTGACGAGAAAAACCGTCTGTAATAAGACAGAGTCAGAAATCTATTAAATCTCACTCTCAGGATACATATATGTTATTTGCCAGCTGGGAGGTCCGCATAGCGAAAAACTGTGACAGAGATCTTGAAAATGCTGCCGGAGGCCGCAGGCCGAGGGAGGCTTTTCCAAGACCGAGGTCACAGTTTTTCGCTATTCGAACCGACCCCTAGCTGGTAAATACCTTATTTATTTTTTCCTCTCTCTCTCGAGTTCACTCTTCCTCTTCCTCATTGTTGACTCACACCTCGCTTGATAACGAATGCATGCAGTAAGCGACTAACAAACTGAACGTTCTAAAGGGAAATATTTTTATTTGAATTCTATTTCAATGCCTCTTGGCTAATAAAAAATATGTTTTCAAACACTTACTTATGTATGTAAACGGATTCGTTGTCAAAAAAAGGAAATTGAAGGTCATTACACAAGTTCACGCAACTGGGCTAGGATTCTACCCGAGTTGGCGGGCAAGATAGAAAAATTCCGCCAGCTCCCAAAGCCGATCACAATGCAGGATTTGCAGAATTCTGCCTGCTCTCGCACTGAGAAAAAAATATAAAAGGGGTTGTTAGTCTTACTCTTAGGTGTTCTCCATTTCTTTGTAGGAAAGACAACAAATGCCCTTTTCCGTCAATGGAACTTAAAGAAAATCCTTTCCTACATGACTATCTTGAAATCCTCAAGTCCCCATCATAAGTTTCGCTTTAGCGAACAGGTCTGGTTGCGACAAGACAAAACTGCTGATCATGTTTTAAGACGGCTCCATGAAAGGTAAGAGCTAGTAGCTGATGTCAAATAGGCCTTTTTTGATGTATTAAACTTCTGAGGTCGAAGACAAAGGAAAATGGATGATAAGCAAATATTTTTCACATATAATATTCCAACGTACGCGTGTTCCTATTGTTTTTGTCCTCACTGCCTCACAATCATGCTGAATATTTGATATTTCGAAAATGGCCTATTGCAAAATGAACTTTTATCCTAATCGACAGTTGTTTAATCGAAAGGGAGAAGTGCTTACCTTTTCAATTTATAAGCAATTGTTTCTTATAAGCAACTGAAAAATTCAGGCGGATGCAAAGGGACTCGAACCCATGACCTCTGCGATGCGGTGCAATGCTCTACCGAATGAGCTATGAAGCCACTCTGACTGAGATCTTTCTGACCTCATTCAAACGAGACAACCTGAAGGATTTTATTAGGGGTACGTCACTCCGTCTGCTGATACATAATCTGACTCCTTAACAAACCAGATATTACAAAACTCTGTGAAGCCTTACCATTTACATTGAATCTATGCATTTTTGCCGTGCCAGATATGAAAACCCACAAAGAACCACTCTTTTAAAATTATGTGGAAATGTACTTCTCATCATAAATACAGCGGTCAGATGCCGAGGAAAGGGTACTCTTAATTGGCAACAGTTCAAGTCTTACTCTCCCAAATATAGTAAACGAAACTCAAGCAAAAGGTAGCGTGCACAGGCGTAGAATGACGAGAATCTCCCTCCAAGCCCTTAAATAGTCCCAATCTATCCCATAACCGCCTACAGGTCTCTATATTGAGCCGTCAGTACAGTTGTACAGTTTCCGTCTAGCTCGTTCCCAATCGACTGTCAGAAATTATACGTTGCAAAGTCATGGCTTTCTAAATTCGCCCCACATTTACCTCTGGCCTCGTATGTTCCCTTAATGATGCCTATCACTGTGACATTGCAGAATTATCAAGCTAACAAGAATTCCAAGGAAACTTGTTCGAGGCGGTGAATCCATGCAGGTATAATTAAAGGCGCAGACTGAATCATGTTTTCCGTCAGTAAAGGTTGAGAGCGCGTTAAAGAAAAAGGATATAATCAAGCATTTATTAGTTAAAACACAAAATATTTTAGAGAAAAATTCGTAACACTATTTTCCAAAGAAAAAAGAAAATTATTTCGTTATTTATTTTGCGTTGCAAAACTCCAAACTTTTCATCCAAGTTAAAAGCTTAGGCATGACTTCGCTAGTGTAATATTCTACCCTAGGTATTGTTATTAATGATATGGTAATAAGGTATAGAGAATCGATCTGGCCTGGGACATGCCCAAGACCAGGCGAAGATGGGAGCTATGAGGATCAATCCCGACTTACGCGATTGGTCTTTTTTTAGTCGACCGATTCTCTCCCCGCTAAACTTGTTGACGTCGGAAGTGACGTGTTCCTAAAATGTTTGATTGAATGATTTCAATTGCTCTAATTTCAACAAGTTCTAAATAGTTTTTAATAGAAAGTTATCCCTCGTGGTTTTATCGGCCATTTTTTTAACTGAAACGAAATGCATAACAGCGAGGTTAACCAACATGGTATCTTTACTTTTGCTTGTCAACGCCGATACGGTCGCTATCAATTTCTGTGAAAACAAATAAATGGCATTCAATAATCATCTTACAGACTCAAAACATTGGGTTATTTTTACAGGTGGTCCGATATCAGGTATCTGGTCATTATCATGCACACTTTGATTCTGGTGTTGATCAGTCCATTCCTTGTTGTCATCAATTCCCGTCATTAAAACCACCACAGTGTGGACTTTGTAGGTAGGTCAACTATAAAGGTAGACTCATGAGCCTAAGGTGGTATTCAGTTAGTCGAAACATTCTGACTTTTTCGCCACCGTGTATTTGTTGTGGCAGGTTCATCACCATACTTTATTATCTCAATGATGTTGAACAAGGAGGAGAAACAGCATTTCCAGTGGCAGACAATTCCAGCATAAAATGGGAGGTACGACCAGTAACAAGGAAAAACGAGTCCTGTGTTATCTATAGCTATAAGCGATTCAGTTGTTTATTACATAGACATCACATATTGTCCCCTACATTTTCAGAACAGAAGGCTTAAACAAAAGGTCGCACTTCTGACCTACTCTTAGCTGGCTAGATATCAGCTCAAATCCCCCCCCCTCCCCCCCCAAATGTTCTACCTTCTTTTGCCACTAACCCGTCGATCTTGCTCTAGGTATTTTTCCCAGTGGGGCACAACCTAGTCAGGTATGTCCAGAAGTCATCGCGGTACCTAGTTTAATGGAGGCCTGCCAGTTTCCTATTAAACACATTTTCCCATCTCAAATTACCAGCCGCTTTTCTTTATCTTTATGCTACTTGTACATAAAGTCTATAAAGAACTTGGCAAAGGCAACACACCAGGAACCCATGACCCGGAGCCTACAACTCTACTGTGTTCGTGTAACGGCGTTTTCACACACCGACTTATTTTTAGATTGAATTTCCCGCGAATGAGACTCCCACAGGAGCCCGATGACCAATTACAAGAAATTAAGCTGACGTCATAGGGTCACCGAACCGGAACTGCCGTTGTTTTTGACCTGACCTTTCGCGGGAAGGGCTAGTCTAAAAATAAACAACAATAAAAGCAAGGTGACACACGCTAAC
>NC_090892.1:50137831-50140331 GCF_036669925.1 Montipora capricornis | reverse complement strand
AGGTTGCGTGATTAATAACCTGGTGAGAGTAGACGAGGCGAGGCCACGGGACAATTTTTCTTAATGGGAAATTAGTTGATCTAAAAAAAAAAATTAAGAACTATATTTTATCGATGGTTTTCAAAAACGTGATGAGACGGCCATGTTGGTGCGCAAAACAACAGCAAATTATCGCTCATGTTTTGCATCATAAGAGAGTCAATTTCGTAAAAGACTTTTTTTCTCTTTTGTTCTCTGCACCAACATGGCAGCTGTGATGTCAGTTGAAAACCATCTATATGAAAGTCAAGTCTGCTAACGCTGGGGCACTACACAATAATCAAATCAATTTAGCTTAAATCAGATAAAGATTTTGAAGAGAGGGGAAAACCGGAGTACCCGGTGAAAAACCTCTTGGATCATAGTAAAGAACCAACAAACTCAACCCACATATGACACAGACTGAGTCTAGGCATCGAACCCGGACTAAGTTGGTGGGAGGCCAGTGTTCTCATCACTGCACCAGCCCTGTTCCCCTAACAGATAAATTAAATATCTCCAAAACAATTTTACCAGAGATGACACACTTTTTAAGCCAACATCCGATTAAGTCACGCTTTGTCTTGCGGTAAATTCACCAAGCTCAGCATCTTAACGAAACTAAAAAAAAGTAACAACATGCCATGGAGGCCATGTCCTTTTTTCGCGGATGTATTTTTAATTCTTACGATGCATGATACACGAAATTTGAACCCTTATCAGAATTCCAAATCCGAGTTCAAAGTTGTGTATCGTTGACTTAACACGATTTTGTCTCCAACTCTCCCTCTTTCAATAAGCAGATTCTTCAGACACATGTTGTAATTTACTCGTTTTACATGAGGTTTTTTGTTATTGTAATTACATTTTTGTGGATATTCCTGTCCGTAAAGTGTGTCAGGCTGTATAATCTCACCTCACCGTTCAGCCTAGGTCTTATTGCCAGCCACTGTTTCGGCAAATGAGCCAGCGCTCACTCCCGAAATCACAGCTGGACGCGTGAGGTGAGCCATTGTTAATCTCCGCCAATCAAAAACTGGCCTGCACAAATCAGTCAGGCATAAATTATATTTTTTTGGCTGCGAAGGTTTTCTTTGACCCGGCCTGTTCGAGCTTCCAAGTGCTTTTAATCAAGGTAGGAAACATCCATGATTTCGACAACGGAAAGTGTTTCAGAAGCTGGAGAAAGGAGATTGCATCGTAGTTCGGAAACTTCACTAATTTTCCAGTTGGTCAAAGGTCAAAATACGGCTTTCAAATCCATTGCAATCGCAATTTCTCCTCCGATTTCGCAAGTAAAATTCCTCAAGATCAATTAGAATTAGTGTTGAGTTTATTGGTGGCAAAACGAGGGGGCCGATGAGGTCGCCAGGGAGCTGAAGCGGCCGAAGATTTTGTTGATGATTCGCAGGTTGAATTCAAACTCACATTGATCATTTAACCACAATCTCAAGCTCGCATCATCGGGAAACTTCGCACAGACGTTTTAATCATGGTTATGTAATTACTATTTTGTTAAAATTAATTTTCTGGCATGTCTAATGCTGAATTTACTTTACAGAAACAATCTATCCCTCACGCGTCCAGCCGTCTCTTCTCGGGCCGGGAGGATACCCGAACTCGAGTGAGCGGCGGAAATCAAGCCTACGTTCAGCCAAGCGTGAGCACCTGATCTGACTGGTCTTCAACGAGCAGTCCTAACACTTTGATACGCAAACTCAATTGCGTCTTGCTTTAATACCATTTGCTAGGACCAAGTAAACAGCATTACTGAATTAAAGACCGATTAATGAGTCTGCGTAAGTTGAACGTGCTTATGCGTCAAGGTCACTTGTGAGAACAATGCTTTAGAGCACAGTTGAGAACTCAGAAGCTGAGATCCCGACAAAACATAAGGTAAACTAAAAAGGTCGCTGAGACTTGAAATAACAAACTGAACATGCAACCGTTCTGCGGTTCTTTTGTGATTGGTTGCCTTACAAATGCAAAAACTCGCAGCCCCTCTCACATGAATCAAAGAAGCACAGACACAAATGGGTTGGCACTCCTTTTACCCTTATTTATGATTTTGCGCAATTCGTTTCAGTCCTTTTTATTCATAAAAGTCGTCAGTACTTTGCTTTTTTTTACATTGGCCAGTTTAGCTAACTCGCAAGTGAAATCTCTTGTGAAACTTTGCAAGTTGAGATATGCAAAATGTCGTCAACGATTAGTGCAATCTATATCCGCGTATTCTCGTCATCAGAGCTTCGGTCGACCCAAGGCTCTGGGAAACTCTTTGTAGCAGAACATGCGCCGTTAAGGGTTTTTATAGCCAAAAATTGGCTATTTGAACCTTAACGCGCCTGCTCACTCCTCGTGCTAACATGAATGCACCAATTAGAGACGCTTTTGATTGTTCTTCACGAAAACCAATAAGACGACACTTTGTTTCAGGGTTCCCCAGAACTCTTCTCTCCATCAGTCAAGAGAAGAGCTCTGG
>NC_090892.1:50122831-50135331 GCF_036669925.1 Montipora capricornis | reverse complement strand
TGGCTTTGCTTTAGACTGTGCTAGTGACCTCAGTTTCTGGAAAACAGCTACTCTAGGATAGGAGTGATTTGGATAGTTTACTCTAGCATAGGGTAGCAAAATCCAGCTAAAACTAGCGCTCTGGTATAGGCTAAGGGTTCCAAGATCCCAGCGGCACATTCCCACCCATAAATTCCTAAAGTATCCCCCCCCCCCCCCCTCCTCCTTCCCGGGGGTTAAGAGCCACGTTTAGTAGTTAATCAATGTTCAAATCAGGCCAAACAACAAGTTAGTGTAAACGGAAATCGAAAAACGGATAATAAAGTATGCGTATTTAAACCAAAATGCATTAGTGGGGTAGTGGGCGTTACACCTACCTGCAAACTCTGCAGTCGTGTGCTCTGAGGTAATTTTGATGACAACATGGAACTGTGGGACCTTTGATGGTGGAGTCCATATGCGCGTGATAGTGACCGTACTTTTCATATCGAACAACCTTCGAAACAAAAGTTATAGTCAGAAGCAAATGACTAGAAGAAAACAACTCCGATGCAAAGCGTACGTCACAGCATTTTTACAGAGCGATCTATTTTTAGGCTACCTTTCCCGCAAGAAACAAAGATAGTTCCGGTTTGGTGACGCTATGACGTCAAGTTAGCTTCTTGTGATTGGTCATCGCGCTCCTGTGGGAGTCTCATTCGCGGGAATTCAATCTAAAAATAAATCGTTCTCTGAAAACGCCGTGACAGGAATATAGATCTGTTCTTCGCTCCTAGTCATGGGCTCCTGTTATAGTACAGTATTTAGGGGTCTTTTCCTTGTGCTTTTGATATATTGAGGATGAGAAAGTAATTGCAAACAAACTCGAAGCCAGGGGGTAAGAAGACGCTGAGGGAGTAAAACAAAAATCTGAGTGAAGGGGAAGAAAACCGAAGATCCTGCCTACGACCCTGCCGATGACTCAGAGTTTGAGCAAGAAATAAACGGGGACATAATTAAATTCAGTAAAAGAGTACAACTAAATATTGCCATCAGTTCTAAACTGCAAAAAACAAATGCCCCACAAGAGACTAACAATAAAAAATATCTGACCTGCATTGGCTCACCACCTTGAACAATTTTCCTTGGAAGCTTGGTTAACTTGATTACTCTGTAAATTTGAACATTCTTAATTAATGGTTCGAAAACAAGAATGGCGGCAGATTTGTTGGATTTTAATTCCGCCTATATTGTGTACTCCTGAGAAGAACTGTATACTTGTTCAAGTTGTTATGACTGCCCTTTCGAAGACCATAGCTGTAGAAGACACCCTTAGTTTATTTATTTATTGTCATCCCTCTGATCGTCCTCGATGTTATTGGTTGTCCGTCAGGTAAAAACTGTGCTATCACTGACCTTTAAAAGACTGTGGAAAGTGATTGGGTGGGGTTCCATGCTTTTTCGCGTTCGGGAAGTGAAAGTGGCTTACCGCCGATAAAATTTATTTGTTTTGTCTATTATGTATCAGTTCTTTTGGTGTTGTAAAAGTTCCCTTTTTTTCAGAATTATCTGGGAGATTTTAATGAAAGCTTACCACAATCTATGTTTAGAAGAGACAACAAACGCTAGATCTTTTGAGTGACTAAAGTTTGGCAAGCCTTCGAATTGAATGTGGCCTAGACAAGACTCTCGAAAGTCAAAAGACTCGGACGACATTACGCTCAACGCATTTTATGCTCTTAATGCTATGCTGCATTACCTTTCATGTAGTCTTTTTAATACAGCGTCAGCAGTTTTGTCCTGCTGTAACCAGGTATGTTGGCTAAAACGCCACCTGTGCCGCGGACTTTTCGTCTTCAAGAAATCCATATACCGAAGAATCTTCTTAATATTCAACTCTTTGAAGACATTTGGTGTTAGCTTACCTGCACAATAATATTCAGTTTTCATAAGATTCAAGTTTCGTAATAATTGAAATAATTCCAAAACTCAAAGAGTGACAAGCAATCAAAACTTGTGTTCAGCCTAAATACAGGGTGACTTTTGTTACTTCAGGAGAAATATGCCGTTTGTACCGTAGTGAACTGTACTATTATGCTAAGCTTAATTTTATCGACGTAAACTTCTAGTTAGACACACCTCTTTTAGTTTGTTCCCTTTTACAGAACCCATAAGCGTTAACGTTGACTGGCGAATTAAGGAGATAAATTATAGCAAAGACAACTTCAACTAAAAGATTACTTCAAAATATGAACTAGTTACAGTTACCGTGCTACTCAGAGTTCTCGTCAAGCAAACAGAGAAGGACTATCTCGAAGGGTAGCTTCCATTTGAATTGTAATTCACTCTTAATTTAGATCACAAGGCCGAGAAAACTAAATTCTAACGTAAATAGGATTAAATATTTATATTTACACACCCCGCTGACGGCTTAGTTCGTGATACCCATGAAAAACAAACCTGCCAGAACTTCTGGCATACCGATCGCTTGTTTGCCAATTATCTTATAATCGTGCTTACCGTTCTTAAGTCTATCAGTGATATCCAAGCGCTTAAACCTAAGAAAACCAAAAACGAGAAGTGTCATTTCTTCTTTTTTTTCCTTTTCGACATGAGGAGCGAATAGAGCTACACTTAATTCGATTTGATGCAATAATGATGCACCGATCATTAATTCTCCGCGACCCAGCCTCCAATCTTAACATCGTTTTATTGATAGAAGAAAGGTCTCAAACATATTCACAGCCGAGCAGGATCGGGATCGAGATTTCTTTCGCGTCACTGATCTCGTTCTGACGTAATTTATCGAAAAATCGTGAAGGCACTTGTCCAATGACTTTTACGGCCTCTTTCAACACAAAACAAATGTTACGCCTGCAAAAAGGTAGACGTTTACGATTCTAGATAAGAAAACTGCCAAATCGAGAGGGATAGATTTACAAATGTATAGATAAAATTTCCAGGTTGACTAATGTCGTGTTGTATCAACAGGCAACCGGTTTAGGTTTATATTAGCGGTTGAGATTTCCCAATGCAATCATGGAGTACAATTTTCCAACCGTTTTCCATTAGAACGCGGTAACGCGGTAACTCCTGTCATTGCCAGACTTCTCCGCGTTGACAAGTTGAGGGAAAACAACACGGCTCGAGCCGCGGACGACTTTTAAAAGCCCGCCTAACGACAGTGGTTGCTGTCCATGCTTTTTCAACTGTTTCAACATAGTTGGATGCCGATTGAAGAAGTTGATCAGCCAAACCAACCGGAAACAGTTTTTTTTTTCCAAATGGAAGACGAAAAAACCCAAACCGTTGATCCCAGCAGAGCACTACCTGAATGAATTAATTGATTGAAAGTTACCCGGCGGCCTTACATTTCTTGCACTTCATCGTCCTTCAAATAGAGTTTCTTGTGCTTTCCAGCAAATTCTTTCACCTTTGAAATCCAATAATTAAGCTATAGTTAGTTCGTTAACGTTAGTTATCGTTAGTAAGTTTTTGGTTTGAATAATATTTCAATATTAGTAAAATAGTATCTGGCGATACACACTACCTCAATGGAGTCTATAATGCCATCTGCGTTGGTATCCCAGACTTCGAAATTTCCAGCGAACAATTGATCTCGCGAAAGTGTCCAATCCATATCTGAATTCGAAAGGCAGTTTTAGTATAATGGTATGGAAAATACTTCAACGCAGGGACACCAGCGGAAGAACTAGAGACAAAATTCATTCCGCTCGTCCAACTGTCTATTTCAATGTCAGAATGGTGCATACATGACTGCGCATGTTCGGCTGGCTTATATAGTGAATCTCGGAGCAGCCAAAAGACAGATCGACTTAGTGAAAGGGTTGACAAACGGATCGACTCACCTTGTGTGACTAACGACTTTAGTCTAATGGAAAACAAACAGATAGACCACGTTGAACCTTTCCTCCATGCTCCTCATAGATGACAAGGGAGGGGAGGGGAGAACCTGATATAATTGTTGAAAGATTGACTGATTTACTGACTGACCCACCAACCGACTGACATCGGCTGGCTGGCTGGCTGGCTGGCTTGCCAACTAACTTACTGACTGACTGGTCATTACCGTTATGAAACCAATCAGCCACCCTTGGTGACCATCAAACCACCTAATCAATGAATAGCTTATTACTAAGTCGATTGGTTCATTTGACTAACCGATCGGTCAACTCGCTAACAAATGGCTCTCTGACTAGTTGAGTGATTCAGTCTATAAGCGACTCATCAGAGAACAGCTTACTGAAAGAAAAGCTCCCTTCAAGAAGCATTACCTCACCAGCTAGTGCCAAATCCTCATCTAAGTCTCCATCATATGTCGAAAAACCCGAGGTACTTGTCCTGAGCCCACTGTCTTTGGCCAGTGAGATGATATGATCACATTCCTCGTGTGATAAGAATTCTGGGATTTCTTGAAATCACATAAAATTAAATATTTTAATTACACGATAACTGAGGTAATGGCTCTATTCTATAGAAATTGTGAGTACAAAGTGATTAAATAACGAAACTCCACAAGCTATGTGCCGACGAGTAATTTAATGTGTTGCACATGTAAAACAATGATTATTGGAGAGGTTTTGTGGTGCGCTTTTTATTAATTAATTGTTAGTTTGTTGACAATGAAGAAACAAAAGCGACAGGACAATGCCGTAAAATAGTGTCTTAACTTGTGAATACCATCGAAGATTTTCTGCGCTGAAAGGGGCTTGTTATACACATAAGTTGAAAACTGTCCACCATTCGAATAGCTCGTTTTAACGTACAACCGTTTTCTTTGAACTGGGGCCTGTTTCTCGAAAGTCCCGGTAATTACCGGGCCCGTTAACTTACCGGGACCGTTACCGGGAAACTTTATCGGGACCGAAAGAGTGTTTCTCGAAGCACCCGTAAACTTTCCCGGTACTTATCGGGGCCGATAAAATAACCGGCAGTTACCAGGCTCTTGCATGCACTTCACGCTCGTCATGAAAAGAAGGAAAATGACTTGGCACGAGATCCGTAGAGCTTGTAGCATCCAGTTTCCCAACCGAGCGCTGGTAAACAAAGGTGGCGTTCGAAACGATGACCTTCCATCGTTCCTTTTACATCTTCTAGCAGTGAAGGCGACTTTTTAAACCTCATTGGCGGAGAAATTTTGCAAAGGGTGTTAAGATGGCAGGATTTTTTTTATTCACGCTTTTTGTAAGCAACACTTTTAGTTTACTGGGAAGCAACGTTCTTTTGGAGTAATAGAAGCTCAGAAAATGTTACAACGAGTTTAAGCGAAATTCTCAATCTCGAAGGCTTCGATTCAATAGAAGTAGTAGATGGCATCGTATAGCGAACCAGTGGAAGGAGGTATGTCTTTGAGTCATCGTTTAGCATTATCAGATGTTTTGAATTCTCTTCAAGAACATCTGTATTCAATTTTATCTCGACAGGTACGTCGGGTGGAATTCCGTCTTACCTCAGGTTCACTGCATTTATTTCGATTTTCATTGGCATATATATGCGAACACTCTCAAGATACACTATTTGAAAAAAAATCACTTTTATTGAATGAAACGAAAATAATATTATTAATTATATAGTTATTTATCATAAGGGTATAGTAGATTTTAAAAGACACTGCTAAAAGGGATCAATTAGTATGTAAACACTTATTAATTTATGGGATAATTCTATCCTTGATTTATTGTGACTCCTTCGAGTCAAAGATACTTGGTGAACCCCTAGCTGGAAGTAAGATAATTATATTAGTAAATTTGTGGCACCTTTATTAAGGGGGTGGCACTTAACTACAGAAGGACAATGATTGCTAAGGAACCTGTTTAGTCAAAGAGCCCTACAAAAAGTTTGCATGGATGGTTCTTTGAAGTAACTCTTTCAATGGAAATCTGACATCACTTCAATAAAGGTGTATGCGCAACTAGTCCCAGTCCTCGATCTCGAAAAGAACAAAAAGACGAGGCGGTTTTTTCATCGGATAAGAACCGTCCCATCAATATTTGTAAACTGCAGCTTGGAATTTCTATTTGGGCAAAAAATGGAACTGATATTTTGAAAAGTGCAACAGAGGAGGGCCATGAATCCATGCTACACTGATTTTGTGTTAGATTGTTCTTGTACTGTTGCATTAAAAATTTGTGAAAAACATAGTTAGCTCGCTGAGTTTTTAGGCATTTTCTTTTTTGGCCACGTGATTTACCAAATATGGTTGTCAGTCGAATCAGTAGAAGAAATGTTAAAATAAATAGAACACACTTGGCAAAAAATGGTAACTGCAGAGTTAAAGAGACTCAAGAAATGATTATTTGAAGGAGTCCATAGCAACAGTTTGGTAGTTAAGAGCCACCCCCTTAAACCTGATTGTTTTCATGCGGCAATAATGACTTTAACGCTGAATTAAATGTGTCGTCAGTATTTCAAAGTGTGATAGCATCTTACAAGCTAAAAATGAGGAAATTGGAACTAGAAAGTGACATTTTGAAGGAGAAGCGGGTACCAATAATACTCAGTCGTCCTAAAATCACATTTGATGAACAGGGTTTTGTTAAGCCATGATGAGTCCAGGTGATCTGGTGGTAAATTTGCAGTCTTAAGAAAAGATTGATTTTGTTGTACTCATTTTTATGTCTTTGAGACAGATGTCCTGATGATTATAAACAAGACTGGCTAGATTCTAGAATACCGGTCTACTTAATTTGCAAAGGAATAGCGTCTGTTATTATATGCCTAGTTCTTCAAAGGGCACTACTGCAAGAATACAATAGTGGCCGGGTATTCTAGAATCACTTCGTGTTACAATATAACACTCGACCAATGGAAATGAAGCAATTGAATGATTAATTTTATTAGTAGTTTTATTTTTATGAATGCTCCATGTCTTGGGCAATTTTGTTGTCAAGTTTTGGCTTTTGTTTGTTTTTTTGTTGTTACATTTAACATGAAACAACAACAATGATATTGAATTTAAGGAGAAATGTAGACTCGGAAAAATATCCGAGTCCCAGATGGGATTTGAACCCACGACCCTCCGTGATCTAGTCGGATGCTCTAACCACTGAGCTACTGGAGACTCTATGGTGAGCAAGGGTCAATTTGTGGGTCTCGACTCACCATAGAGTCTCCAGTAGCTCAGTGTTTAGAGCATCCGACTAGATCACGGAGGGTCGTGGGTTCAAATCCCATCTGGAACTCGGATATTTTTCCGAGTCTACATTTCTCCTTAAATTCAATAACATTTAACATAGATGCAAAACTATTTTGCTTGTATGTATTAGGGGGATTTCATTTATTAGCTCATAGGAAGGGAGGGGGGGGGGGGGGGTTGGCAAAATTACTTGGAAAATCCTTCAAACATTTCCCAACCCCCCTCTATAGTAATGGCAACAATCACATAACCCCAATCTTTATCCAGCATTATATCTCAACCCCCCTCTTTCTCTCCCTCATACATACGGGAGCCACCCAACTTATACATGAAAGCAGAACAGCTCAGCCAGTTCATCCAATGCATTCATGTGTTATTAGCATTAATGCTTATATTCAACATTTTCAACTCAATAATCATCTATATCCTTAGAAGCAACAATTCAGCAGGAGGCGTAGCAGGGTTTTTCCGTTTTAATAGGTACCCACAGGAAGGTGCAGTGAAACAAGCGCTTTCTGCATGAGCCTCTAGGGAGGATCTGGGGGCATGCTCCCCAGAAAATTGTTATTATTAGGGCCTCAGAAATGCCGTTTCCCATGTTTTCCGGGGGTAAGTTTCATAAATCAAAGCATGAAAAAAATGCTAACTATTCACTCGCTGTAACTTTGTTTTTTATTTGTCAACCTTTGGAACTACTGATAGAAGTGTTTAGTAGACAAGTGCATTATCCACGGTAAATGTGGCTACAGGAAAAGGGAGAGACCTCTCCCTTTACAATGGAAATATCAAATAAATAAAAAAAATAAAATGTTTTATTTTTTGGATTTTTGGAGGTACGCATATATGTGGGTATGTGCGTATATGGTCGCTATGCCCCTGTTCAGCTTGCATACCATCACAAAAAGTAAAATATAAGGCATCCGTCACTTTTAAAACTTCATAGGAAGGGCGGTGCATTTCCATGTCCAGACCGTTGAGAGTTAATCATTACAGGTATTTCCCAATGCAGGCATTTCCCTGTTCCCAGGAACAGTTCCCATAATTGGGAAAACTTTTTCCAATGGCCAGGAAAATGGGTGTAATATTATAAATCTCTTCTAATATGTACATTCAGCTTTGAAGCCAGTGAAATGAAGTAGAAAAGCCAACATTTCAATCAACCCCCTCAAAAAGCTGCTCAATATATGACAACCCCCTTAATACTTTTCCAAAATAACATTACCCCCCCCCCCCCCTCATGTGCTAATAAATGAAAGCCCCCTTACTGTTTCTCTTTTTTGCAGTGTCATTTAAAATGAACTTACCTGATGACTGTTGACTGGCTTTTGGACAAAGTGACCCGATAAAATTAATCTTACTGTTCGAGTGCACCTCATTCCAAGTGTTTTTCACTGCAAAGTTGAATCTTTCCATCTATGGCAAATACATTTTTCCATGTTCTCCTTGAAAATTGGTTTCAATGCACAGTAAATTTAACAAAACTCTCTCCATATTTTGTCACTTTCCAAGGCCTAGCTAGCAAGAAGCAATAATCAAGTCTTTAACCGAGGTGATCCCTACCAAACTGCTCTGCATTGCAACAAGGTTCAAAACAGTTTGTTCCGTTATAGTGGAAATTAACTCATGCCTCTCATTAGCTTTGCAAATATCTCTCTGGTGTTGAGATTTATCTTAAACAAAAGAAAATATTTTGAGTTAAGTTGCACTTAAGTTATATAGAAGCTATTGAGTAATGGAGGCCAGGCAGAAATTTGCTGCTTTGCACTGCCCACCAGAGTAATCAAGGAGGGAAATCTTGTCTTCCACAGGCCAAAGGCCCTCTTAGTGGTGTTCTTCATTTTTGTATGGACCTTCTGGCACCTGTACCTGTTTGATTGCATACCCACAGTCTCCCAGGAGCCACCCATTCCCACCTCCTCCACCCTCCATACATGCTTGCAAGTAGCTGGCCTTAAAAATAGTTGAATCATGTACAGAGCCATGCCATATGCAAACAAAATTTGTAGATGACAGGTGAGCATTGCACACTGTCATCACATTAATAGCATGAAAACCCTTGTGGCAAACAGAGAGATGTTCATCACTGTCTGGGCGCCAGATAGGAATGAGAGAGCCATCAATAATTGCTCCAGTCACTCTGGGAAAGCCAGCTATAGGGTAACATACGGTAACATTTGCTTGAAAGATTTATTGTCACACTTGAACACCACCAAAACAAAACAGAGATAAAGCGGACCGCCGTGGGAACAACGTACGCAAAGAAGTTCGTGGTTTGATGAGCATTAATTTATGGGTTTTGTCGAGTTTGAGTCCATATAATAATTCCTTTTTTTCTCGAACACAAACATGTTTTATTCTTACACAAGGAGACAATTTCCTCTTTGCTGTTTCAGACAAACATGCAGCATTTCGCTGGGTGTGTTTTGTTTTTTGCTCAATATCACGTGATGGTCGATCGCTTCTCCTTTCCACATTTTCCCTGCCAGTAGCTTTTGCATCCCATTTATTTATTTATTTGTATGTTTTTTTTTAACAACATGCCATTTGTTTTTTGCTGGAAATGCTGCAGCTAGTTGTTCCCAGATTAAGACTCTGGGTGCTGCGAATTTATAGATGTGAAAAAAAGTAGACTCACGCCAAAACAAACCGCAGTCCGTCTTTAAGTCAAGGCTTGCTTTATTGCCGATTCCATCGAAGTTTAATATATTAACATCTGTAGTTTTTCGGCACCGAAAGTAGGTGGGTACGTCTTGACCATTAGGCTGTATTGGTACACCTGAGTCTCCGCGAATTGCTGTCTCTGTAGATCGATCTTCTTTACAATACACCGTTCAATCAGCCAATTTAATCTTCCTGTTGACAACCTATGCCTCTCAACGACTTCTGTTTCGGTCATATGATTCAGTACAGGCCTCCATTGGTATGTTCTTGGCCGACAAACTGCGTAACAAAAGTCCGTCTTCGGCAGCCATTTTGTTTTGATGCAGCAAAATGATGCTACCCGTAAACTTTAACGGGAGAGTAACGGGAGCTCCTAAGCTCCCGTAAGTTACCGGGCAAGTTATCGGGGAAAATAACGGGATCGAAATTAACGGGAGATTCGAGAAACACCCGAAAACTTATCGGGTAATTACCGGTGACTTACCGGGCACGGTAAGTTACCGGGTCTTTCGAGAAACAGGCCCCTGGCCCGGAACAAATTAAGCTTTTTTCAACAATATCAATGACTCGGCGTTCGGATTGGATTCCGGTCTGCTTCAAAAATACGTGCACTCTTCAGTGATGTGGCTCACACCGGTTTCAATAATTCTGAAAGAATGTCTTATTAGAACGATTAATTAAACAAAATGTTACAGTGCCATATGAAACACCAATCATTGCTTAACAAGATGAACTTATTAATGTGACTTTATGGGTTACTATGGCAAAAAAGAGCCATCTAAAAGCACCCTAAATTTTGTCTTTCAATGCTCGTATCTTAAAAACGAGCTTGGTGGGCCCCCAATTTTTATTGCAGGAAAGTGATAAGCGGGCTAAGATAAAACTAACCGGTCAGTTAAAAAAAATTCATGGGACCGTGGATTTTTAGCCAACTTCACAGCACAGTTGGGAACTTTTAAGGTGGCTCTGAATCCGCTCCTGAGGATTAAGTAATGAACTCGTGAGCTTAAGTAGTGAACACTTACCAAACACAAGTGGCTTCATTGCTCGGGTAATAAGCTTGATAGGACCATTCTCACTGATATTCACCCACTTTGCGTGACCAGTCTAAATAAACAATATTTAAGGAGGAGAGGGTAGGGACAAAGATGATCATGTATGGAGAGAATTTCGCTTACTACATTTACATTGAAAAAAAAACATTTCAAATTCTCCTTTTTTAGTTCCAGTCTTCACAAATTTATTTGTTTGAATTTTTGATCCTCTTTAAAGCCCTGGCCAAGTTATCGAACAAAGTTGGATTCAACGCTCCAACTTTGCTCGACCCTTCAATGTTCGACCGTTTGGCGACCCATGTTGGATAACGTTCGTCCAACACCTTTTGTTCTTACAAGTGTTGGATGGAGCTTGCTTTTGATAAAACATTGCGACCAACAATTCTGCTCGACGCCACGATGTTGCAGTGTTGTGCCGCTCTTCCAACAAAGTTGTGTCCTGAGTCAAGTCACGTTTGCGCTGCTAGCCAAACATGAATCGATATTTTATGTTCAAGCCTAGGCTTCGAGCATTATTTGCAACAAAGATAGCGGACAAGGATCAACAGCCAGAAACCTTGATTAACGAGTAGGAAGCAAGGCCATGTCTTTAGGACGCTTTTAGTCCCCTTAATCACTATCGCTCTGTTTGCAGATTTCTGGTTCAATAGCGTTTACGGTTTCTGCAAATTGATCCGAGCTCACTCTCATCCCTACGCGCGGATGTATCTTGCAGTGAATATACCCTTTTCTACACGTTCTCTTAACCATTTTTGAATCCATCTTTTCCGTCCTCAAACAGCTCCAGTAGCACAAACGCTACGAGCGGTTTTCGTTTCAGTGCTAGCGCCATACTTACAAATTTAGCGCCAACTTGAATTTGAATGTTGCATCAAGCAATGTTGGATAGTGTTTTGCAACTACCTCAACATTTACATCCAACAATGTTGCATGTGCCATTCCACTTTGTTCAATGGTTTGGCCAGGGCTTTAGGCCCGTTTTAAACGTTGCATTTCACATGTGCCGAATCTAACGCAAATGAGAAAAATTTATTGTTTTCGCTCATTTGCATTCGATTCGGCACATGTGAAATGCGACGTTTAAAATGGGCCTTGGGGATACCAATGAGAGAATTTCATTAACAGCGATGATCATTGAGATAGTCTTTAAATTTGGAATTATAGCCGTACCCTGATCATTCCTTTTTTCTTTGTTGTGTCCATATGACCGGTGGCCAGTGTAGCTTTTGAAAATTACCCAATTACCGCCCGGTAATTTTTCAAATGAAACTGAAAAGCCCGACTCGAAGTAAGTTCTCCGGCGCAATAGGATCTCCAATTACCAGTCAATTAATGACTTGGTGCGAGTAAGCAAATTTCCGAGTACGCTCAATTTTTAAAGCGTATTAAAGCGATTTTGGATCATAGGACTGAAGGGTAGCCCTTTCAAAATTAAACCTTAGACCAGGCCTTAGACTTAGATGCAATATAACAGCTCTTGTTAAAACTTGACCGGCCGTCGGCCTTTTAGACCACTTACTTTTTATAAACAAATTCTGGCATTTTCACTCCGCTTCATGCCTGGAGACAATGATCTTCTTTTTTAAAATACAAAGAAAATACTAAAATTGGTATTTTAGATGGGTAGGAAAGGGACATGCATTGCAAAGGTCTATTCCTAGCTGCATGGT
>NC_090892.1:50110331-50117831 GCF_036669925.1 Montipora capricornis | reverse complement strand
GGCAGTCATCACTTCAAAAACAGCCGCAAACATCCCTCCCGCTGAGCTCTCCACCATCCCCCTGGTTTTAACATACCATCCAACCACCCAACTTATCAAAAATATCATCCCACGAATTTTTCAACTCTTGTGGGATGATTCCGACACTGAAGCTATTTTTCGACCTCTGCGCATCCAGCATGCTTATCGACGCGATCAGACTCTGGGTGACTATCTAGTCAGAAGCACCCTCATTAACCTTACCGCGCACCGGGGGCTCAGTTGGTTGAGCACCGGACTGTCACGCGGGAGGTAGCGAGTTCAACTCCGGCCGGACCAACACTCAGGGTCTTTAAATAACTGAGAAGAAATTGCTGCCTTTGTAACCACATCAGCAAATGGCTAGAATTTCAAGTCTTCTCGGATAAGGACGATAAGCCGGAAGTCCCATCTCACAACCCTTCAATGTTGATAATCCTGTGGGACGTAAAAGAACCCACACACTTGTCGCTAAGAGTAGGGCATGTAGTTCCCGGTGTTGTGGTCTGTCTTCTGTTGTGTATCATGGTTGGGAGGGTAAAAGGGGGGCCACAGTAATTGGTGCAAGCTGTTGTGGCGCTCTGCCAGCTTGACTGGCAAAGTTAATAAAATAAAATTAATAAAATAAAATACAGCTGATGAGGACCGAGGCACGTTCCCCTGTGGACGGTCTCCCTGCAACACCTGCCTCCACACCAACACCGGTACCTCCACATTCATCGATACTCTTGGTGGACACATCATTTTTACATCGAAATACACCTGTGTCAGCGAAAACGTGGTTTATGCTACCAAATGCCACGCATGTCACAAGGTCTGTATCGGAGAAACTGGTATACGCCTGGGTGACAGATTTAGGGAATATCTACTCTACACAACGCTACCAGACGCCGATCTTCTTGTTGGACGCCATTTGCTTCCCCGGGTCACACAACTCAGGACATGCCGGTTTCTGTAATCCGTTCGGGTTTCAGGGATGCTGCAGACGGACGCAGTTTTGAGGCCAGGATGATTTTCAGACACCTTACCCTACACCATGGTGGTCTCAATGTGAAATTAGGTTTTACATAAAGTCAGCGCCCGCTCTAAGCGTTGTACACGTTGCACAAGCTTATTTCTCAGCTTAATTATTACAATGAGGATATGAGAAATCGGCTATCACGGGGTAGGGGTAAATCGCGCTATTCTGGTACTTTGACGCGTAATTTATAACACGCATTGATATCATTATAAACAGAAAAAAGACATGTCATAACAGAAATAGTAACAACTTTAATAATCTCCTAACAAAATAAAACTTGAAACTAAACATTGATACCCAAATTTCCGTTCGTTTCTATTTTTGCGGCTTTTGGCTTTCAAATTATGGTCTTTTGTAACTCATTCCAACCCAAACGTAACTTGCGTACACGAGGGGTATTCAAAGCTTACCATTTTATTTGTTACCAAAACCCTTTGGTTTTTGAAATAAGCAAGCTAAATTTATTAGTTTACAAAACACTGGTCCGTGTTCCTCGCAAATGATTTCGCACACAATTGCTTACTAGGTACAACGAACGTTAACCAAACATGATTCTAAAACTTACTGGGCAATAAGGTAGAGTATGAAAATCAATTGCCAAATGTGCACGTGAACGGCATTTCCCTCTTTTCAATTTAAATAGGCTACCTTTATAAACATCAACGTTTGTTCCTCCCACCTCAGATAAGAGAAACGCCAACTTTTGACAAATTCAGTGTGGCCAGGAGCCATTAGCATTGGAATGTATGAAAACATGAACTTTCAATAACGCTACCGAGTAAACTGATGCCACAAAATTTCCATAACAAATTTCCACCTCCTGCAACATGAGACAAGACCACTAATTCTTCCATTTCGGAATTATGCACCAGTAATTTGAACCCCGTGCTTTCAAACAGGCCAACTCAGCATGTTAATAACGGGTTGCTTCCTTGGTCGAAGCCTGCTCCTGTTTTAAGTAACCATATAGAGGAAAATAAAAGCGTTCCTGATGTTCGAAAACTAGATCGTTCGGGATGATTCTCATTCTGTAACAGAAATCAGCTTTGCAATGTTTGCAATTTCGTGTTTCTTTTGGAAGAATGCGCAGAACGAATGGGTTATCCCTGTGATGGATTCCTTTATAGATGTAGTTTGTGCGCTTTGAGGTGGATGTTGCCCAGTTGCACTGCCTATCGTCTGATTTTCCTGTAAACGAGAAGGTCTGTATGGGTTCCTGTTGCTTACGCCCTTATTCCCCGCTACCTCAAGTTGTTAACATTTGCCTTGGCCAAGATCGACCTCAGACTCACCTTTGCTATCTTTGATGCCTTCGGAATATACTGTGTTGGTCGAGAATTCCAATCTTCTCTGCCAAAGCAATGGAATGCTTACAGATGCTGTCAAATTTAAAACTGGGGCAGCGACAGGAGACGAAGCATTTGTTCACTGTGCACTCAACTTCTCCATACTTAGGTTCCGGAAACGAGACTTGGTACTTGTTGGCCTTAGAGTATCGAGTGATGCCTTTTGCTGGATGGATGGCTGTCTAATAGTTAAGTAACGATAAGGCACCCTGCACTACGGCTGCCACAACTTCACCTTTGCACTGTTTCCGTTCTTTTAGAATAGCGGCAACATCAACAGAGAGCTCCTTGTATTCAATGGTCATTGTAGCTCCCTGCAGGTCATGGGCCACCCTGATTACTTTCCCCTTCAAGGCGACGTCGAAAGACATTGCGTTGAATTTAGTAAGGTAATCCTCTCTTTGATGTTCACTCCAGTCAAACCAGGTATCCACAGGTACAACTAAGTGTTCCACAATTTTGTCTAGCTTATAGTTTTCACTCAGGCCGCATCTCTTTTTCATGGATCTCTTCAAAACATCTTTTGTAAATTCAAGCTTGGAAAGGTTCTCGTTTTTGCCTTTGTTGTTGAATTTCAAGAAATGTGTCTTTGCTTGCATTTTTCATGGACTCTGATGAATTCGTATACGTACGAATAGGTTTTCCCGTCTCGTCAACAGGCATTTGCGCTTTTCGTCTTGCCTTTAAGCTCATGCATTTGCCGATCACCTCTTGTCTGTCGGCGAGATATTTGGAAAACTGCGGCACATACCCTTCCTTTTTTTGCAGCGGGAGCGTTTCTTTGTCATCAAGGTCAACTCGGCATTCTTGTAGCCTATTCAAGGAGCAAGGGTGGCACAGTCGGTTAGTGCGCGGCCTTGGTGCATAAGGTCCTGAGTTCGATCCCCGGATCTCACATCTTTGTTTCGACTTCTTTCCTTTCAGCGTAGCCTAAGTAGCTTTAAATACCCTTAAAACGGAGCACTGATGGAAAGAGGGGGGTAAAATGAGCGCACCGTCGGCTTCCTCGGAGAGTACTCTCTAGAGAGTAAAGGAACTTCCGACGTTAGATAACGTGTACCTTTACCTTTCCTTTACCTTTACCTATTTTGGACATCATCCTTGTCCTCAGCACCCACAATGCCTTCGCTCTTATTTATAACGCCGAAGACGTTTTCAAGAAAGACATTTTGTTGACGTCCCTCTTTAATTTTATGCCAACGGTAGGAAGTTTTTGTTTACATTTAACCTCAAAATGCTTCACGCATCTGAGATAGCGTGCCTTGGGCAATTTCGTGCGTGATGCGTGATGCACTTGCAGGGTTTGTTGTTTTACTAATGAACCCTATTGCTCTTTTGACCTTCTCGCTGCCGTTGCGGTCGTGGTTGCACAAGGTTCCACTAGCAGTTATTATAGTTTAAGTTTAAGGAGGTACAGTTACTTAAGTTGTGTTTATGACATCATGCAGCTTTTATGAGTGCCCCGTTCACACCAAACACGGTTTCAAAGTGTTTTCTAATTTAAATCGTGAATACTGATTTTTGTCAACTACAAATTTAGCACACATCAAAGCATGTATTGAAACTCACCCGAATCTTATAAGCCAGCCCTACATTTTTCTGCGATTGATTTTGGAAAACCTAGTTTAATTAAACGTGTCTTGTTGATGTGAATGGGGTATGAGGATTTTCGAAATGTGGACGATTCCATCAAAAACAACTGTTGATTGTCAGATTATATACATCAAAAACCTCCAGATAAAATGCAACATCGCAGATGTTGTGTTCCTCCCCTTCCAACATACTGTAAAGGCCACTGAAAATACTATTACATTTTGCGTTACTTTCTGGTATTATATTTTGTGTCAAAAGCTGTTACATTTTGCGTTAACAAAATGATTACATTTCGCGTCAACAGTTATTACATTTTGGGTTACTTTTACATTTTGCGTCAAAAGTCCAACGGGCAAGCCTCCAGCATCATTAAGATTTCTTGAATTGTGAATTATATGAGCAATTTCATACCGAACTTATCTGACCTAATCCAGTCACTGAGAGAGCTACTGCACGAAGAAGTAGAATAGCATTTCACCTTGTTAAAGGAAAGCAGTCAAAGGATGCCAACTTCATTGCTATAATGTTAAAAAACCATGACGGTTTCAGTAGATGCCTCATCTTATTACTATGAGTCATGTCTACTTGTAAAAATCCTATGCTTCCAGGTCGCTCACCTCTGGCGAAAAAGATTATGCACAAATTGACAAAGAACCCCTGGCAATTGTTTATGGGTGACCAAATTTCAACAGAACGTTTATGGCAACACAGTAAGAGTACAAACTGACCCCAAGCCACTATAAGTCTTGTTTCAGAAATTGCTTTTCCAGGCGCCTCAAACAGTTGCAGTGGATGATGTTATAGTCAGGAGGCAGCTCGCCAAAAAACGATTTTCGCTAAACATTTTGATTAGAAGAACGCAACATAGCTTAAAATCTTCGTCTTGCCATCCTTTCCAATAAAATCGATTTAAAAGCATAAAAGACGCTCTATTCACACTTTCCTTTAATATAGTTTTCAACTTACTGACGTTTCTCATTTCCGTTTACACATCCAACAATAAAAACACAAAAATGCAATAGGTGATCAGCTATGATGGGTCACTGATTTAATGACATCATTCTATTTTCAGTGTTTCAATAGCGTTTCCAACCTATGTAACATTTTCCATGAGTTAGGATTTTTCGTGTAAAAAGACTGAACTTTCTTCTACTCGGACGCACGATTTAAGCCAGAAATACAAGCTTATAAACCATAAGCAAAGTACACCATGTGAGTTCCACCTTATCAAAGTTATAGGTTATGCTTCATTTGCCTCTGCTGCATTGTTCCTGTCGTTTCTGCACCTGTCGCCACATTTACATGCCTTGGAACAGCAAAGAGATAGTCGAACGCAAGTGCAGCGTCGGTTTACACAGCATCCACCATCTCGGGAGCACACACGTTAAGTTAACTGTAAACACACCGCTGACACTTCTTGTCGCGTCATTAACTTTGGCTTCAGAAGGCCTTCACTGTAGTACCATCCGCTGTCTTCAGGCTTTGGGAGAGAAGGACATGGTTCCAGCGCTTTATTCCATACCATGGTCTGATAGTTTGCCAGTGCATCTTGAGTCGGAGGTAGGGCGTCAAGATCTTTCTTGGATTTGCGAAACACTGCTGCTCTTTCTTTGTTGATTTCCACCTCTTGTGTTAACAGATTATAGAGTTTGCATAAAAAGGCTTCAGCTTTGGCAAGAACGTCAGCACTGATTTGGCGTTCTTCTCCAAGGTGTCCCAAGAGGTCAGGTGCATCCTCGAAGACTTTCCATGCCGATGCCTTGCCCATACCATAGGGCTGGCTTGTCGTATCACACCCAGTAATGGCATGAAATGCCAGAAGCGACTTACTCTTCTCCTCGGAGAGCGGGATTCTGAGAACTGGTATGCAACATTTTGTCTTGATGTACCTGCAAACATCCATATCTCTTGAGAAAGCTGCTCTCGGTGTGTCAAAAGGAGGACAAGAACGTCCGTATCACAACACAAAATGTTAACTTGCTTGTACCCTCTTCCCGCAGCGTCTCGGGAATGCAGTATTATTTTAGTATCTGCTTCCTCGTGATCTGATGCGAGCTCTCTTATATGTTGTCGTCATGTCAGATGACCACACCTTCAGTGTATCCTTGAAGCCTCCATTGATCACCAGCTCTAGCCCAGGAGGCGCGCTGTAACTCTCCGAGATTTCAGTCGAGAGGAAATGAGCTATTGTAGGCTAGCCTTGTTATCTTCTGGAATGATTAACCTTTCCCAGTTTCCAATTCTCTTATCTCTGTTATCCACATTGCGCCTAATCCCTGTGCTCTTCTTCTCCTTGCGCTTGTCTCTGGTTCCTCCTTTTATCGAGTTCTTGGCATATCTGTCAAGTAGCACATCAACCGTTGTACAACTGTCCAAAAAATGGGAAGTGAAATAACGAAGAAATCAGTCACTCCACTCCCCAAAGGTTTTTGCTCCTGAAGAGTTGGCGAGGGACTGAACAGCTGCCATTCCATCAATAATAGTGCATGATTAACTCTGGCTGATGGGCATTTGGCTCTTACAGACACTTCCTTGTAAAATGATACCAGGATCCGCGAGACCTTGATGTAATGATGCACTTTAACTACCAGGGCGGTACAGCCAACTCAACAACTCTGCATCCAGATCAACATCCTCTGTGGCATCGCCATTGAGATGGTCATCGTCTGATTCATTTATAGGAATTGTTAGCAGAGAACGCAAAGCAGCTTCCCCTATATTTGCATAGACGATTAAGTGGGGCTCAGAGGGGTTTAACGGCGGGAAAAACGCAATATCTTCACCAAGAAAAGCCTAAATCCTTTCTTTTAATCTGGTGCTCCTGTAATCCCCCGGAGAAAGTTTTCTCAAGTTGGTGAGAAAAGTATGTCCAAACAGGGACACAATGTGGCCTTGAGAAAGCTTCTCCCTAAGCAAGGTCATTACCTCCTCGAAACATCTATTGGCATCATCGGTTTCACTGCACTGTGCGTTTCTTTCCGCGTTTCTTAGGAAGCGCATGTAGCACTTGATATCATATTTCCCTTAGGTAGCTATTAAATCACTAACCCTGGCTAGCCTACAGCTCGACTCTCTATCACTTACTACATTCAAAATAATTTTTTGCGGTGTTTGAAAAATCTGAACTTGGCTTAAGGAGACTTTTTTCACGTCAGTCTGGCAAAAGATACATTCTTTAAATTGACGATCGTCTAGAAGGCTCATTAGCTGGCGCGTCCTTTCCGTCTGCTTTACTTTCAGACTCTTGTTTCTTGAGAAGACACTTGATGCGCCCTTCGCCAGTGAAATCACCGTAGCAGTACTTGTGCCAAACAACATCTTGGTACTCTTCCTTTGTCTTTAAATCATCTACTATACTCGAATAATTCTTTCGCTTATCATCACCACACTTTTTCTCTGATCTCAGCACGATGCGAAATCCTGGATACACCTGCAGCGCATCCTTTTGATAACGGAAACTTTTTCTTCGGTAACTTTACCCATTCTCTAGCTTGTGTAACTAAATGGTTTTCAAAATGATGA
>NC_090892.1:50095331-50100331 GCF_036669925.1 Montipora capricornis | reverse complement strand
CTTCTGTAAGCCGATCCACTTTTCTGAATAAGAGCCAGTGACACTTTTTTTTAATTTTAAACTGTTGTTTAGTACAGATGCTTATGAGCCATTGGCAAGACGATTGTGCATTTTGAAATTGGCTTTGAGCCCCATCGCAACGATCTAATTAATTGAACCAGTATACACAGCTGTAAAAAACGTTTTCATTTGCAAAAGCTGTGACTAATGAGGTCGTCTTCAACTCCCTTAGAGATCAATTTAGTTTGAATTACAAACTACGAGATTTGGTGCATGTCTCTAGATTAATAAGCCGTATGTAAGAAAATGTTACAATTCATATATCTTAACATCATTTTATTCACCTCTTACGGGATGTAACTTGCCAGCTGTCCCAACTGTTTGCGTGTGTGCATTGGCTGTCAGATTGATCCGTCCTTCTTTCCATATCCAATCATAAATTTTTAATCAGTTTTCACTGACCGACGATAAGCCTTTTCTACTTTTTAATTCACACTCGATAGAAACGGTTTATCACTTTATCCAGAAATCAGTTCAATTTCGACCTACACCGTATACGCTTTACGGAGTTAGAAAGAATAAAAACGGTTTTAAAATCGTTTTCATTGCCTCATAGTTCAGTTAAAAGAAAGAAAACCACCGTTTTGTTTTGTTAACCTGAATCGATCCTCTTCTGAACTGCATAGGGTGTGATTA
This sequence comes from Montipora capricornis, assembly GCF_036669925.1. NCBI lineage: Eukaryota > Metazoa > Cnidaria > Anthozoa > Scleractinia > Acroporidae > Montipora > Montipora capricornis. Next base: position 50,099,635 of record NC_090892.1, on the reverse strand, counting down.
CGTTTTCAGGATGAGATACTGGAGTCTTACTGGAAATACTCTGGAAAGGAATAAAAGCAAAGAAAAAGCGGTGAATTTAATAAATTAAAACGTTATGGCGCTGTGTAAGCTAAGTGTCGACATCAGTGGAAAGTGGCCCATTAGAGCAATTCATGGCAACAGATGCGGATAAATGTAATATTGAGTATTTTGCATACTAAATGTATACAAAACACTGCTTTATCCTTTATTTAAACTGTTTATCCTAATCTTACTAAGTAAAAGTAGAAAGTAGCCAAATTTGAATGTTAGACAAAAGGTGGCACACAAAGGAAAAGCACATAAAAGAGACAAACTAGTGCGTTTTTCATGAACATGCCGACTTCAGTAATAAGAGTTTCACTGGCGTCAAATTTGCTACGACAGTCGGCGGATCGTTAAAAACAGAAACCGACATTAATCAGGGCACGTCATACTGGATTCCAAGTAGGCCATAACTGCGACAGAAACTCCAGTCAACGTGAGCCTTACTTAATTAACTCCTTTTCGCCTTATCGTGTCTTGATCCGATTTGAAGAACGCATTCGAGGGGATAAAACTAGCCGTGAGATAGCAATGTGTTTTCTCTGAAGATAACTCGTTTCTAAGTTAAAAAAGTAAGGTGCTTCAACTAAAATAAACTCATTCACATTCAAAGTAGAACTCTGGCAAGCTGGGTTCGGGCCCTGGCCGAGGACATTGTATTGTATGACAAGACACTTTACTCTCTCCACCCAGGTGTATAAGTGTAATGCTGGAGGTAGCCATGCGTTGGACTAGCATCCCATACCGGGGGGAGTAGAATTACTCTTAGTCGCTTTATGCAAGAGAAACTGGGATAAGCTCCGGCCTAATGGGCCACTTGACTCGTAGGCAGACTATTAATTTTTTTTCCTTTTTTGCTATCATATGTAAAATACTGCCGATATTATCTTCGCTTTGAAACCTGCACTGACAAACGTCCCGCAAAAGAATGCAAAACGAATATAAAAAAGTACATCATGACACAAGAGACGTTCATGATCCTGATATTTTATTCAGTTTAGCCTTTTAGCCTTTTCCAAGAGCCGCACGAGAAGTTACACCAGGCATCAATATTTTTTCCAATTTCGCACTCTAGCCATGAATTAAACAAGAAAAAGGGCTGTAAATTTATAGGAAAGAAACGGCAGTCACGCTACATAAAAGTACGAGACACTATGTACACTCTTACATGTACTACGTATTGTAACAGAAGACAATAAACAACGAAAAACCTTAAATAACAATGACCACAACCAAGTTTTCTGAGCCCGCGAGACTGAGAACCCCTAGAAAACCATTGTTTTAATGAAAACCGCTGGTCAGCGACCTGGTCCTGGTCATTGCTGTCTAAGGTCTTCCATAAACAACAGCATTTGAAGAACACAACCTTACTCCCTCATGCCACACTATAGATACGCAATGCGTGTATACAATATTCCCCCTTTCCTATGAAGGCATGGACGGGTAGCAGAAAACAACGGTAGCATGACTAAACTTAACTAGGCTAACAACGGAAATTGATTAAGCACAGTTTATAAAAAAGTCATTTAAGACTCTGTCTACCGAGATGCTTTACGCGCCTTTGTTTATATTTTCATTCAGTGTGAAGTAACGAGTGGTAAAGAAATAAGCGACAAAAAGCTACAAAGGAATACTAGAAAAGCTGGCCGGTCGAATAAAAATTAAAATATATTTGCAATGAATAAAGCGCCGCTTATCACATGTTATCGGGTCAGTATCGGATTGATTTTGTCACCTCACGCGGCTCGCGTCGCGATAAATTTGTACAAAACAAATTTCAATAATTTTATAAAAATGCTAAAAAGGGGGCTTAAAACTGATCTAAACTAAAAGGTTTCCCAAATTTTCGAACCGTATCTCTGGTTCTTCTTCGGGGGACAATGAATCTAAAATTTCAAAATCACTGCTTCATATTTTGATTTTGAATTTTAGATTCATTGTTCCCCGAAGAAGAACCAGAGATACGGTTCGAAAATTTGGGAAACCTTGTTAAGTTTAGATCAGTGTTAAGCCCCCTTTTTTAGAAATTTTATAAAATTATGAACACTGATCGCCAAAAGAGCAACAAATTTCAATAAAGTACATTCAATACTGATCACCATTGTTGGTAAAAATACTCTTTTGACTTGTCTTTGACAATAAAAAAAAACATATATGCTATTCATTGAATCTATTTTTCCTGGCAAATTTGTTCACTAAGGCTCTGATGCAAACGTTGCTTTAACAGTCACACAAGAAATTGGGTACCACTCAATTCGGGATATTTTCAGGAATGCTTTGAACTGCTAACCAAACAAAAGCATCTCATCCAAATGTTATATGAAACAATAATTAAAATCCCCACAAGTCTCGAAATAAAATGAGTATATATCCAACTATTAATTTATAAAGAGATTACAAATGTTACTCGGCTTACCGTCCACGAAAGGACATCAGCAAACTCAGGTTTAGTTAAAAGTTTGTGGTATCTCAATGAATCGATTTGAGCTCTCAGTCATCTCGAACTCAAATGTCCGTAAATATACTACCTTTAGCTCAGGTCGTAGCATTTTCTTGCATGAATTGATTGTCGGTCTAACTGCTCAGTCCTCCAACCCACGTTGAAACGCTTGCGAATTGCACTTAACGACACAATATCTCTTCCCTAATAAACTATGATAATGTAGGTGTAATAAAAAGCACTGAGTAAGAACAAATCCCGATGGATGTCTACGATAACGAACGATTTAAAGAAGGAAAAACGCACCGACGGAGAAATGGAGATTTCATATCATACCATTCTCGTCACCAGAGCCTCGGATCGACCCAAGGCTCTGGGAAATTCTAGGTAGGAGAACATGCGCCGTAGGATTCCATTTGAACCTTACGGCGCCTGCTCACTCCTCGTGCTAGCATAAATGCACCAATTAGAGACGCTTTTGATTGTTCTTCACGAAAACCAATGCGAAGACACTTTGTTTCAAGGTTCCGCAGAGCTCTTCTCTCCCTCCGTCAATAGAAGAGCTCTGGGGTCGAGATTGATATCATACGAAACCTCCGTGTCTGCGCGCGGTGCATCTCGGTAGACAGAGAGTCTTTAAAATGACTGGGAACACGGCGTTCTCGGGAAGGCCTGCAAACATTATCAGTGTTTCCTAATGTAATGTTCCCATGACTGGGGACGCTCTCTCCTTGGGTAGGTTTTCCACCGGGTTCAGTGCTCCGGGTTCACCTGTCTGGGTCGGTCAACAAGATGGCTGCGACGTTTTGTCCTCTTGCTGAAATCGTTTAATAAATCATATTTCTTTGTACTTTCTTCTTTTCTTATTTATTGTATTGTGTTCTAATACTTCATATATAAAAGGATGTCTTCTATAACAACTGGGCAGTTATCCACTATCTTAGACGACAAGCTCGATGAGAAGTTGGCTACACTAAATTCCACCATAGCTTATCTAAGGAAATCACTTGATGAAGAGATTAAACATACCTTAAGTTTGTTGAATCGAAATTCGGTGAATTTCTTAAGTCAATGAAGAAAGCTGATGCTGACAGGACTGAGCCCTTTGGACTGAAATTATCAGTTGAGGCATTGCAAAAGCAGAATGTTCAGTTGGAGAGGCAGTTTTGCCTCCATCTTTCAGCAAATTCAAAGTTTATAGAAACAATTTGAACCACCCACTCAGAAATATCTAAAAAGCAATATTACTGTATACTCGTTATTTTATTGGTAATATAAGTGATGGTAAAATGAGATGGAAAGGAATTAAGGAAATTAAACATTTTGAGCCAACTACAAGCAAATCTGTCATTACGATTTTCGAAAATAACCACCTTATTTCTGACCCTAAGCTTGCTGCAGATGCTTTCAGTACCTATTTTGCTAATGTTGGTAACATCTTATAATTAGATAGTGAGATACCTATTGTTAGCAAAAATCCTCAGGATTATTTAGTACACTGCCCTCACAGTAATGGTTTTTATTTTTTGCTTACTATTTGTTCTAGCTTAAAACGAGGAAAGTCCTTTAAGTATTCCAATCCACATGCTCAAGATTCTTAAATCTTTTATTTCTAAGCCACTTGAGATTCTTTTTAACACTTCATTCTCAACTGGTATTGTCCCAAATGATTATAAATTATCTACTGTTATTCCTCTACATAAAATGGGTTCGAAATCTTGTCAGTTTATCTAACCATCGACCAATTTCTCTACTCCCTATCTATAAATACCTCTTAGAAAGACTAATGTATAAAAGGGCT
>NC_090892.1:50070331-50085331 GCF_036669925.1 Montipora capricornis | reverse complement strand
AAAGACCGTTTCACTTTTTGATAAATAGAGTTTGAAGTTGATCGGTGTTCGCGTGTCTGATCAGGCTCTATGATAGGGGTACCTTAAAAGTCTCGCTGGTAGCTTCATTCAATCTCAATGTTAATGAAAGTCACCTTTGTGTATTCAAAAGACATGAAGTAACTGGCCATCGTATTTGTTTTGTACAAGCTTCGTTAGTGCGTGATAATTGATCTTCAAAGTTGGGTGAAATTGAAGCCTCGATATAGGGCGCCAAGAGCGTTCGAGCGGGTGAACCAAAAATCCCTCAAATCTCCAATAATCCGATCAAGTGGATTGTGGTTTTAGTATAAGCACATGGAAAGTCTTGCAACACACAAGAAATGAGCAGAGTCTATTTTTCAAACCAGATCGACTGGACCGCTTTTACGGAGACAGCCTCTAAACACTGAGATTCAAATTAAAGAAAGACAGTCACGGCTGGGGTTACTTATCCATTTATTTGCTGCTCCAATCTTCTTCGTCAGTTATTGTATAGCTGGCAATGACCGCGGACTCATTCCGATCAATCCATTGAAATGTTAACTTCCACTAAATTTCTTGTACCGTAAAAGAGTTTTTCAGTGTTGCGCATTGCCGTTGCAAACGAAACGGGAAAACATCGGCAAGCCAGGCGAACGGGCTGCGAAGGTATTTCTCCATCGTGACGCCTGTCAGTGTGCAGGCTGCTCCGTCAACGGACTTACGTGTGATTGTAAAACGGCCTTAATTAAGGTAAAAAAAAAAAATACACCTTTGGACTTGAAAAAAATTGTCGGTATGTGCTTTGCAATCTGCAGATGAATTTGACCCACGCGAAAGCTGTTAAACCTCATGTCCAGTGATTTTTGTTACATTTTTAATCTATGTTTTACTTGCCTTCTTTATTCTATTTTAGAGATTCCCTGTTTCAGACTCCTCGCCGCCTTAAGCATTCCCTTTAATTTAACCCTCATTTCTTGTCTTAAAGAGATCATCCTTTTTCAATTAGTTTGAAACATCTATTTCTAGCTATTGCTGTTGGTGTTGTTGTATTTTTCTTTGTTTTTTTTTTTTTGTCATGCTAAGAAAAGCTGCACCAAAATGCAGACGTTTTTCCTGACATGATATGTTTGCTTTGCCAGGGAACATTATTTATTTTTTCCGTCAGTTGTGATTGGCCAAATTAAAGAAAGAAGTCAAAACTCAGAAATGCCCTATAGTGGAAATTTCAAAAGGAAAAGTTTAATTAAGACAACTTCTTCCTTTTCCTTTTACAAATTTACTCAGTTTTGTTTACAACTAGCAGCTGTGTTCATACACTGAATGCCTATTCAAGCGGGCAAAATTTGAACATGCAAGAAGTCTCTCTGTATTGCATATTGTTCTCACATCATCCTAACTTCAAAAACAATAGGCCATTTGCGAGTTCATGTCTGCCTCCTCTTCAAAGCCAGTCTACGCGCCAAGATTTCTTTATGAAGATTAGGTTTCATTCATATGTAAAGTAGATGTAATTATCTTCACGAAAACTTCGCACTTAGACTAGCTTTGACGAGGATGCAGACATGAACTTGCAAATGGCCTATTGTGTAACGGATAGTCTTTTTACGTTGTTCGCTTAGAATTTTTGTTTCCTGTTCACGTTATGACTACAGCTAGACTTCAAACAATTACTTTTATCTCCTCTTCTGCAATTTTCAGTAATAGTTATTGCAGAAATACCCGGCCACTAGAAATGGAGCGTAAGAACACTGCTGTCACAGTGCCGCATATGCAGTCGTGGTGTTGATTCACAGATCTTTTTATTCACTGTGCCGAAGAGAACTAAGAATGACTGATCCCGCAGTGCCTGTCTCGGGAATCGGTTAACTACACTTTTTATGATATCATGTGAAGAAAATAGCTCTCGTTTACTGATTAAGCCTAAGGGCTCGTTTCAGTGATTAGGACTAACACCTTTTAAAATTTTAGCTTTCATTTTCGGTTCTTTTAACTGCACTTTTTACGAGATCATGTGAAGAATATAGCACTCGCTTCCACCAGCCATTCTACTCAACTCAATTTAACATTAACACGACTGAGGCACCGCGACACTGCGGCAGCAGTCATTGTGCTCGACTCAATTTAACCTTCAGTTGTCTAACGCACCACGGCACTGCTGCAGTGGTGGTGTTGATTCACAGACCTTTTTATTCACTGTGCCAAAGAGAACTAAGAATGACTGATCCCGCAGTGCCTCTCTCGGGAATCAGTTAACTACACTTTTTACGAGATCATGTGAAGAATATAGCTCTCGTTTACTGATTAAGCCTAAGGGTTCGTTTCAGTGATTAGGACTAACACCCTTTAAAATTTTAGCTTTCATTTTCGGTTCGGTTAACTACACTTTTTACGAGATCATGTGAAGAATATAGCACTCGCTTCCACCAGCCATTCTACTCAACTCAATTTAACCTTAAGACGACTGAGGCACCACGACACTGCGGCAGCAGTCATTTTGCTCGACTCAATTTAACCTTCAGTTGTCTAAGGCACCACGGCACTGCGGCACCAGCCATTCTGGCTCCAATCAATTTAACCTTAACACGACTAAGGCACCGCGGCACTGCGGCATAAGCCATTGTACCCACTTTCATTCACTTGGGCACTGCGGTTCGCGCCGCAAAAGTAACGCTCCTTTCTGGACGGGTATTGTGCAATCGCTCCGTTTCCATTTTGAGCTACCGCCTTTTCGCACGCAAGATTCCTATAAAGGTATCACTGGAAGATCTAAAGGGTCCGACAGGTCGCAAAAAATTATCGTTGTATAAATTAAGATAGAAAAGGTGACAGAAGATTTAGGAAGTTTTTCTCCACGTGCACTTCAAAGCTTTTATCTTTTAATTATACTCAGTCTTTTCTATTTGTCTCTGACAACTCGAAATGATTTGTTCGAAGGGATGATTATGCCATGTAATGGCCTTTTCTGTGCTCTCAGCTCAAAATAGAAAGATCCGACGTGCTAGCAAGATGTGATTGAATGTCTAGAAAACTTGTCATTATGAAAGCTATCCAGCGTGGAATCACTCTTAGGCCCAACGACAAACAATCACTTTTTCTCCGTGAGTGCGCAATTTCGAAATACAGAAGGGCTGTACATTACAGGAGCTCCAAGCCGTTATCATAAAGTGTCCGGACCTGCATCCCAAGAGCAAGAAAAATTGTTTGAGCTAACGATGACGATATGCCTTTTATATATTATTATCATTATTTTTATTTTGATTCTCGTTATTTTTTGCCTTACCAATTACAACATTCTGAACGGCTTCTTCACTAAAATCTACGACATGCCTAACTAAAGTCTAAGAATTTACCATAGGAAATCGAACTATTTTGTTCTCTGGTTAATTTCGCATTTCTCCCTAGTTTTTTGTTTGTTTGTTTGTTTTTGCAGTTTTGCTCTCTTTTTGGTTTATGTCGATTAACATATATACAAAACAGCGGCCCAAACATTTTCGGCTAACTCTCACTTGTTGGTTCAGCAACGTACTCTATCCTTTACTGAAGAAATTGTTAGTGTTTGCTGGTTTTCAAAAGATACACAATAAAAAGCTTACGGTAACAGGGAACTCAGACCATTTTCTTCATTTCTAAATCTAATTCATGCATCACTTGTTTTATACAAGTTGCTATTTCAAATTAATACAGTCTGTTTTGAGGTCTTACGAAGATTATTTAGTGATGATCAAAACTTGACGAGTCCATTAAACACTTTCTAACAGCACTGCGTATCTGTTTCATTCTCCAACAGTAAATAATTGGATTCACCGAAGAATTCACAAAAACAAATGTCGTCGCTAGGTCATAAGCAAGCTGTACTGACTGAGTTACGCCACCAACGTTTTCAACTATCATGACCGCAAGGAATGGAAGATAAAAAAGGAGCATTACAACATAGACATAAATTACAGTTACAGCTGATTTTTTACATTTAAGGACGTCGGCAGTTCTGTTATGTATGCAGTAAGCTGCTGTTCGGTTAACTTCATTGATTTGGCGTAGGTGCTTGCGAGCAATATAGAATATTTTGCACGTGCAGAAGGCAGTTGTGGATACTGCAAGCACATTTAAGACGATTGGAAGCACGACCCATTTGTTTCCGAGCCAGAACTTCGAGGCCACTACGACCGATAACATCACCCAAACCATAACCACCGACGTCATCATTCGAGGAAAAGTGACAATGCTGTTGTATCGTAGATGAAGAGACAGGGCAAGAAGTCTGTCAATGCTAATAGCGCCCAGAACTAGAAAAGATACACCACCAGTAATCCATCCAAAAAAGAACTGAATCAACCTCGAATTACAGTAGATTTGAAACTCTTGCAAAATCTCCGCTGTCTTGAAAGCAACGAAAGATGGCTGGCCGATTAAGCCAACAAGAGCATCCGCCATTGCAAGGCAAAATAACAGCGTGAAGGAGGGAAGATGAAGCTCCCGTGTTTTCCAAATGACGAGCATAATAGTTCCATTTCCCAAAATCGTGGTCAGCGCAAATATTGAGCTTAAAACGCACGAAATTACACTGACTGTGATGTGCTGTTGACTTCTTTGCCAAAAAACGTCGAAGAAAAAACACCTTAAGTCCGTCTTGTTCATGATGAATGACACAGAAACGTTTACGTGTAAGTGAAGCTGACGTATTTATAGACGGTGGTGTGTCCAATTTAAAATATCTGTTGTTATTTTTAAACTGTTGATCGATATGACCTTCTGAATTAATCTTGGAAATTCGTCATAAAATTTAACATTTCAATCCGTGCGTTATTATTTAATAATATATAGATTTAGGCAAGCCTAAAAGCGGAGCTCCCGGCTTGTTTATTCTTACTGGCTGTAGGATTAGTGAAAATAAAAGGCTTTGGAACTGTCCGCCTTTTGGTTTTCCCGGATATTGCTTAATTATGTCATTTTCTTCGCTGCCTAAGTAGTGAATTCCACGGTTAATTTCACCTGAAAAACCGACTGATCGCATGAATCACGAAGGGATGAGTGTGATATCGGTTTTTCCAGCGAAATCTACTGTCGAATTCACCAGTTAGGCGGCAATTATTTTTTCTTGAATCGCAAGAGTTTTAAAAGAAAACAAGCAAATTCCCAGCAAGCGAACGGAAAAGGAAAGAAGCCATTTCAGAGTCGACTGTCAAAAGCCAGCAAATAGGAATCACGCTAAAATTAAAAATCACAGACGTACTATAGCTCGTGATGTGACAGATCGTACTTTATTTATTCCACAAAACGAGATCATTTACATTTTGCAGGGGCACCCAACGTCAATTTTCGGAAAATATCTGTTCGGAAGACTATTTGAGATCTAGAATTTTCGAAACATTTGTTCTAAAATTTCTTGCCTAGTTTGCTTGCCTGCCTGTCCTAGGATTTTCGAACATCTAAAAATTGCTATAATTGCCCAATTTTGATGGATTTTTACCTTAAAAATGTCACCTAGAATTTTCGGGAGCCTTTTCTCTGGCTGAAATTTTCGAAAAGGTAAGTTTTGATCCCTATAATTTTCGGATCACTCAACTTTCAGCTAGGAAATCCGAACAGATGAAAACTTTTTAGGGGATAAAAATATGCCTATATCTACCGTTTAAATACTAAAAAACATTTAACAAAGCTATCTTTAGTGGTTTTGAACTATATCCTCGTTGGGTGCCCCTGATTTTGATGTACTTCATTGAAACACGCCAGCTTGGCTTAGAACCAGAATCGGCTAGAAAGGACAAACTTCAATCAAGATCTCCAATCTTAGCTATGGTGCTCCGCGCGCGCGCCTTTGGCGCGCGCGGAGCTCCGCTATGAACAAGCAAATAACAAATCCCACAACGGCTCACAGAGATTCTTTAAGACGAAGACAAATACGGTGACTGTGAATTTATTATAAGGTAATTATATAAACAAATTTTAGAAAAAGCTTTTCGTTCACATGGATGTAATTGCACTTATGGAATCTACCTCCTTCTTTCTGTCTGCCTCTTAGTTTCTTGCTTGAGGTTATGTTGGCTTGCAGGTCCCAATAAGTACCACTCGGACTCCTTCAGTAACACTTTTTTTTTTATCTTAGCCTGCTGTTTAGTAAAGATGCTTATGAGTCATTGGTAAGACGATTGTGCATTTTGAAATTGGCTTTGAGCCCCTTCGCAACGATCTAATTTACTGAACCAATATACACAGCTGTAAAAAACGTTTTCATTTGCAAAAGCTGTGACTAATGAGGTCGTCTTCAACTCCCTTAGAGATCAATTTAGTTTGAATTACAAACTACGAGATTTGGTGCATGTCTCTAGATTAATAAGCCGTATGTAAGAAAATGTTACAATTCATATATCTTAACATCATTTTATTCACCTCTTACGGGATATAACTTGCCAGCTGTCCCAACTGTTTGCGTGTGTGTATTGGCTGTCAGATTGATCCTTCCTTCTTTCCATATCCAATCATAAATTTTTAATCAGTTTTCACTGACCGAAGATAAGCCCTTTCTACTTTTTAATTCACACTCGATAGAAACGGTTTATCACTTTATCCAGAAATCAGTTCAATTTCGTCCTACACCGTATACCCTTTACGGAGTTAGGAAGAATAAAAACGGTTTTAAAATCGTTTTCATTGCCTCATAGTTCAGTTCATAGTTCAGTTAAAAGAAAGAACACCACCGTTTTGTTTTGTTAACTTGAATCGATCCTCTTCTGAACTGCATGGGGAATGATTAAGTTTTCAGGATGAGATACTGGAGTCTTACTGGAAATACTCTGGAAAGGAATAAAAGCAAAGAAAAAGCGGTGAATTTAATAAATTAAAACGTTATGGCGCTGTGTAAGCTAAGTGTCGACATCAGTGGAAAGTGGCCCATTAGAGCAATTCATGGCAACAAATGCGGATAAAGGTAATATTGAGTATTTTGCATACTAAATGTATACAAAACACTGCAAACTGTTTATCCTAATCTAGCTAAGTAAAAGTAGAAAGTAGCCAAATTTGAATGTTATACAGGAGGTGGCATACAAAGGAAAAACACGTGAAAGAGACAAACTAGTGCGTTTTTCATGAACATGCCGACTTCAGTAATAAGAGTTTCACTGGCGTCAAATTTGCTACGACAGTCGGCGGATCGTTAAAAACAAAAACCGACATTAATCAGGGCACGTCATACTGGATTCCAAGTAGGCCATAACTGCGACAGAAACTCCAGTCAACGTGAGCCTTACTTAACTCCTTTTCGCCTTATCGTGTTTTGATCCGATTTGAAGAACGCATTCGAGGGGGATAAAACGTAGCCGTGAGATAGGACTGTGTTTTCTCTGAAGATAACTCGTTTCTAAGTTTAAAAAGTAAGGTACTTCAACTAAAATAAACTCATTCACATTCAAAGTAGAACTCTGGCAAGCTGGGTTCGGGCCCTGGCCGAGGACATTGTATTGTATGACAAGACACTTTACTCTCACGATGCCTCTCTTCACCCAGGTGTATAAGTGTAATGCTGGAGGTAGCCATGCGTTGGACTAGCATCCCATACCGGGGGGAGTAGAATTACTCTTAGTCGCTTTATGCGAGAGAAACTGGGATAAGCTCCGGCCTAATGGGCCACTTGGCTATTAATTTTTTTTTCCTTTTTTGCTATCATATGTAAAATACTGCCGATATTATCTTCGCTTTGAAACCTGCACTGACAAACGTCCCGCAAAAGAAGGCAAAAGGAACATAAAAAAGTACATCATGGCACAAGAGACATTAATGATCCTGATATTTTATTCAGTTTAGCCTTTTAACCTTTTCCAAGAGCCGCACGAGAAGTTACACCAGGCATTAATATTTTTTCCAATTTCGCACTCGAGCCATGAATTAAACTGGAAAAAGGGCCGTAAATTTATAGGAAAGAAACAGCAATCACGCTACATAAAAGTAGGAGACACTATGTACACCCTTACATGTACTACGTATTGTAACAGAAGACAATAAACAACGAAAAACCTTAAATAACAAGGACCACAACCAAATTTTCTGAGCCCGCGAGACTAAGCATCTCCAACAAACCATTGTTTTAATGAAAACCGCTGGTCAGCGACCTGGTTGTGGTCATTGCTGTCTTCCATAAACAACAGCATTTGAAGAACACAACCTTACTCCCTCATGCCACACTATAGATACGCAATGCGTGTATACAATATCCCCCCTTTCCTGTGAAGGCATGGACGGGTAACAGAAAACAAGGGTAGCATGACTAAACTTAACTAGGCTAACAACGGAAAGTGATTAAGCACAGTTTCTAAAAAGCCGTATTAGCCCAAAAGAAAGTCATTTAAGACTCTCTGTCTACGGAGATACTTTACGCGCCTTTGTTTACGTTTTTATTCAGTGTGAAGTAACGAGTGGCAAAGAAATAAGCGACAAAAAGCTACAAAGGAATACTAGAAAAGCTGGCCGGTCGAATAAAAATTAAAATGTATTTGCAATGAATAAGGCGCCACTGCCGCACTTAGACTTATCACATGTTATCCGGTCAGTTTCGGATTGATTTTGTCACCTCACGCACATTGTCCCCCGAAGAAGAACCAGAGATACGGTTCGAAAATTTGGGAAACCTTTTTAACTTTAGATCAGTTTTAAGCCCCCTTTTTTAGCAATTTTATAAAATTATGAACACTGATCCCCAAAAGAGCAACAAATTTCAATAAAGTACATTCAATACTGATCACCATTGTCTTTTTTTTCTTGTTGTTTTTTTTATATATACACTTCATTAATTCTCAAAACACAACGTACAGTGAAAGGCTACATTTAGATACAAAAGTTTTACCTACAATAAATAGACTTTACAATCATAATTTCGCGATTATATATACATTGACGTTTTCTATAGCTATTTACTACATACGTACATCCATAGCTACATACGTACATACATATACATACAAATCCTTAAATTATAATTATAAAATAATAACTTATACAATACATACATTCGAAAAAATTGAACATAAATTACGGTTGTGTCGGAAACAAGATAATTAGTATTGATTTAACTAATGTTGATGTTATGATTGCGAGATATCTGTCCGGAAATCGAGCGTTACTTTCTGTCTGCTCCGATAAATAAGTTTGTTTATCTTTTGCGTGAAAGATCTTTATAGCCAATCAGCTTACGTGTGATCAAGGTGCGTCCATGAGATAAGGGAACAATTGATTGTATATCTTGTCGGTTATAGACCTAATCTTGTTGTGTACGCGAGAAGATCTGAGAGAATTATAATCGGAAAAAAAAAAGCGACAGTGTGGGTTCCTCACTTATTCCCCACATTAGTGGCACCTCCGATGGGACACTTCATCTACGAATATGGAACCTAAACTCAAGGCTCTTGATGCAGAGCTTCAACTTTTAGCTCTAACGCGCGGCAAGACTGACACAGTTGTGGAAAAGGGAAACAACGACAGAATAGCCCGCCATAGAGAAGCTTTAAGAAAAATTGTGGCGAACGTCGAAGATCTAAAGATGGACATTGAGAAAGGTAAGCTAGAAGCGGCAGAAAGTATCGAAGATGTGAAGGCATGGGGTGCATCGATCGAAAAAACAATCGATGAAGTAGATTTGCAAGTAGCGGATTTAACTCGTTATCTGGAAGAAATTGGAACTAGAGAGAAAACCCAAAAGCTTGAAGAGAAAGAAGCCATCCTTGCCAAAAGGACGAACTGCAATTTGAAAAGCTGAAACTCGAACAGAAGTCAAAATTGCAATCATTAGATCAACCTACCGCGAGGCCTCCAAGTAAGGGAAATGTAAAAATGCCAAAGCTAGTTATCACTAAGTATGACGGCACTTATGAAAAATGGCTCTCCTTTTGGAATAAGTTCACCGGTTACAAAGTTTGCCCATCTAACTCACCGTCCCGCCGCCCGCCCGCCGCCATAGGGCAGGAATTTTTGGAAAGTAATGTGTGTGAAACAATTGATGGCTTGCCCTTTAACTCCGTGCTAAGAACATCTTGAAATCTAATTTCGGGAAAACGAGCGAGATCGAGCGAGCTTATATCGATAACATCAATGCGTTTCCGGTGCTATCTGGAAGCAAACCAATTAATGAAATCCACAAGTTTTGGCAAACTTTGAACTATAATGTTCAAGCTCTAGAGACTCTAGGTAAACTTTTTGGTGCGTGGGGTTCTAGACAAGTTGCTGGGCATAAAAGCAGATCTCGTCAATGGGAAACCAGGATGGCAAGACTGGCGATTCGCGGAGTTAATCCAATCGTGAGAAGGATGGAAAGCTAGCCATCCAATTGAAGTAAACGAGTCGGTTCCCGTGATCTCTCCATCCCCGCCCTCACATCCGCTTGTGTTTCAACTGCAGTGGAACACAACATAATGCATCACAATGCCGTAGCCGCACATCTTGCGTACACTGTAAACAAAGGCATCACTCGTTTATTTGCGATCGTTCGACAACAGCTGGACGCCAAACAACAACCAGCGGTGGGGTGGCGTCACTGCGACCCAAGAAGGAGAGAAAGTGTGCCATCCCGTTGTGCTCGTCAAATTGAATGGCGTGACCTGTAGAGCCCTTTTTGATACCGGGGCAACTGCCTCTTATGCCTCGGAATACATCTTGGATCGATTAAATCTTGTACCGTCACGCACTCTAACGCGCCAAATACAAACTATTGTGGGCACCGTTACCAAGCGAACCGAAACCTACAACGTTCAAGTGAGTGACACAAAAGGAAACTATACCATCCCTCTCTGCGCAAACAGGATAGGCCGGGCTGAACTGTTGTGCGTGGAAAACCCGAACTACAGGGAAATGATCGGAAAATACCGTCATCTGAAAGGCGTGGACATAGAAGACACTGACACCAACAGCCTACTTCCGGTTCATGTTATTCTGGGCGCGAGTGATTACGCGAAGATTAAAACGTCTACATCCCAGCGTACTGGATCAATTGGAGAGCCTGTGACCGAGTTCACTCTCTTTGGGTGGACCATTATGTCTCCAGGAACAGAGCACAACCTTGACAGCATGTTCTTAGCCCAGACGACCTCAACCAGTTATGAAGAGCTCTGCCGCATGGACGTCCTAGGGCTCGAAGATAAACCAAATGGAGATCAAAGCGTGGTGTATGAAGAGTTCATCGAACAGCTCAACCGCAGCCCTGAAGGCTGGTACGAGACCGGCCTTCCCTGGAAAGGAGATCATCCCCCCTTGCCCTCTAACAAGTCGGGGAGCTTGAAGCGACTTGGAAGCCTAGTTCAGCGACTGAAGAAAACAGGGAAGCTTGACGACTATGATGCAATCATCCAAGAACAGCTACATGAAGGAGTTATAGAAGAGGCAGAGATGCCAGCATCTGGACAAGAGTTCTACATCCCCCACAAGGCTGTGGTAAGAGAGAGCGCTGAAACTACTAAGACGCGGATTGTATACGATGCCTCAGCGAGAGCTTATGACTCAGCTCCCTCCCTAAACGACTGTCTAGAAGTTGGGACACCCCTAGAGAATCAGCTGGGGAAAGTACTCTTAAGAGGAAGGTTTCATGCAGTAGCCCTAGCCGGCGATATTCGCAAGGCATTTCTTCAAGTGCGTATCCGCGAGCAAGACCGAGACACACTGCGTTTCCATTGGCTAGACGGCAAGAATCCCTTACGTATTCGCACCTACAGGTTCACGAGAGCACTATTTGGCTTGGGACCCTCGCCTTTTCCGCTTGGCGGCGTAATCCAGCACCATTTAAACACTTGCAGAGCTGATCACCCTGATACTGTTGCGGGAATAGAACGAGAACTTTATGTAGATGATATCATTACTGGCGGAGGAACTGTCCAAGAAACCGAAGAAAAGAAAGCTAAAACAACCGAAATATTTCGCCGGGCCACCTTTCATTTGCACAAGTGGCACTCAAACATCCCTAAATTAGAGATCTCAGAGGACGCAGGGGATGAAGACGACTTGAGCTATGCCAAACAGCAACTAGGACTAAAGTCCAGAGAGTGTGGTCTGCTTGGTTAAAATGGAATAAATCAACAGACGAAATTGCAGTCACTATTCCAGAAGAAGTTGCGCAACCTACTAAACGAGGGATTCTTGGAAAAATAGCAAGAAATCTATGACCCCCTTGGTCTGATCGCGCCAGTCACCTTACAGGGAGAGCTGCTTTACTGAAATGCATGCGAAGAGAAATCCGCTTGGGATGCACCGTTGTCTGTGCCTTTAGAACAACAGTGGCAGAAGTGGGAGCGCTCTTTACCACATGAAGTTTCCTGCCCAAGTGCACTGAAGAGCGCCCAAGAATCAATCGAGAAAATTGAACTCCACGCCTTCGGGGACGCAAGCGGAAAGGGTGTCGCCGCTGCTGTTTACGCCGTCGTCAAACAACCAAGCACTTTAAATCAAGGACTTGTCGTGGCGAAAGCAAGACTAGCGAAGCAAGGCCTAACTATATCTCGACGAGAGCTGGTCTCGGGACACATGGCTGTAAACCTCTTGAGTAACGTACAAGACGCACTTCAAGGTTTCCCAGTAACTTCCCTACACTGTTGGCTGGACAGCAGCGTTGCCTTGTACTGGATATTAGGTAGAGGGGACTACAAGCAGTTTGTGGCTAACCGAGTGCGGAAGATGAGAGACCATGTTGAGGTCATCTGGCGGCACGTACCAACTGAAGACAATCCTGCAGATCTTGCCAGCCGTGGTGGATTGGTATCTAAAGAGAACCAACTATGGTGGAGTGGACCAGAGTGGCTTAGTGACCCTAGGAAATGGCCAGAAACCTTGTCACCGCACCCAGTAAGGAATCCAACCAAGAGGTGAAAACCACAAAGGAATTATTCGCCTTGGCCGTGAATTCTGACGATGAGCTAGACGAACTCCTTGCCAAAAGCTCATACTGGAAGACTTTACGAGTGTGCGCCTGGATCATGCGGTTCGCCCAAAATGCTAGAACAAAGAGAGCAAACAGAACAAAGCGCCCTCTCACAACAGAAGAAATTGGAAAGCAAACCCTCTTCTGGTTGATGCTCGCCCAAAGCCAGGGTACTGCAAACATGGAAGAAGACCGACTGAGGCTCTACTTACCGAGAAACAAAGACGTATTGCTAGAGTGCCGTGGAAGACTACCAGGTCCCTATCCGATCTACATACCAGACACAACAACCTTTGCTGTGAAATTTGTTCAACACGCCCACAAAGCCACACTCCATGGGGCATTGGATCCCACGCCTTAGACGCCTTGCAAAGAAAGCCATCAGGCAGTGCTACGGGTGCAAGCGTTTTCAGGCAGTTGCTCTCGCAGCTCCACCCCCTGGTTTATTGCCACCTGAGAGAAGAGAGGGATCAAGTCCCTTTCAAGTAGTGGGTGTTGATTTTGCCGGCCCCATTAAGTACCGCAAGTCTTCGCGAGCAGAAGGGAAAGCCTATTTGGTGCTGTATGCCTGCAGTTTAAGGAGAGCCTTGTACCTAGAAATCCTACCAAATCTAGAAACCACTACCTTCATGGCAGGCCTAAAGCGATTCATCGCTAGACGAGGACGACCATCTAAGATTTTCTCAGACAATGGAAGGACTTTCGTGGGAGCGGCAAAACTGTTGAAAGAAATCCAGAAAGACGAGCAAATGCAAGACTACCTAGCATCAGAGAAGATCACTTGGAGATTCAACCTGAGTCGAGCACCCTGGTGGGGTGGCCAGTTCGAGCGAATGGTGGGCCTTTTTAAACGCGCTTTCTACAAAGAGATTGGGGGAGCAATGCTGACCTGGTCAGAGCTGTCCGAAGTTGTGCTCGATGTGGAAACTCACTTAAACCGCCCCCCCCCCCCCCCTCGTATGTGGAAGATGACGTCCAGCTCGCTCTACTGACCCCATCCTCCTTTCTATTCCAAAGATATTCCTCGTATGTGGAAGATGACGTCCAGCTCGCTCTACTATTCTATTCCAAAGATATTCCTCGTATGTGGAAGACGCGCTTTAAACGCGCTTTCTACAAAGTGATTGGGGGAGGAATGCTGACCTGGTCAGAGCTGTCCGAAGTTGTGCTCGATGTGAAAACTCACTTAAACCGCCCCCCCCCCTTCCCTCGTATGTGGAAGATGACGTCCAGCTCGCTCTACTGACCCCATCCTCCTTTCTATTCCAAAGATCTATACGCCTGCCTGAGCGACAGCCGTGGAGAGAGGAAGATTATGATCTGCGAAAACGGGAAAGGTACCTCAGGACCTGCAAAGATGCCTTGTGGAAGCGCTGGACGCGTGAATACTTGGGCCGCACTGAGAGAACGACACACCCACAATATCCCAGGTACACCCAGGCCACTGAACGTAGGAGATGTTGTCATTATCCGTTCAGAAGACAAAAATCGTGGGAAGTGGCCCCTTGGTGTTATTTAAGAGCTGTTTGAAGGACGAGATGGAAAAGTGCGAGCGGTGAAGTTACGCGCGGGAAAAACGTTCTTGGAGAGACCAATCCAACACCTTTACCCGCTGGAATTAACCTGTGATAAAGTGCCAGAAAGAGCTGCAGCGCCGCCACAGCTTAATGCTGGAGCATCAGTTTTCCGTCCAAGGAGAGATGCTGCTGTGGCTGCTACCTTGCGTATTCATGGTGTTGCTGAATATGGAGAACTTTAAAACCCGAGAACAAGATCGAACTATGATGTTGCATATAGGCATTGAGTGACTCAAACAAAAAAAAAACTACTTCGTTTTGTTATACTATACTTAAATGAACTGATCAAGTTTCCTCTGATTACATGTGCTTCCTCGTGGAAAGCACATGGGGGGAGTGTGTCGGAATCAAGATAATTACTATTGATTTAACTAATGTTGATGTTATGATTGCGAGATGTCTGTCCGGAAATCGAGCGTTACTTTTTGTCTGCTCCGATAAATAAGTTTGTTTATCTTTTAAGTGAGAGATCTTTATACCCAATCAGCTTACGTGTGATCAAGATGTGTCCATGAGATAAGGGAACAATTG
>NC_090892.1:50017831-50067831 GCF_036669925.1 Montipora capricornis | reverse complement strand
ACGACACAATATCTTTTCCCTAATAAACTATGATAATGTAGCTGTAATAACAAGCACTGAGTAAGAACAAATCCCAATGGATGTCTACGATAACGAACGATTTAAAGAAGGAAAAACGCACCGACGGAGAAATGGAGGTTTCATATCATGCGAAACCTCCGTGTCTGCGCGCGGTGCATCTCGGTAGACAGAGAGTCGGGAAGGCCTGCCAACATTATCAGTGTTTCCTAATGTAATGTTCCCATGACAGGGGACGCTCTCTCCTTGGGTAGGTTTTCCACCGGGTTCAGTGCTCCGGGTTCACCGTTCTGGGTCAGTGAACAAGATGGCCGCGACGTTTTAGCCTCTTGCTGAAATCGTTTAAAAAATCATATTTCTTTGTACTTTCTTCTTTTCTTATTTATTGTATTGTGTTCTAATGCTTCATATATACAAGGATGTCTACTATAACAACTGAGCAGTTATCCACTATCTTAGACAACAAGCTCAATGAGAAGTTGGCGACACTAAATTCCACCATAGCTTATCTAAGGAAATCACTTGATGAAGAGATTAAACATATGAAGTTTGTCGAAGCGAAATTCGGTGAATTTCTAAAGTCAATGAAGAAAGCTGGTGCTGACAGGAAAGCCCTTTGCTGAAAACAAAACTTTGAAATTATCAGTTGAGGCATTGCAAAAGCAGAATATTCAGTTGGAGAGGCAGTTTTGCCTCCATCTTCCAGCAAATTCAAAGTTTATAGTAACAATTTGAACTACCCACACAGAAATATCTAAAAAGCAATATTATACTCGTTATTTTATTGGTAATATAAGTGATGGTAAAATGATATGGAAAGGAATTAAGGAAATTAAACATTTTGAGCCAACTACAAGCAAATCTGTCATTACGATTTTCGAAAATAACCACCTTATTTCTGACCCTAAGCTTGCTGCAGATGCTTTCAGTACCTATTTTGCTAATGTTGGTAACATCTTATAATTAGATAGTGAGATACCTATTGTTAGCAAAAATCCTCAGGATTATTTAGTACACTGCCCTCAAAGTAATGGTTTTATTTATTTTTTGCCTACTATTTGTTCTGAAATTGAAAATGAGATCTCTAGCTTAAAACGAGGAAAGTCCTTTTAGTATTCCAATCGACATCCTCAAGATTCTTAAATCTGTTATTTCTAAGCCACTAGAGATTCTTCAGTTCAGTTTTCAGCTTTCAGCTCAGTTTATTATGTATTTTGCATAAAATATCACAAAACTATGCAATGCTCGCAGTTAGCAATAGCTAGTCGAGGCGAGCATTGCTTACAATAAATATTCCAGATAAAATGGTTACAAATACATAACTACACATTCACATAAAAATAAATAAATAAATAAAATAAAATAAATTAGTTTTAGAATACAGTTAGTGCAGTGGAGAACAGCTTAAAACTTGTACAGTATAACATAAATAAACATGAAAAAAGTAGTTTAAATTGAATAAATAAATTTTTAACTACATGACATACTAAACTGAGGAGTCAAAATTTGCCATTATTATCGAAACATCAATGTAATCATAATATTTTAGAAGTCTTGGTGGGTGAATAGGTTAAATATATTAGGAGGTGTCAAGTTGTTTGATACATCATGTATCATCACAGCCACAGAGAGGAAAGAAAGGAAGGAGGCGAGAAGAAATGAAGAAAGGTATTGCATGAGATTTGTAATCAGCAAAATACATTAGGCGAAGAGCTCGTTTTGAAGGGTCAAAAGTTTAGTTCTATGAACTTTTGCAGTATTACACCACGCTACTATACCATACATTAAGTATGGTTGAGTGACCGGTAGATATGGTGTAAAGTACTCAGCGGTACAAAATGCCTTATCCTAGAGATAATACCAATTGATTTACTTATTTTTGATGCAACATGAGCAATGTGGTAACTCCATGAAAGATTTTCATCGATGAGCACGCCTAAGTATTTGATGAACTTCTTACGGTCCAAAGAGATATAGCTATTAGTGTGATGGTCAAACACCTTTAAGTTTACTTGATAGTTCAAGATCTTTTGTCTTGGTCGAAATATAACAAAGTTAGATTTTTTTATATTCAATGATAACTTATTAGCAACTAACCAGTCATAGATCTTACTAAGTTCTGTATTAACTTTAATCTCTAGCTCCCTAAGGTTTTTATCAGCATACAAGAGGTTAGTATCGTCTGCAAATAAATAAAATTTAAGCTGATCAGAACTGTTAGATATATCATTTATGTAGACGAGGAAAAGCAACGGTCCTAGCACCCATCCCTGTGGGACTCCTGATAATATTACTTCCTTTTTTGATATGTTTTTGGCACCAATTTGAGTTGTTTGTTGCAGACCAAGCAGGTAAGAGGCAAACCAATTATTTGTTACCCCGCGTACACCATAGTGGTCCAATTTTTGCAATAAGTATTAAATGATCTACCGTGTCAAAAGCTTTCTTTAAATCAATAAATATGCCACATGAATACATCCTATTGTCCATGTTATTTTCAATTTGATTAATTATATCTAGGATAGCATGCTCAGTGGAACGCTTTTCACGGAAACCATATTGTGAATCATTGAATATATTCTTTTTCTCGAGGAATGATTTAAGGCGATAATACATAATTTTTTCAAAGATACGGTTGAATACAGGAAGAAGTGATATAGGCCTATAATTAGAAGGATCAGATGGATCATCGTTTTTGTAAATCGGAATTACTTTAGCAAGCTTCAACTTAGTTGGATAAATTCCGTATTCGAGTGATTTATTCAGAAGTACAGACAAAGGTTGGCTAATAATGTGTTTAGCTGATCTTAAAATATGAGTGGGAAAGGAATACAGTCCGTGTGCTTTATTTTGAGGAATAGTCCCTATTTCCAGTTCAATTTCAGAAGAAGAGACGGGGTTGAAAAAGAAAGAACCAGGGGAATTTACCTGAGGGAGATATTCAGAAAATTGTTTAATTGGATATGGCATTTTAGACGCCAAGTTGTGTCCAACTGAGGAGAAAAACTTATTCATTATATCAGGAAACTCGGAGGTATTATGAGATGCTTGCTTGGTTTGTGGACATTTTAAAGAGGTTATAACTTTGTGAGCTTTATTCTTACGACCTAAAAGACTATTGATGCCCTCCCATACTCTTTTAGTATTTTTCAAATTGTCTTCAAAATATTTGTGAAAATACATTTTTTTGCTTATTCGTGTGAGCATCAAAACTTTATTACGATAGGTCTTGTAGGCATCAGTGTCACCCGAAGTAAAAAGTTGATTTTTTATTTTAATTGATTTTCTAATTCCCTTAGTTATCCAAGGTTTTGATAATCGCTTAATCATGCGCTTTGATATTGGCTTTAACGGTGCGTGCTTGTTGAGAAGATCATTTAATTTATTATAAAATTCAAGGAAAGATTTATTCACATCAGTGTTTTTTGAGACTGCTTGGATCAAATCAAGTTGGGAAAGGTCGTGTAGAAATTCTGTTTCAGAATAGCTTGAATAATCCCGTGCTAAATTTTTATGACAATCATGCTTGAAAATAGTTTTATCCGAGTGAAGAAAACAAAATTGTGAAAAGTGATCGGTTAGATCGGAAATTATGTTGCCACTGGTTATGTAATCTTCAAGATTACTTATAAAGATATTGTCAATAAGTGAATACGAATTATTATACACTCTTGTTGGTTTATCGATTGTTGGCATTAAGTTAAAGCTTTGCAGGGAGAGAATGAAGTTTTGAGCATATTTACAGGAATGAAAACGGAGAAGGTTTAAATTAGTATCACCCATGAAGATAATTTTCTTCCCAGAGGCGCTAAGTTTTTCAATTATTTCATCAAAATATTCTTGAAAATGTTCTGGTGAATTGTGCTGTCTATAGACCACACCACAAATCATACTTGCTTTTTTTGGCAAATGCAACTCAACCCAGAGAGCCTGATAAGCTTCATTAGAGGTTTTTTCAATAACTGTATATTTGAATCTTTGATCAATGTATATGCCAACACCTCCAGCTGAAAGGGGCGTCGGCACATACTCAAAGTTATAATTAGGTATCATGGGATTAAAATCCAAATCTCCAAGCTCATTTCTTATTCTAGTTTCTGTGATTCCAATTATGTTAAAATGAAAATCAAGTTCTTCTAGTAAATGGGTTTGAAATTTTTCTAAATTACTTTTCAGGCTTCTAATATTGGTATGAAACAATGAACGTCCATCGGTTGAATTAGACGAAAACTGGAATTGTCTTTTTGAATGACAGAAACTATGGGGAGAAAAAACGGTATCTACAGCTGATAGCTGTGGTATAGGGATCAAAATCAGACTTTCTATCGGAAAAACTGTTTAGAGTAAATATATCCAATTCATTAAAACTTGGTAAACGCTCAAGATATTTCTTGGTAGGGGGACTTGTGTTTAAACTATTATTAAACTGACCGTGAGAAGGAATAATATCACATGAATAGTACGGAAGCTCTTGTAAGAGAGCTTTGTTTACCTTAGTTGGTTGTATTGCTACTTGACTTATGTTTCCTTAACTTGATGACTGCTCACGGGACATAAGATTATCTAAATCCCTTGAACTACTGATCGCGATGGGTCGAGATCCCTCGCTTTTCCTCAGCCATACAATCGAATTTTTCGAATGAAGGGGTAGTTTCTAAAGAAACTGTGGTGCTGCGTCGGTGGGGAAGTAGTATACAAAAATTTGGTTTTATCAACGGAGTTGATAATGTAAATTGGCCACCGTACAGGAATCTCTGTACGGTGGCCAATTTACATTATCAACTCCGTTGATAAAACCAAATTTTTGTAATCGAATTTTTCGCCCAGCAAAATGCATAATTACACCTCTCTTTAAATTTCTTTGCATCTGCAAGCAAGCTTTGAAGACGCGGCGTCAAATGGTCGAAGATACCAACGTTAACTTGATCCAGAGAGACATCTTCCTGTAGACCAATACTCGTTGGGTTTACATTTCTAATTTCCCTACGACGTGCCATAACTTGCTCGCGTATAAGCCTTCGTGTAAATTTGCAAATTATAGGTTTGGGTCGTCGTTCGGTAGCACGGCGTGGCGTAATCCTGTGGGCTATGTCGATGTCATACGGTTTGACATCTACTCCAATTGCATTGAAGATTTTTGAGCAAAGCTGCGAGGTCTTGAAGGCATTTTCGAGTGGTTCCAACTCGGGGACGCCAACAAGTTTGATATTGTAGGAATAGCCATACTCTTGGGCCTGATCAATGGCCATCGAAACTTTTGATACTTCGGTTGATAACTGCTTCAGTGATTTTTTCAAGAGTGGATATTTTGTCCAAGGCTCGGTCTTAACTGGCATTGTCCCAAATGACTTTAAATTATCTACTGTTATTCGAAATCTTGTCAGTTTATCTAACCATCGCGATCGACCAATTTCTCTACTCCCTATCTATAAATACCTCTTAGAAAGACTAATGTATAACAGGCTAATTAAATTCTTAGAAACCAACAATACAATTTTTCATAAACAATTTGGTTGTCGAACTTGATCTTGCCATACTCTGTATAATTGATAAAATTCAGAGAGCAATTGGTAACCGAAGCTACTGCTGTGGAATATTTCTTGATTTTAGAATAAAGCTTTTGATACCGTAAATCATAACATTTTGATCAATAGACTTAAACATTATGGAGTCTGAGGTATAGCTAAAGATTGGTTTATTTCCTACGTCAGCAATCGATGTCGATCCAGCTCTTTCAAGATTTTAAAGTTAGTAATGGCGGACCATTAAATAAGAAAACTCCAGTCAAAATACATAGGTCTCTTTTTAAAATGAAGGCTTGAGACTTCGGTCACTTAGTGTTCAGTTAACAAAGTTTTGAAATACACAGAGAAAGTAGAATTGATTTTTGGTCTTAGTAGCGCTTTAATGATTTCAACAAGAGCGCTAGCCATCTGTCCCAGCGGGGACCCACGTTACCGGTCTGTTCGAAGGGATCGTAAGGTGGTATGGATAGGATCTCGGCCATCCTTGTCGCCAAAATATTGTAACAAAAGACAATAAACAACAGCATTTGAAAAATGCAACCAACTTTACTCCCTCATGGCGGGAGTCCCATCCATTCCTTTAGTCCTTGGTAAAGAATTATGAATTTCTTGATGGTAGTACTAATGCACTCGATAATGACTGATTGTTCTTGGGTCATATCTATGAATTTAAATGTTTGTCAGAAACAGATTGAGAGAGAGAGAGTTGAGGCAGCAGCAATGTCAAGCGCATTGACTTGAAAAATATCTGACACTTCTAATTTAGAGAAAAAGGGAGCAGTATGTGCTCGATAGTCTGAATTTGCGATACTGAGCTCGCACAGCCCGCTTTTGTTAGATACGAAAGTAGACGACTACGTGGAGTTACAATCCGTAATATAAGGATGAATTAATGTGTGATACAGCATGTGTTTGGCCTTACAAGATAAATAAAAACGTGTCCTGAATAAAGTACCAATTGATTTAGCGATTTGTTTACATACAAAATCTATATGACATTTCCATGTAAGATGTTCATCTAGATACACCCCAAAAAACAAAAAAATTTAGTTAAGTTGCTTTGTATTACCTCCAAATGAAAGAAAAATTGTGGTTGAATTTCTTCTGACTCGGCCTAACTTGATAACATCATTTGTCTTTTTGATCATTATTTTTTGTAATTCATTATTTAGCACATTCTATTCGTAGTTCAGATTAGAGTGAGAAAAAAAGATACTCCTGTCACCAGCAAAAACTAGAAGCTCTGTTAATTTGAAAGCTTTAGGAAGATCATTTATATAAAATATAAACTAATAAAGGGCCTAACATGGTTCCTTGAGGAACTCCACACTTAATGGTTTGCATTGAGAAACAAGTTTGGTTGATTTGAAAGAATTGTTGGCGGCAAGAAAAGTATTTTTGTCCACTGCAGAGATACATCACAGATACCATAAGATTTGATGGTCAAGAGTATCAAAAGCTTTGGAGAGATCTAAGAAAACACCTACAGTTGTTTCGTGTTGGTCAGTTGCTGAAGAGTTTCTATTTATCAGATGGAATAGAGCATCATGGGGACGTTGAATGGTTTTGTCGAAATTCAAACTAACAGCGATATAATATATTGCATTGCTCTAAAAAATTCTATCAGGCGATTATGCATTACTTTTTCAAAAACATTTTGAAACGTTAGGCAGCAAAAAAAGACAAGGATCGTCTGCTTTATAAACAGGAATCACTAAAAAGTCTTTGAGTGTTTAGATATCGCATGAATCACGAAGCGAGAAAAATGAGCTTTATACTGTTTTGTCGTTCTCGTTGGCTTTCTCTCTTCTTTCGTTTCTGTTCTAGTCATAAGCTTATGCATTACAAAATTCCCTTAGTACTTTAACGTATTTTCCTATTCTCGGCCACTCTGCTCGCCGTCAACTCTAAAAAGCGCCTATAGTTTTCTATGGAGTTTTCGTGTGTAATGTGTCATGTTCTGACAGTAGATATGAATTAAAATTAAGTTCTGACTTAACCCCGTTTTGAAATACCCAACTCTTTTTTAGCCTCAACAGAAGTAACTGACTAGAGTGTAATGTGACGTGCTAGTTTTCTAACCCATATGAACCATGCGAGGGTTAGCCCTACTAATGGAAATGGCCCACACAAGGACAGAGAAAACACTGACCATGCAGGGTGGGAATTGAACCCACGACCTGCGGGTTAGGTGACCGCTGCTCTACCGACTGAACTACAAGGTCGGACGGGAGCAAGCCGTGGGAACTGAAGATGTTAAATTCACGGCAATGAACATGTACGTTTGGAAAAACGTAACCCTTTCGTTTTTAGCTACGCTTTACTGCACTTAAGAAAAAAAAATAGGTGTGCAAAAAACTTCGTTCTCGAACATGAAACAAAGCTCTTTAAGGATACTTTATGGTCGAAATATCAAACACAAGCCTTTTTAGTGACTTAACAACCAAAAATGGTAATAAAGCATTGTTTGTTCTGAGGAATCAGGCGCACTCTTTTGTGGCCGAGAACTGGGCCGATAACTGGGCCCACGAACGAAGTCTCCATTTTCGTTATTACTCGGGAGAAAAGAGCGTTGAATGGTCGATAGCTTTACATATGTAAACTGAACGCTGAAGCTAGTTGTCTGTGAAATTTCAAGTCCTCGCGGCTATTCCAAGGTAAGAAATACAAGTTTACGTTTTTTGTAGCCGAGAACTGGGCCCCATACTGTACAGAAAAAAAAAACAGCTCTAAACAAATTAAAAATAAACACTCAGCCTTAAGTTTCTATCCCGCCAATGCTTGACTTGAATAACTGCGTACCAACCAGTGTGGACCACGGCTATCATGAAATGTCAAACTGGATTGAGACCGGCGAAAAATTCAGAAAGAAAATATTTTCCAAATCGTTTTCCACCTGAACACGAAAAGAGTTGACTGGTCCTGACTGTTAAGAGTTTTAGTTGCCGTGTAGCCGCTTCGAGCCCAAAAAGCGCGCGAAAATGAAGGCTCGTTTCGGTGAGGTAACCTGGCTTGAGACTGTGATCCAATAATAAACCAGTACCCGGTCAGCAGTCAACTTAAAAAAACAGATATGGCCACGTGATACAGGTCAGCGGATACCTTTTTTTGACAGGTGTCAATTGACCCTAACAGGGAAGTCCAAAATCATAGATGTATGCTGTAAACTAGTGTGATACTGGTCACATTGGCATACATGGAGGGATAGACGTACGGACGTACGTACGTACGGACAGACGGTCGGTGACGTCACACCTAAAACCAAAATTTCTCGCATCGATTCTAAACTATGGTGCTCCGTGCGCGCCTTCGACACGCGAGCTCCGCTATGGTTTCTTGCCAGAAAAACGCGGGGTTGCCAATTGCAACGCTGCCAAGCGATTTTCCGCAAAGGAAAATTGCCCGAACACTTCCGTCCCCAGGGGCTGTCTTGCCTCCCCACCTCCACCCCGACAGTCTGCACGGGCGTGCTTACGCTGACGTCATAACCAAAATGTCTCGCATCGATTGAATAATTTCTTCGCCATAATTCTCTTTTTTGGCGTAAATGGAGAATAAATCCGTCTATTTATCTATCTATCTATCTATCTATCTATCTATCTATCTATCTATCTATCTAAGGCGATGTCAATAATTGATTTCAAAATTCTCCTACGCTGACTCTTTTAACGTCCCCTCTTTTAAGGTGTCAGTGCTATGATGTTAAAAAAACCATCACGGTTTCAATTAATTAGATACCTCATCCTATGGCCATGGGTCATGTCTAATTTCAAGAATCCTATGCGCCCAGTTCACTCACCTCTGCTGAAAAAAAGATCATGCACAACTTGAAAAAGAACTCCTGACAATTGTTGATGGGTGACCAAATTTCATCAATATGTTTATGGCAAGAGAGGTAAGAGCAAAAACTGACCACAAGCTACTTCAAGTCTTCTTTCGAAAACCGCTTTTCCAGGCGCCGAAAAAGATTGCAACGGACGACGTTAAAGATTCAGCGATATGACCTGCAAGTTGAATATGTTACATCCAGGAATCACTGAGCACAGTGCTGACACTCTTAGCCGCGCTCTTAAAAAAAATGAAAACACTTCTGAATTTGAAGTATTCAAGTACCCTTCAAAATATGCCTTTAAGGCAGGAAAACCTGAGCAGTTAGACGAGAAACAAAGGAAGGCTGGGCTTGCAGGATGCCCTGAAAGTGGTGTCACGTTGACCCAAAGATCTCTCCTTGTTGGAAAATTAGAGAGGAAATTTCAGTCAATGGTCTGTTACTGAGGCAAGACAGATTGATTGGACTCGCTTCGCTTTGATGAGAAATGCTTTTCAAATACACAGCAGCAACTTTGTCATCGAAAAGTGTAAAAGAGCTCATGGTAGGTATACGCCGCACATGCAAGAACCCACCAACCAGCCACTCCCGCGTTGTTGGAACCACAAGATAATACCCGGAGCATAAACGCAATAATACTATCACAATAATACTTTTCCCAGCCATTTCTATATGTTGACTTTTTAATTTCGCTTCAGCTGACTTCTCTACCTGTTAGACTGATTATGTATCATAGATCTTGAAAGTGATTATATCAGCATCGCCAAGAAAAGGAATTAACACTGAGATTCAAATTAAAAAAAAGACAGTCACGGTGGGGGTTACTTATCCATTTATTTGTTGCTCCAATCTTCTTCGTCAGTTATTGTATAGCTGACAATGACCGCAGACTTCATTCCGATCAATCCATTGAAATGTTGACTTCCACTAAATTTCTTGCACCGTAAAAGAGTTTTTCAGTGTTGTGCATTGCAGTTGCAAATGAAACGGGAAAACATCGGCAAGCCAGGCGAACGGACTGCGAAGGTATTTCTCCATCGTGACGCCTGTCACTGTGCAGGCTGCTCCGTCAACGGACTTACGTGCGATTATAAAACGGCCTTAATTCAGGTAACAAAAAAAAACAAAACAATACGCATTTGGGCTTGAAAAAATAGTCGGTATGTGCTTTGCAATCTGCAGATAAATTTGACCCACGCGAAAGATGTTTTTAAACCTGATGTCCAGTGATTTTTGTTACATTTTTTATCAATGTTTTACTTGCCTTCTTTATTCTATTTTAGAGATTCTCCGTTTCAGACTCCTCGCCGTCTTAAGCATTCCCTTTACTTTAATCCTCATTCCTTTTTGCCCCATTTCTTGTCTTAAAGAGATCATCCTTTTTCAATTAGTTTTAAATATCTATTTCTAGCTATTGCTGATGGTGTTGTTGTATTTTTCTTTTTTTGTCATGCTAAGAGAGGCTACACCAAAATACAGACGTTTTTCCTGACATGATATGTTTGCTTTGTAACATGATTTATTTTTTCCGTCAGTTGTGGTAGGCCAAATTAACAAAAAAGTCAAAACTCAAAAATGCCCTATCGTGGAACTTTCAAAAGGAAAAGTTACTTTAATTAAGAAAAGACTATTAAGACAACTTCTTCCTTTTCCTTTTACAAATTTACTCAGTTTTGTTTACAACTAGCAGCTGTGTTCATACACTGAATGCCTATTCAAGCGGGCAAAATTTGAACATGCAAGTAGTCTCTCTGTATTGCATATTGTTCTTACATCATCGTAACTTCAAAAACAATAGGCCATTTGCGAGTTCATGTCTGCCTCCTCTTCAAAGCCAGTCTTCGTGCCAAGATTTTCTTATGAAAATTAGTTTTCATTCATATGCAAAGTAGAAGTAATTACCGTCACGAAAACTTCACACTAAGACTCGCTTTGACGAGGATGCAGACATGAACTCGGAAATGGCTTATTGTGTAACGGATAGTCTTTTTACAGTGTTTTCACGTTGCTCGCTTAAAGTTTTGTTTCCTGTTTAGGTTATGACTACAGCTAGACCTCAAACATTTCACATTTACTTTTATCTCCTCTTCTGCAATTTTCCGTAATAGTTATTGCAGAAATACCCGGCCACTAGAAATGGAGCCCAAGAACACTGCTGTCACAGTGCCGCATATGCAGTCGTGGTGTTGATTCACAGACCTTTTTATTCACTGTGCCGAAGAGAACTAAGAATGACTAATCCCGCAGTGTCTGTCTCGGGAATCGGTTAACTACACTTTTTACGATATCATGTGAAGAATATAGCTCTCGTTTACTGATTAAACCTAAGGGCTCGTTTCAGTGATTAGGCCTAAACACTCTTAAAATTTTAGTTTTCATTTCACGGTTCGGTTAACTATACTTTAAACGAGATCATGTGAAGAATATAGCACTCGCTTCCACCAGCCATTCTACTCAACTCAATTTAACCTTAAGACGACTGAGGCACCGCGACACTGCGTCAGCAGTCATTGCGGCATGTGCTCGACTCAATTCAACCTTCAGTTGTTTAAGGCACCACGGCACTCGTGCAGTTGTGGTGTTGATTCACAGACCTTTTTATTCACTGTGCCAAAGAGAACTAAGAATGACTGATCCCGTAGTGCCTGCCTCGGGAATCGGTTAACTACACTTTTTACGAGATCATGTGAAAAATATAGCTGTCGTGTAAATTAAGATAGAAAAGGTGACAGAAGACTTGGGAAGTTTGTCTCCACGTGCACTTCAAAGCTTTTATCTTTTAATTATACTCAGTCTTTTCTATTTGTCTCTGACAACTCGAAATGATTTGTTCGAAGGGATGATTATGCCATGTAATGGCCTTTTCTGCGCTCTCAGCTCAAAATAGAAAGATCCGACGTGCTAGCAAGATGTGATTGAATGTCTAGAAAACTTGTCATTATGAAAGCTATCCAGCGTGGAACCACTTTTAGGCCCAACGACAAACAATCACTTCAGCTGTGCAACGGTACTGATCGTGTTACCATTTTTTTTCTCCGTGACTGCGAAATTTCGAAATACAGAAGGGCCGTACATTACGGCCCTGCATCCCAAGAGCAAGAAAAAGTGTTTGAACTAACGATGGCGATATGCCTTTTATATATTATTATCATTATTTTTATTTTAATTCTTATCATTTTTGGCCTTTCCAATTAAGTGATCATCGTTTTGACAACATTCTGCACGGCATCTTCACTAAACCACTAAACCTGAAAATCTACGACACGCCTAACTAAAGTCTAAGAATTCACCATAGGAGATCGAACTATTTTGTTCTCTGGTTAATTTCGCATTTCTCCCTAGTTTTTTTTTTTGTTTGTTTGTTTGTTTTTGCAGTTTTGCTCTCTTTTTGGTTTATGTCGATTAACATATATACAAAACAGCGGCCCAAAGATTTTCGGCTAACTCTCACTCGTTGGTTCACCAAAGTACTCTACCCTTTACTGAAGAAATTGTTAGTGTTTGCTGGTTTTCAAAAGATACACAATAAAAAGCTTACGGTAACAGGGAACTCAGACCATTTTCTTCATTTTTAAATCGAACCCATTGATCACTTGTTTTATACAAATTGATATTTCAAATTAATTCAGTCTGTTTTGAGGTCTTACGAAGATTATTTAGTGATGATCAAAACTTGACGAGTCCATTAAACACTTTCTAACAGCACTGCGTATCTGTTTCATTCTCCAACAGTAAATAATTGGATTCACCGAAGAATTCATAAAAACAAATGTAGTCGCTAGGTCATAAGCAAGCTGTACTGACTGAGTTACGCCACCAACGTTTTCAACTATCATGACCGCAAGGAATGGAAGATAAAAAAGGAGCATTACAACATAGACATAAATTACAGTCACGGCTGATTTTTTACATTTAAGGACGTCGGCAGTTCTGTTATGTATGCAGTAAGCTGCGGTTCGGTTAACTTCATTGATTTGGCGTAGGTGCTTGCGAGCAATATAGAATATTTTGCACGTGCAGAAGGCAGTTGTGAATACTGCAAGCACATTTATGACGATTGGAAGCACGACCCATTTGTCTCCGAGCCAGAACTTCGAGGCCACTACGACCGATAACATCACCCAAACCATAACCACCAACGTCATCATTCGAGGAAACGTGACAATGCTGTTGTATCGTAGATGAAGAGACAGGGCAAGAAGTCTGTCAATGCTAATGGCGCCCAGAATTAGAAAAGATACACCACCAGTAATCCATCCAAAAAAGAACTGAATCAACCTCAAATTACAGTAGATTTGAAACTCTTGCAAAATCTCCGCTGTCTTGAAAGCAACGAAAGACGGCTGGCCGATCAAGCCAACAAGAACATCCGCCATTGCAAGGCAAAATAACAGCGTGAATGACGGAAGATGAAGTTCCCGTGTTTTCCAAATGACGAGCATAATAGTTCCATTTCCCAACATCGTGGTCAGCGCAAATATTGAGCTTAAAACGCACGATATTACACTGACTGTGATGTACTGTTGACTTCTTTGCCAAAAGACATCAAAGAAAAAACACCTTAAGTCCGTCTTGTTCATGATGAATGACACAGGAACGTTTACGTGTAAGTGAAGCTAACGTATTTATATACTGTGGTGTGTCCAATTAATTCCCTGATCATTAATCACATAAGTGCTGTTTTCATCACATTGCCAATATGAAGTGGAGACGATGTTGTTTTGCTATGCATATTAGATGCCTGAAGATGTTTCTGGTTTTATCAAACCTTTGATCGATATGACTTTCTGAATTAATCTTGGGAATTCGTCATTGGCTCATTTTAATTTAAAAGAAAAAAACAAATAACAAATGCCACAAGGGCTCATAGAGATTCTTTAAAACGAAGACAAATATTGTGACCGTGAATTTATGATAAAGTAATTAGATAAACAAATTTCATTCGTAACCATGTCCGAAAGAGCTTGCAATTTTCCTCTTCCTTTTCCTTCTCATGGAGACAGTTGCACTTATGGAATTTACTTCCTTCTTTCTTTTCGCTTGTTTATTTCTTGCTTGAGGTTATGCTGGCTTGCAAGACACGATAAGTAGTTTTCCTGTTTACGGGTTGCAACGGAGAGAGAGCAAGTACTATATAGCTAGACTAACATAAAGAAGTTAAAGTATGGTCTTTATTTTTCAGACACTCCATGCACATGGCGCCGGAAAAACAGAGGGACAATAAATCCTGCACTCGGATCTCAAGCAAATAGGGAACAGACGGCGATGCAATACGTTTTATCAGTGGTTAAGCCGTTTTTTCTCTCCTACGGAATCAAGGTCGGTTCCCAAAATTGCACTAACATAGATGATATCACATGGAGTCAGATTATCTAATTAGTGAGTTTTTATCGTGTTTTCTGCTGTAAACAGAATCTCGTTTTTTTGTCAGTCACTTGAACAAGACGAACTGCAACTGCAATTGCAGCTGCCAGTAGAGGAAACTGGCTTGGTGTGGTTATAAATAACACCGCTTTGTAAATGTTTCGATGAATTACTGTCAACCAAGAAAGATGAACTACGCAGCGTCAACATCCCAGGGGCTAGTGGGTGTCTATAATGAACTTGTTTGTATTTTCAAAAAGTTGCTTGCATGGACAATTATTCATATGCAAAACACGCTAGAAAGAGGTCGCCTGCTGACAAAACTCTTGAAAAGATCAAAGATTCCGTTGTGAATATGTGATGCAAACAGCTTGCTCTGAATACTAAAAATGAATGGCCCGTTTGGCACGAATTAAACCTAACAGAATTACAAATTTATTTTCTGCAAACCGAACCCCTTATCTGAATGTGAAGAGGCTGTACCACTTTTTTTTTTTTTTTTAATGATATGTGACGAAAACTCGGACTCGTTTAATAACACTCTTCTCTTATCTTAGCCTGTTGTTTAGTTTTCACCCAAGTACTCATGCTAATGAGTCAATGGCAAGACGATTGTGCACTTTGAAATTGGCTTTGAGGTCCTTCACAACGATCTAGTTAACTCAGCCAATATAAAAACTTTTCCGTTTGCAAGGTTGTCTTCAACTCCCTTAGGAATCAATTTAGCTTTGAATTAGAAACTACGAGATTTGGCGTCTCAAGATTAAGAAGACGCCGTATGTAAGAATATGTTAAAATTCATATATCCTAAAATCATTTTATTCACCTCTTACAGGATGTAACTTGCCTACTCCCAGCTGGCTTCATGACTCCGATTCAGCTGGTATCAGAGAGCAAGCGGAGTGCGATCGCATGGGATCATGGGTTCCAATCCTGTTCGAATCTAGCTTTAATTTTTCAGCTTGCATCTGTTTAACTAAGTTGCGTATCTAACTATGGTGATCTTTTCAAGTTTCATTTAAAGCTGTATGCGTGTGTGCATTGGCTGTCAGATTGAGCCGCCTTTCTTTCCAAGCCCAATCCTTAATTTTTAATCAGTTTTCACTGACCGAAGATGAGCACTTTCTACTTTTTAATCATTCACACTCGATAGAAACTGGTTATCCCTTTATCCAGAAATCAAGTTCAATTTCGACCTACACCGCTCACTCTTTAGGGAGTTGGAAAGAATAAAAATGGTTTTAAAATTGGTTTCATTACAGACGCACAATCCGTCCAGAAGAATTATGCGTCGCTCGTGTTATCCGTCTAGTGTAAAGACGGGACGAACTATATAAGACGCACAATTCGTCTGGGACGAACTTGGGCAAACATTTTTTCTGCGTCTGTTAAATTCGTCTAGTATAAAGACCAGCACAAGACGCATAATGCTTCTGGACGACGCACTAAAGTAGATACTCCGTCCAGACGCATAATGCGTCTTGTGTCCGTCTTTATACTAGACGAATTTAAGAGACGCAGAAAAAATGTTTGCCCACGAATTATGCGTCTCTAGTATAAAGAACGGCCGTTTTCTCATAGTTCAGCTAAAAGAAAGAACACCGCCCTTACGTTTGTTAAATCGATCCTCTTCTGAACTGCATGGGGAATGATTAAGTTTTCAGGATCAGGGAAACACTCTGGAAAGGAAATAAAAGCAAAGAAGAATTCGAAGCGGTGAATTTAATGAATTAAAATATTATGATGCTTAGTCGGTGGGAAGAGACACATTAAAGCATTTCAGGGAACAGACGCAGATAAATGTAATCTTGAGTATTTTGCATACTAAATGTAGACAAAATACTACAACTCTTTATCCTAATCAAGCTAAGCCGAAAAATAGAAAGTAGACAAATTTGAATGTTATACAGGAGGTGGCATACAAAGGAAAAACAGGTGAAAAAGAAAAAAAATTCGCTCTTTCTTATAAGAACTTTTGAGGCTGAGACTAACCAAAATTTTAAGAAGATTCTAGTCGGGCTAACTTGAAGAACGTTTTTATCTTGCTAATTTGTATTTCAATGAATTTAAATCGAAAGCATAAAATAATGGTCAATAAATGGAAATTAGCCCATTAGCCCAAATACTTAAGGGCATGTTTTGTTTAACATTACAATCGTTTTCTGATTGCATGCATGATGCACATCTTTAATTTGTTTGTAATAATGAGCAGTTCTTTTTCATTCGTAATCGTCTCTAAATACCTTCTACACCATCAAAGTCATCAGGTGAAGTCTGGTGTAAATTTAACAATAATCTTAAAAACGTAAATAAGGTTGCTGTTATTCATCGTGGTGAAGTACAATAAAAACGTCTTCAGCCTCACATCGCAAAATTATATAAGAACTTTCAGCCTCAACTCCAAAATTAGACGCTTTTACAAAAAAATTGAGTATAGTGCGTCTTTCATACACAAGCCGACTTAATAAGACTTGAATTTTCATCAATCGACGATTTCGGTTTTCATTGGCGTCAAATTACATTTGCTTCGACAGTCGGCAGACCATTAAAAGCAGAAACTGATATTAATAAGGGAAGTTCATACTGAGTTCCAAGTAGGCCATAAGGGTGACAGTAAAACTCGAGTCAACGTGAGCCTTTCTTGACTCCTTTCGCCTTATCGTGTTTTGATCCGATTTGAAGTATGCATTCGAGGGGGATAAAACAGCCGTGAGATCGTACTTTGTTTTCTCTGAAGATAACTCGTGTCTAAGGTTAAAAAGTAAGGTACTTCAACTAAAATAAACCCGTTCACATTCAAAGTAGAACTCTGGCATGTTTTAAGCCTTCTTTCGTCCCTACTATAAAGCCCTTTTAATGGTTCGAAGCAGAATGTGATTCTTAAAACCGTTCCGCCACGGTGATTGATGGCGATCAAAAACGAAAATGTTAACGTTGATTGCGATTGAACTTTAGAATCAGGTTAATTTACAAGCAAAGCTTTTTTGTCTTTTCCTTTATATTCATTACCTTTCACAAGTGGTGTTTAATGAGTCGACACGCTCGGAAATGATTAGCTATTAATATTTTTTCCTTTTTGGTATTATATGTAAAATACTCAGTGCCGATCGTATCTTCGCTTTGAAACTTGCATTGACAAAAGTCTCGCAAAAAAGGCAAAAGGAACATAAAAATGCGCATCACGACACAAGCGACGTCCATAATCCAGACATTTTATTCAGTTTAGCCTCTTAACCTTCTTCAACAGCAGCACGATAAGTTACGCCGGTCATTTGTTCCAATTTCGCACTCGAACCATGAATTAGACTGGAAAATGGGCCGTAAATTATAGGAAAGAAAGGACAGCTGTTCTGTCGCACTTTGTAATAACACTTCTCGCACTTTGTAATAAAACGCCTGTTGCAATTTGTAATAACAAGTTGTCGCAGTTTGTAATAAATTAAGCTCTCGCACTTTGTAATAACAAGTTGTTGCACTTTATAATAACCTTTCAAATTTCCTTTGAATGGCATGTTTGGTAGAAATTGCATATGACTCAACAACTTCCCCAGAGCACAAATACGTTCCTCCTTGATATTTTGCTCTGCACACTAAACTGAGGAGAAGAAAAAGAAAGGCGTTCTCCTACACGCTTCTCGCAATTGTTATTTTGGGATCACATAGCTTGCTTAGCAACAATGGAATGCAATAAGTGAACGGAGGGGAAACAACATCTGGTAAAGAAAAAGCTTGCGCGAGAGGGTTGAGTTCAAGGGTTAGTAAAGGAGATGGAGGCTTCAAGTGACTCGCTACTTGTTCTATATAAGGTTTTTTTTTTGGGGGGGGGGGGGGGGAAGTCACAGGATTTGAAATAGTCACTAAAAACATGGCTAAAAGTCGGGGTACCTTGAACAGCATTACAGGACAAATACCAAAGTTTTTCGAAATATACACGCAATTCACTGTAAATGGTCTATAGGCTAGGTCTGCGCAGTAGATGCAAGCACGGTAAATGATCGAATTTATAGTTGTATCGTTCTTGGCTTGGTGTGTGCTGAGGCATTGGAAGATGGGAGTGGCAGCGAGGAGTGGGGCCGTGAAAGCAAAGACTGGGTAGATCCTATTTTATATTCTGAATTTCTGATGCATTATATCTCCAAGACTGGAGAAATGGTCCTCGTGGCCTATTTGATGAAGAAAATCATTTTTCATTGCTGCCTCTGGATCAAAATCCACAAGTGATGGGCCCTCCAGTGAAATTCCCATGAGATCTTCAAGGGTTTATCCACCAAAGGAGGAACGTGAATCATTCTTGATTCTATTTTGTGCTGATTATACCCTATCACAGCTGGGCAGCGGAGATAGGAAGAACCGATAAGATTTCAACCAAGAGGAGTCCATCTTTGAGATCATCTTCGTATGGTTCCTTTGTTAGAAGGGTGATCACCTCAGAATGACCTCATCGATCTAGAGAAAGAGGCATCTTTACGTCTCACGCAATCGTTCCGACCAATGCTTCAAGGCAAAGACTGTCACATTGCATGCATCCGACCTCAGTGGGTCTCTTTGAACGTTCATGTGACGCAATAGGTTACCATGGCAACAAAACAGCCATCTAAAAACACCCTATATTTTGTCTTTAAACGCATGTATCTCAAAAACGAACTCGGTGAGCCCAATTTTTATTGCCGGAGAGTAATTAGCTCGCTAAAATAAAACTCTCTGCAAAGTGTAAAAAAAATCCTCTGGAGCAGATTCATTGCCACCTTCACAATTGAAAAATCGTAAGGAGAGAGTTTCATCTTAGCTTGCTAATCACTTTTCAGCAATGAAAAATGGGGGTCACTAAGTTCGTTGCCATAGTAATTAATTATGTCACATTAATATGTGCATCTTGTCAAGTAATTATTGGCGCTCTATGTCGTACCATAATATTGCCTTTAAGTGAAACAGTGTCTTAGTTTTGGGGGAATGTCTTACTTTGTAATAAAATAGCTGTCGCACTTTGTAGTGAATTACGCTTCCTTCCTTCTAATAAGACATTCCCCCAAAAATGGTTGAAATCGGTTTGAGCCACCTTAAGTCATGTTCAATTTCTACCAAACATGCCATTCAAAGGAAATTTGAAAGTGTGACAACTTGTTATTACAAAGTGCGACAAGTGTTATTAAAAAGTGCGACAGGTGTTACAAAGTGAGACAGTTTTATTTCAAAGTGCGACAGGTTTTACAAAGTGCGATGATTATTACAAAGTGCGACAGAACAACAGCCACGCT
Source organism: Montipora capricornis (assembly GCF_036669925.1). NCBI lineage: Eukaryota > Metazoa > Cnidaria > Anthozoa > Scleractinia > Acroporidae > Montipora > Montipora capricornis. The sequence continues at coordinate 50,047,840 of NC_090892.1, read as the reverse complement.
ACATAAAGTACGAGACACTATGTACAGCCCTACATGTACTGCGAAAGCAGATTCTTTTCAGTGCTAATTGCTTACCTAAGATACACCGTGTATGTTTACTGGACTCTACTCACAGCTTTGTAAATATACGTTTAAGGCCCAGTAATACGGGCAACATTTTTTGTGCACATGAGTTGTCGCGCAACACTAGTGTTGCGTTGCAAGTTGAGCTGGTTTGTTGCGCGTATTACCACCGTCTTGCGTAACAAATTTTTATGTTGCAAAAAGTAGAAGAGACTTTTACTTTTTGTAACGTGAAAATTTGTTGCGCAAGAAGGTGGAACACCCGTTTTCCCCTCCTCCAATGTTGATTTTCACAACTACTGGCAGTCGACCGAAAAATTCTCACACAACATTGAATTGGGGAACGGGGATGTGATATAAGCTACGATCTTTTAACACAATGATTCTAGACAATTTGCTAAGTCTTCCAACTAAATATGTCTAATATTGTAGGTAACACCAAACGGGAAAAAACAATATTCATCTCCACTAGTTTCCTTATCGGTTTCATCTATCAACCCACTAAAATGTCCGAAAGTGATGTCAACAATTATTGATAATACTAATAATCATATTAATAATAATAATAGTAATAATATGTACAATACATACTTGTACTTAATTGACAGCTCCCCTTAAGGGCTTTTCAGGGCCAATGAAACATAGTTAACGAAACGACGGAACAGAACAACAACAACAACTGTTAAGAATCCCATCTGGCCGGAGGGAAACCAGTTGGCTATTTAAAAGATAAGATACGATAAGATAAGGTAATTTATTTCATATCAAGTTACACAGGGGGTGGTCTCCCAGTCCCCCTAGCCAGAGGCACATGATAAAGGTGTTTGACCAATATTAAATTATAGTTCTATTATGTATATATTAAAAAAGCCTCATTTTGCCGCCACTACTCAACTGGGCACTCAAGCTAGGTGATACATGGGGACGTTGGCCAGCCAAGCCGCCGTGCAGTTTATTAAGCACTGGAACAGGTACAAAAATATTAATACAAAGAGAAAAGTAATGCACCAGAGCCGGACACAAAAACCCCTAAAAAAACCAGCAGGTGGAAAAAAGCGGAGAACGTGTACACCCGACGAAAGGCAGTGGTGCGACCCTCGGGGCTCTAGGGAATTCTAATTGAAAGAGACTACTAACAATGCGAATACGCGCTATCATATACCATATATGATAGCATATCATATACCAAACACTATCATACATATATATATATGATATATATCATATATCATATACACAACACATGCGCATTCGTAAATACGTATTAAACCCTTTGGCTACTAGAGATTTGGCCGAAAAACACGTTTTGAAGCTAGTTGAGGGGTTTTTTGGTCAATGTCGTGCTGTTTAAGAGCTAAATCTCCCTACAAACCCGTTTCCAGGTTGTACACTCCGCGGCCTTTTCAGCCAGGTGCTTGCAAAGTTCGGCATGCGCAGAAAGCAACATTTCGACATAGTTTTTGGCTTTAAAAGTAGCACAACACTTTCGACTTTCACTTTTCGCTTTCTCTCCTTCAATTTCTTTTCGCTTTTCAACTTGCTGGGCATTTGGTAGGCTTTATTTTGGTAGGAAGAGTTTCTGAGAAACCTTTCATCATCTTAGAATTAGGAGCTCAGAAAGGTAGGTGGGTAATGAAGCAAGCTTTTCATGGAGATTTCAGGTCAGTGTTACATTGGTTTTCTTGGCCGTTTCTCCAGTTTCCTTGACTGAATTGTGCTCATTCTGGTATAGTTTGAGAGATCTCCTCTCCCTGCACAAGTTAGTGGACAAAGCTGTTCCTGACCGTTAAAAGTGATGACGTCACAAGATGGGACCGTGGATAAAGCGGGACGTATTTTGCCATATAGTAATCAAAGGGTTTGAGAAAAAAAAAAAAAAAATTGCAAAAACTCTGTTTGGGGTCCCCCGTGCTACTTTCGATCCAAAGAGGGAGAAATTAATTGGTCCCTGAGCCATTTGTGATTAACCCCTTGACTACGGTAGCTCCTCTATTAGTGTAATAAAAGCTAAGGATAGTCTATAGTTCTGAATTTTATTCCTTGTTCTTGTTCATGTGGTAAGCAGAGTTAGTACAGAACGCATGCGCATTCGTAAAATACGTATTAACCCTTTGGCTACTAGAGATTTGGCCGAAAAACACGTTTTGAAGCTAGTTGAGGGGTTTTTTGGTCAATGTCGTGCTGTTTAAGAGCTAAACCTCCCTACAAACCCGTTTCCAGGTTGTACACTCCGCGGCCTTTTCAGCCCAGGTGCTTGCAAAGTTCGGCATGCCCAGAAACAAAATTTCGACATAGTTTTTGGCTTTAAAAGTAGCACAACACTTTCGACTTTCACTTTTCGCTTTCTCTCCTTCAATCTCTTTTCGCTTTTCAACTTGCTGGGCATTTGGTAGGCTTTATTTTGGTAGGAAGAGTTTCTGAGAAACCTTTCATCATCTTAGAATTAGGAGCTCAGAAAGGTAGGTGGGTAATGGAGCAAGCTTTTCATGGAGATTTCAGGTCAGTGTTACATTGGTTTTCTTGGCCGTTTCTCCAGTTTCCTTGACTGAATTGTGCTCATTCTGGTATAGTTTGAGAGATCTCCTCTCCCTGCACAAGTTAGTGGACAAAGCTGTTCCTGACCGTTAAAAGTGATGACGTCACAAGATGGGACCGTGGATAAAGCGGGACGTATTTTGCCATATAGTAATCAAAGGGTTTGAGAAAAAAAAAAAGAAAAAAAAAATTGCAAAAACTCTGTTTGGGGTCCCCCGTGGGAGAGATTAATCGGTCCCTGAGCCATCTGTGATGAACCCCTTGACTACGGTAGCTCTTCTATTAGTGTAATCAAAACTAAGGATAGTCTATAGTTCTGAATTTTATTCCTTGTTCTTGTTCATGTGGTAAGCAGAGTTAGTACAGAACGCATGCGCATTCGTAAAATACGTATTAACCCTTTGGCTACTAGAGATTTGGCCGAAAAACACGTTTTGAAGCTAGTTGAGGGGTTTTTGGTCAATGTCGTGCTGTTTAAGAGCTAAACCTGCCTACAAACCCGTTTCCAGGTTGTACACTCCGCGGCCTTTTCAGCCAGGTGCTTGCAAAGTTCGGCATGCCCAGAAACAAAATTTCGACATAGTTTTTGGCTTTAAAAGTAGCACAACACTTTCGACTTTCACTTTTCTCTTTCTCTCCTTCAATCTCTTTTCGCTTTTCAACTTGCTGGGCATTTGGTAGGCTTTATTTTGGTAGGAAGAGTTTCTGAGAAACCTTTCATCATCTTAGAATTAGGAGCTCAGAAAGGTAGGTGGGTAATGGAGCAAGCTTTTCATGGAGATTTCAGGTCAGTGTTACATTGGTTTTCTTGGCCGTTTCTCCAGTTTCCTTGACTGAATTGTGCTCATTCTGGTATAGTTTGAGAGATCTCCTCTCCCTGCACAAGTTAGTGGACAAAGCTGTTCCTGACCGTTAAAAGTGATGACGTCACAAGATGGGACCGTGGATAAAGCGGGACGTATTTTGCCATATAGTAATCAAAGGGTTTGAGAAAAAAAAAAAGAAAAAAAAAATTGCAAAAACTCTGTTTGGGGTCCCCCGTGGGAGAGATTAATCGGTCCCTGAGCCATCTGTGATTAACCCCTTGACTACGGTAGCTCCTCTATTAGTGTAATCAAAACTAAGGATAGTCCATAGTTTTGAATTTTTTTCCTTGTTCTTGTTCATGTGGTAAGCAGAGTTAGTACAGAACGCATGCGCATTCGTAAAATACGTATTAACCCTTTGGCTACTAGAGATTTGGCCGAAAAACACGTTTTGAAGCTAGTTGAGGGGTTTTTTGGTCAATGTCGTGCTGTTTAAGAGTTAAACCTCCCTACAAACTTTCTTCTAGGTCGTAAACTCCGCGGCCTTTTTAGTCTGGTGCTTGCACTGTTCGGCATGCGCAGAAAGCAAAATGTCGTCATAGTTTTTGTCTTTAAAAGTAGCACAACACTTTCGACTTTCACTTTTCGCTTTCTCTCCTTCAATTTCTTTTCGCTTTTCAACTTGCTGGGCATTTGGTAGGCTTTATTTTGGTAGGAAGAGTTTCTGAGAAACCTTTCATCATCTTAGAATTAGGAGCTCAGAAAGGTAGGTGGGTAATGAAGCAAGCTTTTCATGGAGATTTCAGGTCAGTGTTACATTGGTTTTCTTGGCCGTTTCTCCAGTTTCCTTGACTGAATTGTGCTCATTCTGGTATAGTTTGAGAGATCTCCTCTCCCTGCACAAGTTAGTGGACAAAGCTGTTCCTGACCGTTAAAAGTGATGACGTCACAAGATGGGACCGTGGATAAAGCGGGACGTATTTTGCCATATAGTAATCAAAGGGTTTGAGAAAAAAAAAAAAAAAAAAAAATTGCAAAAACTCTGTTTGGGGTCCCCCGTGCTACTTTCGATCCAAAGAGGGAGAGATTAATCGGTCCCTGAGCCATTTGTGATTAACCCCTTGACTACGGCAGCTCCTCTATTAGTGTAATGAAAACTAAGGATAGTCTATAGTTCTCAATTTTTTTCCTTGTTCTTGTTCATGTGGTAAGCAGAGTTAGTACAGAACGCATGCGCATTCGTAAAATACGTATTAACCCTTTGGCTACTAGAGATTTGGCCGAAAAACACGTTTTGAAGCTAGTTGAGGGGTTTTTTGGTCAATGTCGTGCTGTTTAAGAGCTAAACCTCCCTACAAACCCGTTTCCAGGTTGTACACTCCGCGGCCTTTTCAGCCAGGTGCTTGCAAAGTTCGGCATGCCCAGAAAGCAAAATTTCGACATAGTTTTTGGCTTTAAAAGTAGCACAACGCTTTCGACTTTCACTTTTTGCTTTCTCTCCTTCCCTCTCTTTTCGCTTTTCAACTTGCTGGGCATTTGGTAGGCTTTATTTGGTAGGAAGAGTTTCTGAGAAACCTTTCATCATCTTAGAATTAGGAGCTCAGAAAGGTAGGTGGGTAACGGAGCAAGCTTTTCATGGAGATTTCAGGTCAGTGTTACATGGTTTTCTTGGCCGTTTCTCCAGTTTCCTTGACTGAATTGTGCTCATTCTGGTATAGTTTGAGAGATCTCCTCTCCCTGCACAAGTTAGTGGACAAAGCTGTTCCTGACCGTTAAAAGTGATGACGTCACAAGATGGGACAGTGGATAAAGCGGGACGTATTTTGCCATATAGTATCAAAGGGTTTGAGAAAAAAAAAAAAAAAAATTGCAAAAACTCTGTTTGGGGTCCCCCGTGCTACTTTCGATCCAAAGAGGGAGAGATTAATCGGTCCCTGAGCCATCTGTGATGAACCCCTTGACTACGGTAGCTCTTCTATTAGTGTAATCAAAACTAAGGATAGTCTATAGTTCTGAATTTTTTTCCTTGTTCTTGTTCATGTGGTAAGCAGAGTTAGTACAGAACGCATGCGCATTCGTAAAATACGTATTTAACCCTTTGGCTACTAGAGATTTGGCCGAAAAACACGTTTTGAAGCTAGTTGAGGGGTTTTTTGGTCAATGTCGTGCTGTTTAAGAGCTAAACCTCCCTACAAACCCGTTTCCAGGTTGTACACTCCGCGGCCTTTTCAGCCAGGTGCTTGCAAAGTTCGGCATGCGCAGAAAGCAACATTTCGACATAGTTTTTGGCTTTAAAAGTAGCACAACACTTTCGACTTTCACTTTTCGCTTTCTCTCCTTCAATCTCTTTTCGCTTTTCAACTTGCTGGGCATTTGGTAGGCTTTATTTTGGTAGGAAGAGTTTCTGAGAAACCTTTCATCATATTATAATTAGGTGATCTGAAAGGTAGTTGGGTTATGGAGCAAGATTTTGATGGAGATTTCAGGTCAGTGTTACATTTGTTTTTTTGGCCGTTTATCAAGTTTCCTTGAATGAATTGTGCTCATTCTGGTATAGTTTGAGAGATCTCCTCTCCCTGCACAAGTTAGTGGACAAAGCTGTTCCTGACCGTTAAAAGTGATGACGTCACAAGATGGGACCGTGGATAAAGCGGGACGTATTTTGCCATATAGTAATCAAAGGGTTTGAGAAAAAAAAAAAAAAAAATTGCAAAAACTCTGTTTGGGGTCCCGCGTGGGAGAGATTAATCGGTCCCTGAGCCATCTGTGATGAACCCCTTGACTACGGTAGCTCCTCTATTAGTGTAATCAAAACTAAGGATAGTCTATAGTTCTGAATTTTTTTCCTTGTTCTTGTTCATGTGGTAAGCAGAGTTAGTACAGAACGCATGCGCATTCGTAAATACGTATTAAACCCTTTGGCTACTAGAGATTTGGCCGAAAAACACGTTTTGAAGCTAGTTGAGGGGTTTTTTGGTCAATGTCGTGCTGTTTAAGAGTTAAACCTCCTACAAACCCGTTTCCAGGTTGTACACTCCGCGGCCCTTTTCAGCCAGGTGCTTGCAAGTTCGGCATGCCCAGAAAGCAAAATTTCGACATAGTTTTTGGCTTTAAAAGTAGCACCAACACTTTCGACTTTCACTTTTTCGCATTTCTCTCCTTTCAATCTCTTTTCGCTTTTCAACTTGCTGGGCATTTGGTAGGCTTTATTTTGGTAGGAAGAGTTTCTGAGAACCTTTCATCATCTTAGAATTAGGAGCTCAGAAAGGTAGGTGGGTAACGGAGCAAGCTTTTCATGGAGATTTCAGGTCAGTGTTACATGGTTTTCTTGGCCGTTTCTCCAGTTTCCTTGACTGAATTGTGCTCATTCTGGTATAGTTTGAGAGATCTCATCTCCCTGCACAAGTTAGTGGACAAAGCTGTTCCTGACCGTTAAAGTGATGACGTCACAAGATGGGACCGTGGATAAAGCGGGACGTATTTTGCCATATAGTAATCAAAGGGTTTGAGAAAAAAAAAATAAACTAATAATTGCAAAAACTCTGTTTGGGGTCCCCCGTGCTACTTTCGATCCAAAGAGGGAGAGATTAATCGGTCCCTGAGCCATTTGTGATTAACCCCTTGACTACGGCCGCTCCTCTATTAGTGTAATGAAAACTAAGGATAGTCTATAGTTCTGAATTGTTTTCCTTGTTCTTGTGAATGTGGTAAGCAGAGTTAGTACAGAACGCATGCGCATTCGTAAGATAAGTATTAACAATTAGGTTAGTAGAGAGTTGGGCGAAAAACACGTTTTGAAGCTAGTTGAGAAGTTTTTTGGTCACTGTCGTGCTATTTAAGAGCTAAACCTCTCTACAAACTCGTTTCCAGGTTGAACACTCTGCGGCCTTTTCAGCCAGGTGCTTGCAAAGTTCGCCATGCACAGAAAGCAGAAATTTCGACATAGTTTTTTGGCTTTAAAAGTAGCACAACAACTTTCGACTTTCACTTTTCGGCTTCCCTCCTCCTTCAATCTCTTTTTCCGCTTTTCAACTTTGCTGGGCATTTGGTAGGCTTTATTTTGGTAGGAAGAGTTTTCTGAGAAACCTTTCATCATCTTACGAATTAGGAGCTCAGAAAGGTAGGTGGGTAATGGAGCAAGCTTTTCATGGAGATTTCAGGTCGAGTGTTACATTGGTTTTCTTGGCCGTTTCGCTCCAGTTTTCCTTGACTGAATTGTGCTCATTCTGGTATAGTTTTTTTGGGAGATCCCTCCTCTCCCTGCACAAGTTTAGGGGACAAAGCTGTTCCTGAACCGTTAAAAGTGATGACGTCCCCACAAGATGGGACAGGTGTATAAAGCGGGAACGTTATTTTGCCATATATTAATCAAAGGGTTTTGAGAAAAAAAAAAGAAAAAAAAAATTGCAAAACTCCTGTTGGGGGTCCCCCGTGCTACTTTCGATCCAAAGAGGGAGAGATTAATCGGTCCCTGAGCCATCTGTGGATGACTACGTACGGCAGCTCCTTCATTAGTGTAATAAAAACTAAGGATAGTCTATAGTTCTGAATTTTTTCCTTGTTCTTGTTCATGTGGTAAGCAGAGTTAGTACAGAACGCATGCGCGCATTCGTAAAATACGTATTAACCCTTTGGCTACTAGAGATTTGGCCGAAAAACACGTTTTGAAGAAGCTAGTTGAGGGGTTTTTTTGGTCACTGTCGTGCTGTTTAAGAGCTAAACCTCCCTACAAACCCGTTTTTCCCAGGTTGTACACTCCGCGGCCTTTTCAGCCAGGTGCAAAATAAGCGCTTGCAAAGTTCGGCATGCGCAGAAAGCAAAATTTCGACATAGTTTTTGGGGTTTAAAAGTAGCACAACACTTTCGACTTTCACTTTTCGCTTTCTCTCCTTCCCTCTCTTTTCGCTTTCCTTGCCTCATTTTTTTTTTTTTACTTGCTTTTTTTGTCAACTTGCTGGGCATTTGGTAGGCTTTATATTTGGTAGGAAGAGTTTCTGAGAAACCTTTCATCATCTTAGAATTAGGTGCTCAGAAAGGTAGGTGGGTAATGGAGCAAGCTTTCATGGAGATTTCAGGTCAGTGTTACATGGTTTTTTTTTGGCCGTTTCTCCAGTTTCCTTGACTGAATTGTGCTCATTCTGGTATAGTTTTTGAGAGATCTCTTCTCCCTGCACAAGTTAGTGGACAAAGCTGTTCCTGACCGTTAAAAGTGATGACGTTCACAAGATGGGACCGTGGATAAAGCTGGACGTATTTTGCCAGATAGTAATCAAAGGTTTGCAAAAAAAAAAAAAAAAAAAAAAAAAAATTGCAAAAACTCTGCCTGGGGTCCCCCGTGCTACTTTCGATCCAAAGAGGGAGAGATTAATCGGTCCCTGAGCCATACGTGATTAACCCCTTGACTACGGCAGCTCCTTCTATTAGTGTAATAAAAACTAAGGATAGTCTATAGTTCTGAATTTTTTTCCTTGTTCTTGTTCATGTGGTAAGCAGAGTTAGTACAGAACGCATGCGCATTCGTAAAATACGTATTAACCCTTTGGCTACTAGAGATTTGGCCGAAAAACACGTTTTGAAGCTAGTTGAGGGGTTTTTTGGTCACTGTCGTGCTGTTTAAGAGCTAAACCTCCCTACAAACCCGTTTTTTTCCAGGTTGTACACTCCGCGGCCTTTTCAGCCAGGTGGCAAAAAGCGCTTGCAAAAAGTTCGGCATGCGCAGAAAGCAAAATTTCGACATAGTTTTGGGGTTTAAAAGTAGCACAACACTTTCGACTTTCACTTTTTTCGCTTTCTCTCTTCCTCCCTCTCTTTTTCGCTTTCCTTGCCTCTTTTTTTTTTTTTTCAACTTGCTGGGCATTTGGTAGGCTTTATTTTGGTAGGAAGAGTTTCTGAGAAACCTTTCATCATCTTAGAATTAGGTGCTCAGAAAGGTAGGTGGGTAATGGAGCAAGCTTTTCATGAGATTTCAGGTCAGTGTTACACATGGTTTTTTTGGCCGTTTCTCCAGTTTCCTTGACTGAATTGTGCTCATTCATCTGGTATAGTTTGAGAGATCTCTTCTCCCTGCACAAGTTAGTGGACAAAGCTGTTCCTGACCGTTAAAAGTGATGATGTCACAAGATGGGACCGTGGATAAAGCTGGACGTATTTTGCCAGATAGTAATCAAAAGGGTTTGAGAAAAAAAAAAAAAAAAAATTGCAAAAAACTCTGTTTGGGGTCCCCCGTGCTACTTTCGATCCAAAGAGGGAGAGATTAATCGGTCCCTGAGCCATACGTGATTAACCCCTTGACTACGGCAGCTCCTTCATTAGTGTAATAAAAACTAAGGATAGTCTATAGTTCTGAATTTTTTTCCTTGTTCTTGTTCATGTGGTAAGCAGAGTTAGTACAGAACGCATGCGCATTCGTAAAAAATACGTATTAACCCTTTGGCTACTAGAGATTTGGCCGAAAAACACGTTTGAAGCTGAAGCTAGTTGAGGGGTTTTTTTTGGTCACTGTCGTGCTGTTTAAGAGCTAAACCTCCCTACAAACCGTTTTTTCCAGGTTGTAGACACTCCGCGGCCTTTTCAGCCAGGTGCAAAATAAGCGCTTGCAAAGTTCGGCATGCGCAGAAAGCAAAATTTCGACATAGTTTTGGGTTTAAAAGTAGCACAACACTTTCGACTTTCACTTTTCGCTTTCTCTCCTTCCCTCTCTTTCTTCTTTCCTTTCCTTCCTTTTTTTTTTTTTTTTTTTTTTTTCAACTTGCTGGGCATTTGGTAGGCTTTATTTTGGTAGGAAGAGTTTCTGAGAAACCTTTCATCATCTTAGAATTAGGTGCTCAGAAAGGTAGGTGGGTAATGGAGCAAGCTTTTTCATGGAGATTTCAGGTCAGTGTTACATGGTTTTTTTTTTGGCCGTTTCTCCAGTTTCCTTGACTGAATTGTGCTCATTCTGGTATAGTTTGAGAGATCTCTTCTCCCTGCACAAGTTAGTGGACAAAGCTGTTCCTGACCGTTAAAAGTGATGACGTCACAAGATGGGACCGTGGATAAAGCTGGACGTATTTTGCCAGATAGTAATCAAAGGGTTTGAGAAAAAAAAAAAAAAAAAAAAAATTGCAAAAACTCTCTTTTGGGGTCCCCCGTGCTACTTTCGATCCAAAGAGGGAGAGATTAATCGGTCCCTGAGCCATACGTGATTAACCCCTTGACTACGGCAGCTTCTTCTATTAGTGTATAAAAAACTAAGGATAGTCTATAGTTCTGAATTTTTTTCCTTGTTCTTGTTCATGTGGTAAGCAGAGTTAGTACAGAACGCATGCGCATTCGTAAATACGTATTAACCCTTTGGCTACTAGAGATTTGCCGAAAAACACGTTTTTGAAGCTAGTTGAGAGGTTTTTTGGTCACTGTCGTGCTGTTTAAGAGCTAAACCTCCCTACAAACCCGTTTCCAGGTTGTACACTCCGCGGCCTTTTCAGCCAGGTGCAAATAAGCGCTTGCAAAGTTCGGCATGCGCAGAAAGCAAAATTTCGACATAGTTTTGGGTTTAAAAGTAGCACAACACTTTCGACTTTCACTTTTCGCTTTCTCTCTCCTCCTTCCTCTCTTTTCGCTTTCCTTTTTTTTTTTTTTTTTTTTTTTTTTTTTTTCAACTTGCTGGGCATTTGGTAGGCTTTTTTTTGGTAGGAAGAGTTTCTGAGAAACCTTTCATCATCTTAGAATTAGGTGCTCAAAGGTAGGTGGGTAATGGAGCAAGCTTTTCATGGAGATTTCAGGTCAGTGTTACATGGTTTTTTTTGGTTTTTTTGGCCGTCCTTTCTCCAGTTTCCTTGACTGAATTGTGCTCATTCATGCTGGGTATAGTTGAGAGAGATCTCTTCTCCCTGCACAAGTTAGTGGACAAAGCTGTTCCTGACCGTTAAAAGTGATGACGTCACAAGATGGGACCGTGGATAAAGCTGGACGTATTTTTTGCCAGATAGTAATCAAAGGTTGAAAAAAAAAAAAAAAAAAAAAAATTGCAAAAACTCTGTTTGGGGTCCCCCGTGCTACTTTCGATCCAAAGAGGGAGAGATTAATCGGTCCCTGAGCCATACGTGATTAACCCCTTGACTACGGCAGCTCCTTCATTAGTGTAATAAAAACTAAGGATAGTCTATAGTTCTGAATTTTTTTCCTTGTTCTTGTTCATGTGGTAAGCAGAGTTAGTACAGAACGCATGCGCATTCGTAAAATACGTATTAACCCTTTGGCTACTAGAGATTTTTGGCCGAAAAAAACACGTTTTTTTTTGAAGCTAGTTGAGGGTTTTTTTTGGTCACTGTCGTGCTGTTTAAGAGCTAAACCTCCCTACAAACCCGTTTTTTCCAGGTTGTACACTCCGCGGCCTTTTCAGCCAGGTGCAAAATAAGCGCAAAGTTCGGCATGCGCAGAAAGCAAAATTTCGACATAGTTTTTTTGGGTTTAAAAGTAGCACAACACTTTCGACTTTCACTTTCGCTTTCTCTCTTTCTCTCCTTCCCTCTCTTTTCGCTTTCCTTCCTTTTTTTTTTTTTTTTTCAACTTGCTGGGCATTTGGTAGGCTTTATTTTGGTAGGAAGAGTTTCTGAGAAACCTTTCATCATCTTAGAATTAGGTGCTCAGAAAGGTAGGTGGGTAATGGAGCAAGCTTTTCATGGAGATTTCAGGTCAGTGTTACATGGTTTTTTTTTGGCCGTTTCTCAGTTTTTTCCTTGACTGAATTGTGCTCATTCAGGTATAGTTTGAGAGATCTCTTCTCCCTGCACAGTTAGTGGACAAAGCTGTTCCTGACCGTTAAAAGTGATGACGTCACAAGATGGGACCGTGGATAAAGCTGGACGTATTTTGCCAGATAGTAATCAAGGGTTTGAGAAAAAAAAAAAAAAAATTGCAAAAAACTCTGTTTGGGGTCCCCGTGCTACTTTCGATCCAAAGAGGGAGAGATTAATCGGTCCCTGAGCCATACGTGATTAACCCCTTGACTACGGCAGCTCCTTCTGTTAGTGTAATAAAAACTAAGGATAGTCTATAGTTCTGAATTTTTTTTCCTTGTTCTTGTTCATGTGGTAAGCAGAGTTAGTACAGAACGCATGCGCATTCGTAAAATACGTATTAACCCTTTGGCTACTAGAGATTTGGCCGAAAAAAACACGTTTTGAAGCTAGTTGAGGGGTTTTTTTTTTGGTCACTGTCGTGCTGTTTAAGAGCTAAACCTCCCTACAAACCCGTTTTTCCAGGTTGTACACTCCGCGGCCTTTTCAGCCAGGTGCAAAATAAGCGCTTGCAAATTTCGGCATGCGCAGAAAGCAAAATTTCGACATAGTTTTGGGTTTTTAAAAGTAGCACAACACTTTCGACTTTCACTTTTCGCTTCTCTCCTGAGCCTCTCTCCTCCTCTCTTTTTTCGCTTTCTTTTTTTTTTTTTTTTTTTTTTCAACTTGCTGGGCATTTGGTAGGCTTTATTTTTTGGTAGGAAGAGTTTCTGAGAAACCTTTCATCATCTTAGAATTAGGTGCTCAGAAAGGTAGGTGGGTAATGGAGCAAGCTTTTCATGGAGATTTCAGGTCAGTGTTACATGGTTTTTTTTTTTGGCCGTTTCTCCAGTTTCCTTGACTGAATTGTGCTCATTCTGGTATAGTTTGAGAGATCTCTTCTCCCTGCACAAGTTAGTGGACAAAGCTGTTCCTGACCGTTAAAAGTGATGATGTCACAAGATGGGACCGTGGATAAAGCTGGACGTATTTTGCCAGATAGTAATCAAAGGGTTTGAAAAAAAAAAAAAAAAAATTGCAAAAAAACTCTGTTTGGGGTCCCCCGTGCTACTTTCGATCCAAAGAGGGAGAGATTAATCGGTCCCTGAGCCATCTGTGATTAACCCCTTGACTACGGTAGCTCCTTCTAGTGTTAGTGTAAAAAACTAAGGATAGTCTATAGTTCTGAATTTTTTTCCTTGTTCTTGTTCATGTGGTAAGCAGAGTTAGTACAGAACGCATGCGCATTCGTAAAATACGTATAATAAAAAAACCCTTTGGCTACTAGAGATTTGGGAAAAAAACACGTTTTGAAGCTAGTTGAGGGGTTTTTTTTGGTCACTGTCGTGCTGTTTAAAGAGCTAAAACCTCCCTACAAACCGTTTTTTTTCCAGGTTGTACACTCCGCGGCCTTTTCAGCCAGGTGCAAAATAAGCGCTTGCAAAGTTCGGCATGCGCAGAAAGCAAAATTTCGACATAGTTTTTTTGGGGTTTAAAAGTAGCACAACACTTTCGACTTTCACTTTTCGCTTTCTCTCCTTCTCTCCTTCCTCTCTTTTTTTTTTTTTTTTTTTTTTTTTTTTTTCAACTTGCTGGGCATTTGGTAGGCTTTATTTTGGTAGGAAGAGTTTCTGAGAAACCTTTCATCATCTTAGAATTAGGTGCTCAGAAAGGTAGGTGGGTAATGGAGCAGCTTTTCATGGAGATTTCAGGTCAGTGTTACATGGTTTTTTTTTGGCCGTTTCTCCAGTTTCCTTGACTGAATTGTGCTCATTCTGCAGGTATAGTTTGAGAGATCTCTTCTCCCTGCACAAGTTAGTGACAAAGCTGTTCCTGACCGTTAAAAGTGATGACGTCACAAGATGGGACCGTGGATAAAGCTGGACGTATTTTGCCAGATAGTAATCAAAGGTTTTTGAAAAAAAAAAAAAAAAAAAAATTGCAAAAAACTCTGTTTGGGGTCCCCCGTGCTACTTTTTCGATCCAAAGAGGGAGAGATTAATCGGTCCCTGAGCCATACGTGATTAACCCCTTGACTACGGTAGCTCCTTCTATTAGTGTAATAAAAACTAAGGATAGTCTATAGTTCTGAATTTTTTCCTTGTTCTTGTTCATGTGGTAAGCAGAGTTAGTACAGAAGAACGCATGCGCATTCGTAAAAACGTATTAACCCTTTGGCTACTAGAGATTTTTGGCCGAAAAACACGTTTTGGAAGCTAGTTGAGGGGTTTTTTTGGTCACTGTCGTGCTGTTTAAGAGCTAAACCTCCCTACAAACTTTTTTTTTTTCCAGGTTGTACACTCCGCGGCCTTTTCAGCCAGGTGCAAAATAAGCGCTTGCAAAGTTTCGGCATGCGCAGAAAGCAAAATTTCGACATAGTTTTTGGGTTTAAAAGTAGCACAACACTTTCGACTTTCACTTTTCGCTTTTCTCCTTCCTTCTCTCCTTCCTTTCTTTTCGATTTTTTTTTTTTTTTTTTTTTTTTTTTTTCAACTTGCTGGGCATTTTTGGTAGGCTTTTTTGGTAGGAAGAGTTTTTCTGAGAAACCTTTCATCATCTTAGAATTAGGTGCTCAGAAAGGTAGGTGGGTAATGGAGCAAGCTTTTCATGGAGATTTCAGGTCAGTGTTACATTTTTTTTTTGGCCGTTTCTCCAGTTTCCTTGACTGAATTGTGCTCATTCTGGTATAGTTTGAGAGATCTCTTCTCCCTGCACAAGTTAGTGGACAAAGCTGTTCCTGACCCGTTAAAAGTGATGACGTCACAAGATGGGACCGTGGATAAAGCTGGACGTTTTTTGCCAGATAGTAATCAAAGGGTTTGAAAAAAAAAAAAAAAAAAAAAAAAATTGCAAAAACTCTGCCTGGGGTCCCCCGTGCTACTTTCGATCCAAAGGAGGGAGAGATTAATCGGTCCCTGAGCCATACGTGATTAACCCCTTGACTACGGTAGCTCCTTCTGTTAGTGTAATAAAAACTAAGGATAGTCTATAGTTCTGATTTTTTCCTTCCTTGTTCTTGTTCATGTGGTAAGCAGTTAGTTAGTACAGAACGCATGCGCATTCGTAAAATACGTATTAACCCTTTGGCTACTAGAGATTTGGCTGGAAAAAAAACACGTTTTGAAGCTAGTTGAGGGTTTTTTTTTTTTGGTCACTGTCGTGCTGTTTAAGAGCTAAACCTCCCTACAAACCGTTTTTTCCAGGTTGTACACTCCGCGGCCTTTTCAGCCAGGTGCAAAATAAGCGCTTGCAAATTTTCGGCATGCGCAGAAAGCAAAATTTCGACATAGTTTTGGGGTTTAAAAGTAGCACAACACTTTCGACTTTCACTTTTCGCTTTCTCTCCTTCCTCTCCTTCTTCCTCTCTTTTTTTCCTTTTTTTTTTGCTTTCTTTTTTTTTTTTTTTTTTTTTCAACTTGCTGGGCATTGGTAGGCTTTTTTTTGGTAGGAAGAGTTTCTGAGAACCTTTCATCATCTTAGAATTAGGTGCTCAGAAAGGTAGGTGGGTAATGGAGCAAGCTTTTCATGGAGATTTCAGGTCAGTGTTACATTTTTTTTTTTTTGGCCGTTTCTCCAGTTTCCTTGACTGAATTGTGCTCATTCTGCAGTATAGTTTGAGAGAGATCTCTTCTCCCTGCACAAGTTAGTGGACAAAAGCTGTTCCTGACCGTAAAAAAGTGATGACGTCACAAGATGGGACCGTGGATAAAGCTGGACGTATTTTGCCAGATAGTAATCAAGGGTTTGAAAAAAAAAAAAAAAAAAAAATTGCAAAAAAAACTCTGTTCTGGGGTCCCCCGTGCTACTTTCGATCCAAAGAGGGAGAGATTAATCGGTCCCTGAGCCATACTGTGATTAACCCCTTGACTACGGTAGCTCCTTCTATTAGTGTAATAAAAACTAAGGATAGTCTATAGTTCTGAATTTTTTTCCTTGTTCTTGTTCATGTGGTAAGCAGTTAGTAGTACAGAACGCATGCGCATTCGTAAAATACGTATTAACCCTTTGGCTACTAGAGATTTGGCCGAAAAACACGTTTTGAAGCTAGTTGAGGGGTTTTTTTTTTTGGTCACTGTCGTGCTGTTTAAGAGCTAAACCTCCCTACCTACCCTTTTTTTTTTTTTCCAGGTTGTACACTCCGCGGCCTTTTTTCACAGGTGCAAAATAAGCGCTTGCAAAGTTCGGCATGACGCGAGCTCCGCTATGGTTTCTTGCATGAAAAACGCGGGGTTCGCCAATTGCAACGCTGCCAGGCGATTTTCCGCACAGGAAAATTGCCCGAACGACTTCCGTGTCCCAGGGGCTGTCTTGCTCCTCCTTTCGCCCTTCTCGCACCCGCGCCCGACAGTCTCACGTGCGTGCTTACGCTGACGTCATAACCATAAATGTCGCGCGCATCGATTGACATAATTTCTTCTTCGCCATAGATTCCTCTTTTTTAGGCGTAAATGGGAGAATAAATTCCGTTCTATTTATCTATAGGTCTATCTATCTATCTATCTATCTATCTATCTACTTCTATCTATCCTAAGGCGATGTCAATAATTTGTTTCAAAATTCAAGGAGGAAGAAGGAAAAATCCTACGCTGACTCTTTTTATAACGTCGCCCGTTTCTTTTAAGGTGTCAGTGGCTATGATGTTAAAAAAATACCATCACGGTTTGCAATTAAGCTAGATATGCCGTCATCCTATGGGTCCATGGGTCATGTTCTATTTCAAGAATCCTATGCGCCCATTTCACTCACCTCTGCTGAAAAAAAGATCATGCATGCAACTTGAAAAAGAAACTCCTGACAATTGTTGATGGGTGACCAAATTTCATCAATATGTTTATGGCAAGAGAGGTAAGAGCAAAAACTGACCACAAGCTACTTCAAGTCTTCTTTCGAAAACCGCTTTTCCAGGCGCCGAAAAAGATTGCAACGGACGACGTTAAAGATTCAGCGATATGACCTGCAAGTTGAATATGTTACATCCAGGAATCACTGAGCACAGTGCTGACACTCTTAGCCGCGCTCTTAAAAAAAACTGAAAACACTTCTGACTCATTGAATGAATTTGAAGTATTCAAGTTACCCTTAAAAAAGCAGTTCAAACGAGAAACAAAGGAAGGCCGGGCTTGCAGGATGCCCTGAAAGTGGTGTCACGTTGACCCAAAGATCTGTCCTTGTTGGAAAATTAAAGAGGAAATTTCAGTCAATGGTCTGTTACTGAGGCAAGACAGATTGATTGGACTCACGTCGCTTTAATGAGAAATACTTTTTCAAATACACAACAGCAACTTTGGCATCGAAAAGTGTAAAAGAGCTCTTGGTAGGTATACGCCGCACATGCAAGAACCCACCTGCCAGCCACACCCGCATTGTTGGAACCACAAGATAATACCTGGAGCATAAACGCAATAATACTATCACGATAATGCTTTTCCCAGCCATTTCCATGTGTTGACTTTTTCGCTTCTGAATCAGCTGGCTGCTCTACCTGTTAGACTGATTATGTATCATAGATCTTGAAAGTGATTATATCAGCATCGCCAAGAAAAGGAATTAACACTGAGATTCAAATTAAAAAAAAGACAGTCACGGTGGGGGTTACTTATCCATTTATTTGTTGCTCCAATCTTCTTCGTCAGTTATTGTATAGCTGACAATGACCGCAGACTTCATTCCGATCAATCCATTGAAATGTTGACTTCCACTAAATTTCTTGCACCGTAAAAGAGTTTTTCAGTGTTGTGCATTGCAGTTGCAAATGAAACGGGAAAACATCGGCAAGCCAGGCGAACGGACTGCCTGACGCCTGTCAGTGGCAGGCTGTTCCGTCAACGGACTTACGTGCGATTATAAAACGGCCTTAATTCAGGTAACAAAAAAAACAATACGCGTTTGGGCTTTAAAAAATAGTCGGTATGTGCTTTGCAATCTGCAGATGAATTTGACCCCACGCGAAAGATGTTTTAAACCTGATGTCCAGTGATTTTTGTTACATTTTTAATCGATGTTTTACTTGCCTTCTTTATTCTATTTTAGAGATTCTCCGTTTCAGACTCCTCGGCCGTCTTAAAGCATCCCTTTACTTTAATCCTCATTCCTTTTTGCCCCATTTCTTGTCTTAAAGAGATCATCCTTTTTCAATTAGTTTTAAATATCTATTTCTAGCTATTGCTGATGGTGTTGTTGTATTTTTCTTTTTTTGTCATGCTAAGAGAGGCTACACCAAAATACAGACGTTTTTCCTGACATGATATGTTTGCTTTGTAACATGATTTATTTTTTCCGTCAGTTGTGGTAGGCCAAATTAACAAAAAAGTCAAAACTCAAAAATGCCCTATCGTGGAACTTTCAAAAGGAAAAGTTACTTTAATTAAGAAAAGACTATTAAGACAACTTCTTCCTTTTCCTTTTACAAATTTACTCAGTTTTGTTTACAACTAGCAGCTGTGTTCATACACTGAATGCCTATTCAAGCGGGCAAAATTTGAACATGCAAGTAGTCTCTCTGTATTGCATATTGTTCTTACATCATCCCTAACTTCAAAAACAATAGGCCATTTGCGAGTTCATGTCTGCCTCCTCTTCAAAGCCAGTCTTCGAGCCAAGATTTTTTATGAAATTAGTTTTTGCAAATATGCAAAATAGAAGTAATTACCGTCACGAAAACTTCACACTAAGACTCGCTTTGACAGGATGCAGACATGAACTCGGAAATGGCTTATTGTGTAACGGATAGTCTTTTTACAGTGTTTTCACGTTGCTCGCTTTAAGTTTTGTTTCCTGTTTTAGCTTATGACTACAGCTAGACCTCAAACATTTCACATTTACTAGTATCTCCTCCTGCAATTTTCAGTAATAGTTATTGCAGAAATACCCGCCACTAGAAATGGAGCCTAAGAACACTGCTGCCACAGTGCCGCAGTCGTGGTGTTGATTCACAGACCTTTTTATTCACTGTGCCGAAGAGAGCTAAGAATGACTGATCCCGCAGTGTCTGTCTCGGGAATCGGGTAACTACACTTTTTTACGATATCATGTGAAGAATATAGCTCTCGTTTACTGATTAAACCTAAGGGCTCGCTTCAGTGATTAGGCCTAAAACACTCTTAAAATTTTAGTTTTCATTTTACGGTTCGGTTAACTATACTTTAAACGAGATCATGTGAAGAATATAGCACTCGCTTCCACCAGCCATTCTACTCAACTCAATTTAACCTTAAGACGACTGAGGCACCGCGACACTGCGTCAGCAGTCATTGCGGCATGTGCTCGACTCAATTCAACCTTCAGTTGTTTAAGGCACCACGGCACTCGTGCAGTTGTGGTGTTGATTCACAGACCTTTTATTTCACTGTGCCAAAGAGAACTAAGAATGACTGATCCCGTAGTGCCTGCCTCGGGAATCGGTTAACTACACTTTTTACGAGATCATGTGAAAATATAGCTTCTCGTGTAAATTAAGATAGAAAAGGTGACAGAAGACTTAGGAAGTTTGTCTCCACGTGGCACTTCAAAGCTTTTATCTTTTAATTATACTCAGTCTTTTCTATTTGTCTCTGACAACTCGAAATGATTTGTTCGAAGGGATGATTATGCCATGTAATGGCCTTTTCTGCGCTCTCAGCTCAAAATAGAACGATCCGACGTGCTAGCAAGATGTGATTGAATGTCTAGAAAACTTGTCATTATGAAAGCTATCCAGCGTGGAACCACTTTTAAGGCCCAACGACAAACAATCACTTCAGCTGTGCAACGGTACTGATCGTGTTACCATTTTTTTTCTCCGTGACTGCGAAATTTCGAAATACAGAAGGGCCGTACATTACGGCCCTGCATCCCAAGAGCAAGAAAAAGTGTTTGAACTAACGATGGCGATATGCCTTTTATATATTATTATCATTATTTTTATTTTAATTCTTATCATTTTTGGCCTTTCCAATTAAGTGATCATCGTTTGACAACATTCTGCACGGCATCTTCACTAAACCACTAAACCTGAAAATCTACGACACGCCTAACTAAAGTCTAAGAATTCACCATAGGAGATCGAACTATTTTGTTCTCTGGTTAATTTCGCATTTCTCCCTAGTTTTTTTTTTTGTTTGTTTGTTTGTTTTTGCAGTTTTGCTCTCTTTTTGGTTTATGTCGATTAACATATATACAAAACAGCGGCCCAAAGATTTTCGGCTAACTCTCACTCGTTGGTTCACCAAAGTACTCTACCCTTTACTGAAGAAATTGTTAGTGTTTTGCTGGTTTTCAAAAGATACACAATAAAAAGCTTACGGTAACAGGGAACTCAGACCATTTTCTTCATTTTTAAATCGAACCCATTGATCACTTGTTTTATACAAATTGATATTTCAAATTAATTCAGTCTGTTTTGAGGTCTTACGAAGATTATTTAGTGATGATCAAAACTTGACGAGTCCATTAAACACTTTCTAACAGCACTGCGTATCTGTTTCATTCTCCAACAGTAAATAATTGGATTCACCGAAGAATTCATAAAAACAAATGTAGTCGCTAGGTCATAAGCAAGCTGTACTGACTGAGTTACCCCACCAACGTTTTTCAACTATCATGACCGCAAGGAATGGAAGATAAAAAAGGAGCATTACAACATAGACATAAATTACAGTCACGGCTGATTTTTTACATTTAAGGACGTCGGCAGTTCTGTTATGTATGCAGTAAGCTGCGGTTCGGTTAACTTCATTGATTTGGGCGTAGGTGCTTGCGAGCAATATAGAATATTTTGCACGTGCAGAAGGCAGTTGTGAATACTGCAAGCACATTTATGACGATTGGAAGCACGACCCATTTGTCTCCGAGCCAGAACTTCGAGGCCACTACGACCGATAACATCACCCAAACCATAACCACCAACGTCATCAATTCGAGGAAACGTGACAATGCTGTTGTATCGTAGATGAAGAGACAGGGCAAGAAGTCTGTCAATGCTAATGGCGCCCAGAATTAGAAAAGATACACCACCAGTAATCCATCCAAAAAAGAACTGAATCAACCTCAAATTACAGTAGATTTGAAACTCTTGCAAAATCTCCGCTGTCTTGAAAGCAACGAAAGACGGCTGGCCGATCAAGCCAACAAGAACATCCGCCATAGCAAGGCAAATAACAGCGTGAATGACGGAAGATGAAGTTCCCGTGTTTTCCAAATGACGAGCATAATAGTTCCATTTCCCAACATCGTGGTCAGCGCAAATATTGAGCTTAAAACGCACGATATTACACTGACTGTGATGTACTGTTGACTTCTTTGCCAAAAGACATCAAAGAAAAAACACCTTAAGTCCGTCTTGTTCATGATGAATGACACAGGAACGTTTACGTGTAAGTGAAGCTAACGTATTTATATACTGTGGTGTGTCCAATTAATTCCCTGATCATTAATCACATAAGTGCTGTTTTCATCACATTGCCAATATGAAGTGGAGACGATGTTGTTTTGCTATGCATATTAGATGCCTGAAGATGTTTCTGGTTTTATCAACCTTTGATCGATATGACTTTCTGAATTAATCTTGGGAATTCGTCATTGGCTCATTTTAATTTAAAAGAAAAAAACAAATAACAAATGCCACAAGGGCTCATAGAGATTCTTTAAAACGAAGACAAATATTGTGACCGTGAATTTATGATAAAGTAATTAGATAAACAAATTTCATTCGTAACCATGTCCGAAAGAGCTTGCAATTTTCCTCTTCCTTTTCCTTCTCATGGAGACAGTTGCACTTATGGAATTTACTTCCTTCTTTCTTTTCGCTTGTTTATTTCTTGCTTGAGGTTATGCTGGCTTGCAAGACACGATAAGTAGTTTTCCTGTTTACGGGTTGCAACGGAGAGAGAGCAAGTACTATATAGCTAGACTAACATAAAGAAGTTAAAGTATGGTCTTTATTTTTCAGACACTCCATGCACATGGCGCCGGAAAAACAGAGGGACAATAAATCCTGCACTCGGATCTCAAGCAAATAGGGAACAGACGGCGATGCAATACGTTTTATCAGTGGTTAAGCCGTTTTTTCTCTCCTACGGAATCAAGGTCGGTTCCCAAAATTGCACTAACATAGATGATATCACATGGAGTCAGATTATCTAATTAGTGAGTTTTTAATCGTGTTTTCTGCTGTAAACAGAATCTCGTTTTTTTGTCAGTCACTTGAACAAGACGAACTGCAACTGCAATTGCAGCTGCCAGTAGAGGAAACTGGCTTGGTGTGGTTATAAATAACACCGCTTTGTAAATGTTTCGATGAATTACTGTCAACCAAGAAAGATGAACTACGCAGCGTCAACATCCCAGGGGCTAGTGGGTGTCTATAATGAACTTGTTTGTATTTTCAAAAAGTTGCTTGCATGGACAATTATTCATATGCAAAACACGCTAGAAAGAGGTCGCCTGCTGACAAAACTCTTGAAAAGATCAAAGATTCCGTTGTGAATATGTGATGCAAACAGCTTGCTCTGAATACTAAAAATGAATGGCCCGTTTGGCACGAATTAAACCTAACAGAATTACAAATTTATTTTCTGCAAACCGAACCCCTTATCTGAATGTGAAGAGGCTGTACCACTTTTTTTTTTTTTTTTAATGATATGTGACGAAAACTCGGACTCGTTTAATAACACTCTTCTCTTATCTTAGCCTGTTGTTTAGTTTTCACCCAAGTACTCATGCTAATGAGTCAATGGCAAGACGATTGTGCACTTTGAAATTGGCTTTGAGGTCCTTCACAACGATCTAGTTAACTCAGCCAATATAAAAACTTTTCCGTTTGCAAGGTTGTCTTCAACTCCCTTAGGAATCAATTTAGCTTTGAATTAGAAACTACGAGATTTGGCGTCTCAAGATTAAGAAGACGCCGTATGTAAGAATATGTTAAAATTCATATATCCTAAAATCATTTTATTCACCTCTTACAGGATGTAACTTGCCTACTCCCAGCTGGCTTCATGACTCCGATTCAGCTGGTATCAGAGAGCAAGCGGAGTGCGATCGCATGGGATCATGGGTTCCAATCCTGTTCGAATCTAGCTTTAATTTTTCAGCTTGCATCTGTTTAACTAAGTTGCGTATCTAACTATGGTGATCTTTTCAAGTTTCATTTAAAGCTGTATGCGTGTGTGCATTGGCTGTCAGATTGAGCCGCCTTTCTTTCCAAGCCCAATCCTTAATTTTTAATCAGTTTTCACTGACCGAAGATGAGCACTTTCTACTTTTTAATCATTCACACTCGATAGAAACTGGTTATCCCTTTATCCAGAAATCAAGTTCAATTTCGACCTACACCGCTCACTCTTTAGGAGTTGGAAAGAATAAAAATGGTTTTAAAATTGGTTTCATTACAGACGCACAATCCGTCCAGAAGAATTATGCGTCGCTCGTGTTATCCGTCTAGTGTAAAGACGGGACGAACTATATAAGACGCACAATTCGTCTGGGACGAACTTGGGCAAACATTTTTTCTGCGTCTGTTAAATTCGTCTAGTATAAAGACCAGCACAAGACGCATAATGCTTCTGGACGACGCACTAAAGTAGATACTCCGTCCAGACGCATAATGCGTCTTGTGTCCGTCTTTATACTAGACGAATTTAAGAGACGCAGAAAAAATGTTTGCCCACGAATTATGCGTCTCTAGTATAAAGAACGGCCGTTTTCTCATAGTTCAGCTAAAAGAAAGAACACCGCCCTTACGTTTGTTAAATCGATCCTCTTCTGAACTGCATGGGGAATGATTAAGTTTTCAGGATCAGGGAAACACTCTGGAAAGGAAATAAAAGCAAAGAAGAATTCGAAGCGGTGAATTTAATGAATTAAAATATTATGATGCTTAGTCGGTGGGAAGAGACACATTAAAGCATTTCAGGGAACAGACGCAGATAAATGTAATCTTGAGTATTTTGCATACTAAATGTAGACAAAATACTACAACTCTTTATCCTAATCAAGCTAAGCCGAAAAATAGAAAGTAGACAAATTTGAATGTTATACAGGAGGTGGCATACAAAGGAAAAACAGGTGAAAAAGAAAAAAAATTCGCTCTTTCTTATAAGAACTTTTGAGGCTGAGACTAACCAAAATTTTAAGAAGATTCTAGTCGGGCTAACTTGAAGAACGTTTTTATCTTGCTAATTTGTATTTCAATGAATTTAAATCGAAAGCATAAAATAATGGTCAATAAATGGAAATTAGCCCATTAGCCCAAATACTTAAGGGCATGTTTTGTTTAACATTACAATCGTTTTCTGATTGCATGCATGATGCACATCTTTAATTTGTTTGTAATAATGAGCAGTTCTTTTTCATTCGTAATCGTCTCTAAATACCTTCTACACCATCAAAGTCATCAGGTGAAGTCTGGTGTAAATTTAACAATAATCTTAAAAACGTAAATAAGGTTGCTGTTATTCATCGTGGTGAAGTACAATAAAAACGTCTTCAGCCTCACATCGCAAAATTATATAAGAACTTTCAGCCTCAACTCCAAAATTAGACGCTTTTACAAAAAAATTGAGTATAGTGCGTCTTTCATACACAAGCCGACTTAATAAGACTTGAATTTTCATCAATCGACGATTTCGGTTTTCATTGGCGTCAAATTACATTTGCTTCGACAGTCGGCAGACCATTAAAAGCAGAAACTGATATTAATAAGGGAAGTTCATACTGAGTTCCAAGTAGGCCATAAGGGTGACAGTAAAACTCGAGTCAACGTGAGCCTTTCTTGACTCCTTTCGCCTTATCGTGTTTTGATCCGATTTGAAGTATGCATTCGAGGGGGATAAAACAGCCGTGAGATCGTACTTTGTTTTCTCTGAAGATAACTCGTGTCTAAGGTTAAAAAGTAAGGTACTTCAACTAAAATAAACCCGTTCACATTCAAAGTAGAACTCTGGCATGTTTTAAGCCTTCTTTCGTCCCTACTATAAAGCCCTTTTAATGGTTCGAAGCAGAATGTGATTCTTAAAACCGTTCCGCCACGGTGATTGATGGCGATCAAAAACGAAAATGTTAACGTTGATTGCGATTGAACTTTAGAATCAGGTTAATTTACAAGCAAAGCTTTTTTGTCTTTTCCTTTATATTCATTACCTTTCACAAGTGGTGTTTAATGAGTCGACACGCTCGGAAATGATTAGCTATTAATATTTTTTCCTTTTTGGTATTATATGTAAAATACTCAGTGCCGATCGTATCTTCGCTTTGAAACTTGCATTGACAAAAGTCTCGCAAAAAAGGCAAAAGGAACATAAAAATGCGCATCACGACACAAGCGACGTCCATAATCCAGACATTTTATTCAGTTTAGCCTCTTAACCTTCTTCAACAGCAGCACGATAAGTTACGCCGGTCATTTGTTCCAATTTCGCACTCGAACCATGAATTAGACTGGAAAATGGGCCGTAAATTATAGGAAAGAAAGGACAGCTGTTCTGTCGCACTTTGTAATAACACTTCTCGCACTTTGTAATAAAACGCCTGTTGCAATTTGTAATAACAAGTTGTCGCAGTTTGTAATAAATTAAGCTCTCGCACTTTGTAATAACAAGTTGTTGCACTTTATAATAACCTTTCAAATTTCCTTTGAATGGCATGTTTGGTAGAAATTGCATATGACTCAACAACTTCCCCAGAGCACAAATACGTTCCTCCTTGATATTTTGCTCTGCACACTAAACTGAGGAGAAGAAAAAGAAAGGCGTTCTCCTACACGCTTCTCGCAATTGTTATTTTGGGATCACATAGCTTGCTTAGCAACAATGGAATGCAATAAGTGAACGGAGGGGAAACAACATCTGGTAAAGAAAAAGCTTGCGCGAGAGGGTTGAGTTCAAGGGTTAGTAAAGGAGATGGAGGCTTCAAGTGACTCGCTACTTGTTCTATATAAGGTTTTTTTTGTGGGGGGGAGGGAAAGTCACAGGATTTGAAATAGTCACTAAAATCATGGCTAAAAGTCGGGGTACCTTGAACAGCATTACAGGACAAATACCAAAGTTTTTCGAAATATACACGCAATTCACTGTAAATGGTCTATAGGCTAGGTCTGCGCAGTAGATGCAAGCACGGTAAATGATCGAATTTATAGTTGTATCGTTCTTGGCTTGGTGTGTGCTGAGGCATTGGAAGATGGGAGTGGCAGCGAGGAGTGGGGCCGTGAAAGCAAAGACTGGGTAGATCCTATTTTATATTCTGAATTTCTGATGCATTATATCTCCAAGACTGGAGAAATGGTCCTCGTGGCCTATTTGATGAAGAAAATCATTTTTCATTGCTGCCTCTGGATCAAAATCCACAAGTGATGGGCCCTCCAGTGAAATTCCCATGAGATCTTCAAGGGTTTATCCACCAAAGGAGGAACGTGAATCATTCTTGATTCTATTTTGTGCTGATTATACCCTATCACAGCTGGGCAGCGGAGATAGGAAGAACCGATAAGATTTCAACCAAGAGGAGTCCATCTTTGAGATCATCTTCGTATGGTTCCTTTGTTAGAAGGGTGATCACCTCAGAATGACCTCATCGATCTAGAGAAAGAGGCATCTTTACGTCTCACGCAATCGTTCCGACCAATGCTTCAAGGCAAAGACTGTCACATTGCATGCATCCGACCTCAGTGGGTCTCTTTGAACGTTCATGTGACGCAATAGGTTACCATGGCAACAAAACAGCCATCTAAAAACACCCTATATTTTGTCTTTAAACGCATGTATCTCAAAAACGAACTCGGTGAGCCCAATTTTTATTGCCGGAGAGTAATTAGCTCGCTAAAATAAAACTCTCTGCAAAGTGTAAAAAAAATCCTCTGGAGCAGATTCATTGCCACCTTCACAATTGAAAAATCGTAAGGAGAGAGTTTCATCTTAGCTTGCTAATCACTTTTCAGCAATGAAAAATGGGGGTCACTAAGTTCGTTGCCATAGTAATTAATTATGTCACATTAATATGTGCATCTTGTCAAGTAATTATTGGCGCTCTATGTCGTACCATAATATTGCCTTTAAGTGAAACAGTGTCTTAGTTTTGGGGGAATGTCTTACTTTGTAATAAAATAGCTGTCGCACTTTGTAGTGAATTACGCTTCCTTCCTTCTAATAAGACATTCCCCCAAAAATGGTTGAAATCGGTTTGAGCCACCTTAAGTCATGTTCAATTTCTACCAAACATGCCATTCAAAGGAAATTTGAAAGTGTGACAACTTGTTATTACAAAGTGCGACTGCTTAATTTATTTCAAAGTGCGACAGCTGTTTTATTACAAAGTGTGACAAGTGTTATTAAAAAGTGCGACAGGTGTTACAAAGTGAGACAGTTTTATTTCAAAGTGCGACAGGTTTTACAAAGTGCGATGATTATTACAAAGTGCGACAGAACAACAGCCACGCTACATAAAGTACGAGACACTATGTACAGCCCTACATGTACTGCGAAAGCAGATTCTTTTCAGTGCTAATTGCTTACCTAAGATACACCGTGTATGTTTACTGGACTCTACTCACAGCTTTGTAAATATACGTTTAAGGCCCAGTAATACGGGCAACATTTTTTGTGCACATGAGTTGTCGCGCAACACTAGTGTTGCGTTGCAAGTTGAGCTGGTTTGTTGCGCGTATTACCACCGTCTTGCGTAACAAATTTTTATGTTGCAAAAAGTAGAAGAGACTTTTACTTTTTGTAACGTGAAAATTTGTTGCGCAAGAAGGTGGAACACCCGTTTTCCCCTCCTCCAATGTTGATTTTCACAACTACTGGCAGTCGACCGAAAAATTCTCACACAACATTGAATTGGGGAACGGGGATGTGATATAAGCTACGATCTTTTAACACAATGATTCTAGACAATTTGCTAAGTCTTCCAACTAAATATGTCTAATATTGTAGGTAACACCAAACGGGAAAAAACAATATTCATCTCCACTAGTTTCCTTATCGGTTTCATCTATCAACCCACTAAAATGTCCGAAAGTGATGTCAACAATTATTGATAATACTAATAATAATATTAATAATAATAATAGTAATAATATGTACAATACATACTTGTACTTAATTGACAGCTCCCCTTAAGGGCTTTTCAGGGCCAATGAAACATAGTTAACGAAACGACGGAACAGAACAACAACAACAACTGTTAAGAATCCCATCTGGCCGGAGGGAAACCAGTTGGCTATTTAAAAGATAAGATAAGATAAGATAAGGTAATTTATTTCATATCAAGTTACACAGGGGGTGGTCTCCCAGTCCCCCTAGCCAGAGGCACATGATAAAGGTGTTTGACCAATATTAAATTATAGTTCTATTATGTATATATTAAAAAAGCCTCATTTTGCCGCCACTACTCAACTGGGCACTCAAGCTAGGTGATACATGGGGACGTTGGCCAGCCAAGCCGCCGTGCAGTTTATTAAGCACTGGAACAGGTACAAAAATATTAATACAAAGAGAAAAGTAATGCACCAGAGCCGGACACAAAAACCCCTAAAAAAACCAGCAGGTGGAAAAAAGCGGAGAACGTGTACACCCGACGAAAGGCAGTGGTGCGACCCTCGGGGCTCTAGGGAATTCTAATTGAAAGAGACTACTAACAATGCGAATACGCGCTATCATATACCATATATGATAGCATATCATATACCAAACACTATCATACATATATATATATGATATATATCATATATCATATATCATATACAGAACAAATGTGCATTCGTAAAATACGTATTAACCCTTTGGCTACTAGAGATTTGGCCGAAAAACACGTTTTGAAGCTAGTTGAGGGGTTTTTTGGTCAATGTCGTGCTGTTTAAGAGCTAAACCTCCCTACAAACCCGTTTCCAGGTTGTACACTCCGCGGCCTTTTCAGCCAGGTGCTTGCAAAGTTCGGCATGCGCAGAAAGCAACATGTCGACATAGTTTTTGGCTTTAAAAGTAGCACAACACTTTCGACTTTCACTTTTCTCTTTCTCTCCTTCAATCTCTTTTCGCTTTTCAACTTGCTGGGCATTTGGTAGGCTTTATTTTGGTAGGAAGAGTTTCTGAGAAACCTTTCATCATCTTAGAATTAGGAGCTCAGAAAGGTAGGTGGGTAATGGAGCAAGCTTTTCATGGAGATTTCAGGTCAGTGTTACATTGGTTTTCTTGGCCGTTTCTCCAGTTTCCTTGACTGAATTGTGCTCATTCTGGTATAGTTTGAGAGATCTCCTCTCCCTGCACAAGTTAGTGGACAAAGCTGTTCCTGACCGTTAAAAGTGATGACGTCACAAGATGGGACCGTGGATAAAGCGGGACGTATTTTGCCAGATAGTAATCAAAGGGTTTGAGAAAAAAAAAAAAAAAAAAAAAATTGAAAAAACTCTGTTTGGGGTCCCCCGTGCTACTTTCGATCCAAAGAGGGAGAAATTAATCGGTCCCTGAGCCATTTGTGATTAACAACTTGACTACGGCAGCTCCTCTATTAGTGTAATCAAAACTAAGGATAGTCTATAGTTCTGAATTTTATTCCTTGTTCTTGTTCATGTGGTAAGCAGAGTTAGTACAGAACGCATGCGCATTCGTAAAATACGTATTAACCCTTTGGCTACTAGAGATTTGGCCGAAAAACACGTTTTGAAGCTAGTTGAGGGGTTTTTTGGTCAATGTCGTGCTGTTTAAGAGCTAAACCTCCCTACAAACCCGTTTCCAGGTTGTACACTCCGCGGCCTTTTCAGCCAGGTGCTTGCAAAGTTCGGCATGCCCAGAAAACAAAATTTCGACATAGTTTTTGGCTTTAAAAGTAGCACAACACTTTCGACTTTCACTTTTCGCTTTCTCTCCTTCAATTTCTTT
>NC_090892.1:50002831-50012831 GCF_036669925.1 Montipora capricornis | reverse complement strand
GGTAGGCTTTATTTTGGTAGGAAGAGTTTCTGAGAAACCTTTCATCATCTTAGAATTAGGAGCTCAGAAAGGTAGGTGGGTAATGGAGCAAGCTTTTCATGGAGATTTCAGGTCAGTGTTACATTGGTTTTCTTGGCCGTTTCTCCAGTTTCCTTGACTGAATTGTGCTCATTCTGGTATAGTTTGGGAGCTCTCTTCTCCCTGCACAAGTTAGGGTACAACGCTTTTCCTGACCTTTAAAAGTGATTACGTCACAATATGGGACCGTGGATAAAGCGGGACGTATTTTGCCATATAGTAATCAAAGGGTTTGAGAAAAAAAAAAAAATTGCAAAAACTCTGTTTGGGGTCCCCCGTGCTACTGGCGATCCAAAGAGGGAGAGATTACTCGGTCCCTGAGCCATCTGTGATGACTACGGCAGCTCCTTCTGTTAGTGTAATCAAAACTAAGGATAGTCTATAGTTCTGAATTTTATTCCTTGTTCTTGTTCATGTGGTAAGCAGAGTTAGTACAGAACGCATGCGCATTCGTAAAATACGTATTAACCCTTTGGCTACTAGAGATTTGGCCGAAAAACACGTTTTGAAGCTAGTTGAGGGGTTTTTTGGTCAATGTCGTGCTGTTTAAGAGCTAAACCTCCCTACAAACCCGTTTCCAGGTTGTACACTCCGCGGCCTTTTCAGCCAGGTGCTTGCAAAGTTCGGCATGCGCAGAAAGCAACATTTCGACATAGTTTTTGGCTTTAAAAGTAGCACAACACTTTCGACTTTCACTTTTCGCTTTCTCTCCTTCAATCTCTTTTCGCTTTTCAACTTGCTGGGCATTTGGTAGGCTTTATTTTGGTAGGAAGAGTTTCTGAGAAACCTTTCATCATCTTAGAATTAGGAGCTCAGAAAGGTAGGTGGGTAATGGAGCAAGCTTTTCATGGAGATTTCAGGTCAGTGAGCGAGATTATTTTAAACTTTAGGCTATTAATATTTATAAAGGTAAAAACAGAAACAATAGAGCAGCAGCTGATACTCCTGTGGGTATTTGCACTTCCCGAAACAATAAGCAAAATTACTAACATTAAAACACTCATCACATCAAACATAGAGACAAAAGATTTGTGTTGTCGAGTTCATAGTGTCCTTTTCCACGAGTCCGCATTAAAACCGGAGTATTTTAAAATAGGAACGTACTCAAATTTTCCTTTTTGCCGTTTTGATTCAATATATTATGTACGACAGGCAAAAAGCATAAAAAAACTGAATCGGTTTTCAAAAGTGTTGATGGCCGGTGTCGTACTCCCACATTGAGGAGTCCATTTGGGCTATTGCAAATTATATAGATTACTTCGTAGAAAGTGCGACGTACGGATTTTTATTCACGATCGAGTTGCAATACGTTACAACGAGTGAATTAAAATCCGTACCAAGCGGCACTTTCTATGCTGTAATATGTGTTAATATATATATATTTATTTATATTTACATTTATACTTGGAACTCGCACTTTTATTTTCTCCGATGCTATGACCTTACATGCAGAACAGCAAAAATTTCGAGACGATTCTGAGTGAGCGAGAGTAATAATAAAATAAATCCGGTTTCAAGTTCAGCAACAAGTCGACAGAGAGCCTACATAAACTTAAATATCACTTCCTTTTCAGAATAACTGGAAAATAAGGGAGAAGTCGCAAATACAAAGTGTGAAGTCCTTTCGCTTGTCCCTAATCACTGTCAGATTTAATCATGTAATGGCGGCGCATTGCGCTGTACAAAGACAAATTTGCATGGTGTCTATTGACTCACACTTTTATAGAAATGTTGAATGTTCCTCCTTTTCGATTGCGTCTCGATAAAATCATTTAAAAGTAAATCTACAGGAACAAAACGGGAAGGCGAAGCAATGTTTTTCAAACACAAACTTCGAGAGGGCGCTGATTTCTAGACCGCGCTTCTCGGAAGCTACTTGAATGCTTTGCTCCGATTGGGCAAGTGATTCTACTCAGAGCTTAAAGAGTCAATCCCAGTCTTTTTGCTCAAACCGTAAATGCTCTGAAATATTTGTTGCCACTGACTCATCAAGAGACAGCAGTGTATGGTTCCGTGGCGGTACGTCCAGTCGCGAGTCAACGCATGATTTTGAAGGGCATTCCAACTGGTCATGGATGACAGCCTTACCCTAAAACATGTTTACGTCGCTCGTGGTGACTAAAGTAAATAATAATAATAATAATAATAATAATAATAATAATAATAATAACATCCTTATTTAACTGTCAATGGATTTAGCACAAGAGCACTAATTGGGGGCACAAATGAAATCAACTCAAATAAAATCAAATCAAATATTGGTTTTTGTGGAGAGGGGAAAACCGGAGTACCCGGAGAAAAACCTCTCGGAGCCTTTCCAGTTTAAACTTACATCCAATTTTTGATTAAATTGAAAAGATTACACATGTTTTGCTTTTGGGTTAAAGTCAAGATAACGTTACATAAAGTCGTACACGTTTTCACCGATCTAAGGCAAGCGCAATCCCTTTGAGACGAAGATTAGACGCATGCGATTCAGAACATGAAAGTTATTTCAAGAAATCTCTCGAGGCTAAATCCGAGTAAAGCATACTTTTATCCCAGAGAGCACGCTTTGTGGGATTACAAACATCAATTTTCCAAGCTTGCCCACTTGTAACTTAGTCGCCTTTGTCCAGTACATTTCCGCGTGTCTTTAAAAATAAATGGCTTCATGTTTTTCCACGAAGCATCAGCCCTCAGCCAGCGCATTTAAATATCGATATTTTACCAAGTGCAGTAGACCTCTAGTCTTTCAGTATGGGAGCGAATTGCCCGCACTGTACACATTGCCAAAGTGTAGCGTTTGCTATTTCTCTATCGATTACCATTCGATTCCTACGGCACAACAGCGAAACGTATAACTGCAATGAGGTGCGTTCTGTGCTTGATGTTGTCTTTGAAAAAAATCACTTTAAACTTAACCTCACTCGGAAAATTACAGTGAATTGAACTCAGAAATGGCCCGTATGAGATATGTGCCACACAATAAAGGCTTTTACCTAGTATTTTACAGCTGAAACCCACCACCGCCAACAAATAATCACCTGTTGCTTGCCCGCTGAAGACAAAACGATTTTGGCTTGTCCTACACAACTCATGACAGAGAAAATAAATAATTCAATCGACGTTTTACCTTCGTTATGTACTTGTTCCTCTAAATTAGAATGAGTGGATTACAAAGGAAGCCAGAATGGATCCAGATAAATTTATTCTTGTTTTTGCTCTACTCTTTTTCTCGTGTAAGGGCATCCGAAGCTTCACAAGAGGAGAAGCCCATGAAATTTATGAAACCCTGTTTTAACGAGGATGAACTCCTAAATTTGTGTACGGATCCTATCGAGATTTGCCACGAGGAAAGAGCGGATGAAATCAAGCTTGTGCGCTTAGATGGGGTGAAGGTAGGTAGCTTGGATGGCTTGTTCCTAAAAAAAATGAGCCGAACGAGATTTAATATCGCGAATCGCCCTAGACCATCTTAGGAGACGTGTTACAGTTGTCAATCTCTCGGTCCAGATATACTGCTAAAGCATTTCTTTCCATTTTAGCGGTGTCTTCAACTTAGAACAGTTTAAGTGTTTCAGTACTATGCTTCATCACACTGAATGTGGAACCGACAAAGGATACTAATAAGTTAGCGAGTAACATTAGCATCGGTAATCAAATGGTAACGAGTGAAATTAGGGAATAATTTCACGCGCGTTTTGTCCAAAATCAAATAATTATTTGATTTTGGACAAAACGAGGGTGAAATTATTCCCTTATTTCACGAGTATACCATTTGATTAGCTGCTAATATCATGGGTGACAAATTACTCCTTAATTTTCAAACCTGGGCGCCATTTTGGCACTTTAGGAAAAGTTGCCATGGAAACATTGTAGTTTCTAAATTAACCCTTAAATTTCGCGTCATTATTAAGGAGTAATTTGTCACCCATGTTATTACTCGAAAAAACATTGCAATTTGCTATGATGATAAGTAACTTCCAAAACAGTTCAGAATATATGTTTGGCTGCAGGTTACTTTCATTTCTACAACACTGTACCCTTATAAATTAATTAATGTGAAAGCAAGGATCATTTGATTTCTTCAAATGAACCAAGGATTGTCAGCAATCTATGGAATGAAAAGTAGTTCCAATTAAAGACTTATTGGTTCAAAAAAGACTTGTCTTGTTCCCAAGACCTTAGAAATAAACGTGTGAAAGTTATTGTTTTGACTACAACCTTAAATCGTCCAGAGTTGTGTGAAACAAATGCAAATTGATCAGCGTGACCCAATTTTACCGATTTTCGTCTCAAACTAGGGGTAACTGCATTGAGTTTTCCTCCAGGAATAAGACCTAATATACAACTATGGAAAGTTTTTGTCTGCTCTTAGTCAGGTACCAGTGGTTTCCAGCATGCTCGATTGACTTGTCATTTCTCATTTGATTACAGGAAACGTGCTCGAATTTGAGTTAAGCATTCTATAAGCTGGAATAATGCATTCAGTTTATTTTCGCAGGCAGTCTTGCGCTTAATAATTAAAAGAAACCTTGAATTCTGTTCATCCTTAGACGGGTCACGAGAGATGGGTGGAATTAGAGCAGAGCAGAAGATACAAGATCATCACAAGAGCAATGAAGCCTTTGCTTTTTGGTAAGTTGAGAAGCTGTCGTTCACCGTGAGTGCAAAGTACGGCTGGATTATAGAATACCCGGTCACTTTTTTGGATTTGAATAGCGTTTATCTACCACACAAGTGATCATAAATAGTGCCCTTTGCGAGAATTGAGATTTCCGACCACATGGTATATACTAAAACAATTATTCACCTCAATGTCGGTGGATAATTGTTAATTATTACATGCCTCGTGATTCAGAGGATGTCGCTCCAAGGATACAATAGTGGCCGAGTGTTTTATAATCGCTCCCGAAATACTATTCACATGAATTTACTTGACAATTTAGGATCTGCAAAGTATATTTCATGACCGCGCGTGGGTAAGAATTTACCTAAATATGTGTGTTCTCAATGATAGTGACCTCTGAACTGAAGAACAAGGTTGCTGAGCAAGTGGGATATACCAACAACACGAGAATATAGAATTGGTAAAATAATCGCATGTTAAAAATTCGTCTTAGCTCTACACATGCTTCTCGAGTTGTTTCAGTGTTGTTCCGAAATTAATGCATTTGCAGGGACCGTAGCGACCATTTACGCACGTACGCACGTGCGTACCTCCGAAATCCAAAAAAATAATTATTTTTTTCAATTTATTTAATATTCCTGTCGTAAAGGGAGACGTCTCGCCCTTTTCCTGTAGTCACATTTTCAGTCTATAACACACTACTCTAATATACACTTACAAATAAACAAGAAAGTTATGGAATAGTTTGCATTTTTTGATGCTTTGATTTATGAAACTTCCCCATGGAAAACATGGGAAATGATGGTATTTCCGAGGTCCTAAAAATGAAAAAAAATTTCTGGGGGAGTATGCCCCCAGACCGCCCCCCCGCCCCCCTCCGCTTTTTCCCTGCTTTTTCCTGTGCGTACTTAAACGGAAAAACCACGCTACGCCTCTGATTTGAAAGGAGAGTTTTGGTCACGAATCGTCAGTCAGCTTGATAAAAGAAAGAGGCACTTATGTTGCCCCAATTTGTTTGCTGTCTTATGCCTTCGGCATATCGATGGAGCCCTACTTTCCAGTTCAACGACAAGAAGACACAAGCAGACAGCAACATCCGAGTGCGATTTATTTCCTTTAAGTGGCTGACTATGAGGAGTAAGCCTGGAAACAAATGCTAAAATATGCAATGAACAAGGAAGAAACATTTGTAAAGTAAAATACAAAAGTTGGGTGGTAAAGACCCAAACCAGTTTAAACGTTGTCAAGTAACGCTCTTATTAGAAGGATCGGCACTACAACGCTGTATCATGTATTAGGAATATTATGCTACCATATGAAACGCCAATTATTGCTGAACAAGGTGCAGTCATTCCTGTGACGTAATATGTGACCGTGGCAACGGACAAGCCCTGTAAAAACACCCTTTTATTTTGTCTTTAGTTGCTTATATCTCAAAAACGAACTTGGTGACCCCCATTTTTCATTTCTGAAAAGTAATCAGAGGGGCAAGATGAAACTTCCTGCAAATTTTAAAAAATCTGTACATAGGATTCAGAGCCACCTTAATTCTTTAATTTTTTTAAGGTGCCTCTGATTCTGCAATGCAGAATGTTTTTAAACATGGCAGAAAGTTTCATCTTGGCCTTTGATCACTTTTCTGAAATAAAAAAGGGGGTCACCGATTTCGTTTTTGAGATATGAGCAATTACATCCAAAATTTAGAGTGATTAAGCTTTCGCGATGCCAAAGTAATTTATTACGTCACAATAATGACCACATCTTGTTTGGAAATAATCGGTGTTTCATATGGTACCATAACATTGCTGTTACGTGATACAGTGTTGAAGCGTCATTCGTTGTAAAGACAGTGTCTTCGAAGTTTTGAAATTGTTTTGAGCCACCTTAGAGCGAAGAAGAAAAGAAATCGGAAATGTACAACCATAGACAAAAGTGTTGGGAAGGTAGCATCACTTTAAAGATAACCCCTCCCCCTCCCTTTTATCAATTTTAGACTTTCCACGAAACCGTGAAATGGTGCCTTTTTTATGGGGGAGGGGGAGGGGAGCACAAGGGAATGGTATTTCTCAAATAGTACAGCCAATAGTTAGAATAATAGAATTAGGTGTGAAGTGAGGTGATGCGCGCAACCTTCCCAACCGTGACTTTTGACCAGGATTGTAGATGAACTGAACTGTAGTATTGAAAAGAAATTATCTGTAAATTTGTTATAAAATTCCTTGGTCTGCCAAATGACATTGACGTTTTCTGTTATTTGCCTCTATTAACTAGAAATCCCCCACTTCTTGTCGGACGAGGAATGTCAACACATCATTTCATTGGCAAGGGACAGCGGTCTCACCACAAGCATAGCTGGTTTTGATGTGGCTGCGTATGAAGGGAACTTGGACGAGGATATGGCAGAGGCTGGTAAACGTTATGTGATTTTAAGATCGTTATCGTAGTTTGATGCTTCGCTTTTTTCTGTTTTTTTTTTCTTGTTTACAGGCTGTAAACAAGCAGTGCGAGTGCGCTAGGATAAATCATTTTTGCCGAGTTGGACAAATTCATTTAAATAGGCCCCGGACAATAAGAGAGTTTGTCCTCAGTGCGGAACGACCCTGACTTTGAAAACCGTGTTCTTTATAAATATTTATCAAATGTTATTGTGTTTCAAGTAAAAAGCCAATCACGAGCGAGAAAACTAAACCGCAACCAGTGAAGGTAATTAATTTGTAGTTTCATGTCTTTTTTTATTGTTTCTGCACGATGGGAAATATCAAAATCAAATCAAAGTGTTCACGGTTTTCGGATTCGCACCGTAATGATGTCCATTATCATTCTTATTGCTAAGATACATCAGTATCCAAACGCAGAGTATTTTTTAGGTTTTATTATAACTCCTGAGCGGGGAGGCTATGGCACTAACAGAGCTTTTGTATAAAAATACTTTTTTCCTGATGCCCTACGTGAGACGATCATGCAGTTGTTCAACAATGGACCAGGTTGTCAAAAAAAATCCAGTGTTTGCTTTGGTGTTCTCCATTGTTTTAACTTTAATGATTAGTTTAAAATAAAAAGCTCGCGCCTCGTTCTCAGCCTCAAGCAAAACCAAGCGTAACTCATCTGTTGCACACTCGCGACACTTATCCCGACCAAAATACGAGCTGTATGGTTACAATTCGGATTACGATTGGCTCATTAGATTTTCTGGGTCTGTCGTGTTGGTAAAGAATATTTACTTTGGATTTAGTGGAATTCAATCCATAACAGCTGAGCGAGCTGAATAAATACTTAGATATCTCTACATATCACTTTTTTATCAAAGAAGGCAACTGGACTCTTGATCACGATGAAAGATTTGCCAAAGGATTTTCCGTTTGGGATGTTAACAATGATGGCTTTATTGATGCTAATGAGGTGCGGATAGTTTGATTTTCAACACCTATTAATAATCTCAATCCTCATACTGTACCATATAAAATATGAAGTATTTCACTTGGTTTCCTCTCATTTATAAGGGGGTTACCCATTCGGTGATTGGGTATTTGAAAGACACATACTCAACCGAATAGGGAGTGTTAAGGCTCTGTCTCACTTCAAGACGTCTTCATCGTTTCTCAAATACTTTTTTTTCACGTATTGTCGGCTGGAAAAGAACTTTAAAGAAACTTATTCAAGTGTTTAGTCTCCTAGCGCTGGAGCACTAATTGGGGACATTGTTAACCGAAATCAACAAATTAACGCAAGTCCAATCAAATGCTGGTTTTTGAGGAGAGGGTAAAACCCGAGTACACGGAGAAAAACCACTCGGTGCAGAGTAGAAAACCAACAAAATCAACCCACATATGACAAGTACACCGAATCTGGAAATCGAGCCCGGTCCACATTGGTGGGACGCGAGTCAGGCTCTCACCACTACGCCAGCCCTCCACCCCTCGTTCAGAGAATTTACGAAGTACTATTGCAACCACGTGGGGTGGTGTACAAAAAAAAAAACATTTAAGGGGGTAACTACTTTTTTAGGCGCACTGAGATTTACTATATATTTCCTTTTTGAAAAATCTCCTCCGACACTGGACCACGAAATAGCTTCCTCACACTTGCAAAAAAAAAAGAGAAAACCTTTCTTCCAGTCAGAAAACATCTCAGTAATAAGGTTCGTCGTGCATGGAAAGCGCTTTTGCAGTAGGATACTTCCGTCTTCCGTACTCGTCGATTTTCACAAACACGCCTGCTCATGATAAAGCCTCGCTTGGTCGTTCTGTGAAAACAACCATACGTATCTTTCACCAGCTCTGGTTTTCATGGAGAAATCTTGGTCTTTTTATCCTTAGGTGAGACATTTTGCGCAAAAACGCAAACTTCTTTTCATGAGAGAGGACGAGGTCCCTGCAATGTAAGTGTAACAACCCTAACATATACTTGATTTTAAGAACTAAAATTTTCACGTGACGCTGAATACATATTGCAGCATTTCCTGTTTCTTTTGAAGGCTGTACAAAGTCTTTAAATATCTTCTCTTCATTTCAACCAGGTTGGAACGGATAGGCTTATCCTACACTCTTGAAGATGGTGAGTTAAATAGAAAGGCTTCGTTTGTTCCGGTAAAATAGAACAGCCTTGCAATGCCCAAGAATATTCCGTAAATTAAGGCAGTGACCTTTCTTCCTCACTGACTCCGCTTCTTGATGCGGATTGTTGAAAATAAGCGGGAGAAAAACCTTCCTCTCAACACTATTGTCCCTTGGTAGAGAAAGAGCAAATCCTGGAACTACTGGGAATTAGGTTGATGTCATAATAATGGTTGGAAAACCCGGCATGCAGTTTGCAAGAGTTGTGTACCTAGTACCCGCAACGGGGTTAGTCTTACATAGTACTATTCTTTTCGCGTCCCCAATAAACCTAATCGCAGACTAACTTCGTGATTGAAGCCAATGCAGACAAGTCGGAGGCAAGTAACTAAGATGGTGATTTGCTGCTTTCAATGATTTTTTTTTTGTGATGTTCCACTGCGTAGGTAAAATCAGCCGTAAAGTTTTTGCTAAGATGAATATTAAGAAGATTCTGTGGTACATGGACTTCTTGAAGGAGAAAAGTCCTCGCCACAGGCCCCGATATAGTCTACAGGCCTGGTTACGTCAAGATAAAGAAGCTGACCCAATACTGAGGCGATTGCTAAAGAGGTAAACATTTCAGATATGGCAATTTTCCCACGAAAAACTTTACTGATACCAGTGATAATGGCGTTAAAATTCTCCAATTAGAGGGAATTCCTGTTCTGGTGATTCTAGTTCCGCGGAGTTAGTTAAGTGTTAAACAGGGAAGAAA